>NC_086446.1:318520464-318834839 GCF_028390025.1 Pseudophryne corroboree | reverse complement strand
ACATATCCCCCCCCCAGTGCCACATATGCCCCCAGTGCCAGATATCCCCCCCCCCCCGTGCCAGATATGCCCCCAGTGCCAGATATTCCCCCCAGTGCCATATATGTCCCCAGTGCCAGATATTCTCCCCCCCCCCTCCCTGCCAAATATGCCCCCAGTGCCAGATATCCCCCCCCCAGTGCCAGATATTCCCCCCAGTGCCATATATGTCCCCAGTGCCAGATGTTCTCCCACCCCCCCCCACCCTGCCAAATATGCCCCCAGTGCCAGATATAACCCCCCAGTGCGTCCCTTCCTCCGCCGCCGCTGATGCTCCCCCCGCTCCCCTGCTGTTAGGAGGGACACGGAGGGCACAGTGCGCGCCTCTCCTGTGTCCGTCCTGTGTCTCCGGCGGCCGCGGGTCACTGTAATAAAGGAAGTGCTCACGAACGGCACTTCCTTTATGAGACCAGCGGCCGCCGGAGACACAGGAGGGACACAGGAGAGGCGCGCACTGTGCCCTCCGTGTCCCTCCTAACAGCAGGGGACGAAACGAGACCGCAGACTGACATGCGGACGCTAGTCCGCATGTCAGTCTGCACTAAAAATGACAGGGGGGGCACGTGCCTTGGTGCCCCCCCCCTAAATCCGCCACTGAGTGAAAGTGTATGGATTTATTCTATTTTATTTTTATATTTTAGTTTTTTAAATTTTTTACATTTGACTATAAAAAGTGTAAACATTTGCATACCTGCCAACTTTTGTGGAACAGTACAATTTTTCTGGGACTGTCCCACTATCCCACCCAAGCACCGCAGTGTTCCCTGGTGGAGGGGAAGTTGAGAGGCCACCTGTCACTTGCTGCAAAGCAGCGGTGAATAGCTGCTGTGCACCTGTGCACAGCATCTATTCGCCAGGAGAAAGAGACTGGGGGCACGGCCAGCAGGTCACAGAGTGCTGGTTATGCCCCCACAGTGATGAAAATGGGAGGTTTTGCTCGCAATTGTGGCATTCCCATGAAGCTACGCTCCCTTTTGCTGAGGCCATGCCCCCTTTTCAGGCGTGTACAGCAGTCCCTCCAGACTCAATGTTGGCAATCATGCGTATGTCATCATGTAACTATATAGACTCGCTTATTTCTTTATTACTATTAGAAGTTTTGCGCTGAAATCCACCCACTTGCTTTTACTCCTTTGTATTGAGGGATTGGAGCTGCACAGTTCTTGTAGCTGTCACTGACTCCCCTATTAGTGCAGCCATTGCTTTTCATCTATATGCAGTAATCAAACATCAGAAATTAGTATAATAATAACTAGCAACGTATTTGTGTAACTATGCCAGTGAAAAACAAAGCAAGCTTTACTTTTGCCCTAGCAACATTTTACAAATGATAACTCATTATGTGCATTTTAATTACAATAGTTACCGCTTTCTCTCTTATACAAAGTTTTTTGTCGCCATATATTTGTCTTTGTAGCGCAATTGAACAGTTGCCTTGGCTTGCGGCTAGTAATGGTGCACTGAAGGACAGCACTGCTGTGTTTTTAATTTAGCACCTATGCCGCCACACAAAGACAAAGCAATCATTGTTGTAGGATTAACGCAGCTATTCCTGTGTTTTATGAATCCCTCCCCCAGCGCTGGCTATAAAATTAACTGCGCCTCTCATTGCCTCCTTTCTGCCATTAACGGAGGTACTTGCACAGAGAGGGGCTTGTAAAATACACATTTTATTACACACACTAATCACTGAAGTTGTGAATTTCACAGAGGTGCCAGGCAATCGTAGAACATTAGGGAAGGTAAAAAACTGTTCCGCCAGTTCTGTACTTGTTTCTCTTGTTTAGAAGAAAAACAAAACCCCATACTGATTGTTCTTCGGCCTTAGTGTATACTTAGGGACTGGACATAACACTCTAGCTTGTTTATTATGTAGTACTTACTGTAGTTCAATGAATTCTCCAGAAAATGTTATTAGAAGAACCTCTTCACATTTCTTTGTATGCAGCAGGGACTTATCCTTGCTCCATGGCTGCATTCATATGTACAAACAACACAAAAAATACAACAGTTGTTAAAATATATTAATTGAATGCAATAGCTAAATATTTAACATGATGAAAGATATTTAAAAATGTATTTCTTATAAGAATATCAGGGATTTATTGGTACTTTATCCCTCTCCACTTTATCACTCTCCAAGGCTTAGTACATAATCCCCCTCATAATGTCACCTATAAGATGCTTCCACTAAAAAAAACTCACAGCAAAATGGAACATGGTTCTAGAGCCCCTCCCCAGAAAGGCATCTCACAATTGACCAATGCATCAATGGAATCTCTGTAAATCTTTACATTTCACTCAATTTAGCAAAGTTTTAATGAGACTAGCCAATGCTGCGAGGGTAATATCTTCTATGTCCATATATAGGTCAATCCTTGAGAACTAATCCATAATTGGAGTGCTATGTTTGTGTTTCCAATATACAGTAGTGCAGGGTTGGCCAAACTAGTCCTCAAAATCTACCAACAGTTCACGTTTTCCAGACCACCTACTGTAGCTGGTGCTCAGGTGTAGTCATTACTGTCACATTTTGAAACATGTGGTGCATACATTCCTAACCGACACATTCTACAGAGCCACATGAACTGTTGTTAGATCTCAAGAACCAGTTTGGCCACCACTGCAGTAGTAGGATAAGGATACTCTTACTGCTTGATTATTTGAAAGACCTTGATCACCTGGTTTACCTTGGAACTAAATTATATCAAACTATTCTGTGATCTTTTGGGGTTCTGTGCAATTGAAAACTCAGCTCATACCCTTCTTTTTATTCTCTTGACTTTGGGGGTAATTCCAAGTTGATCGCTCGCTGCCGAGCGGCATTTATGCGCATGCGTATGCCCCGCAATGCACACGCGCAATGTACGGGTACAAAGCCCTTTGTGGTTGTGCTCAGGTTTTAGCGAAGTTTTTCTTTGCACTGACGTCCGCAAGAAGATTGACAGGAAGGGGGCATTTCTGCGTGTCAACTGACCATTTTCAGGGAGTGTTTGCTAAAACGCAGGCGTGTCTGAAAAAACGCAGGCGTGGCTGGCCGTTCGCTGGGCGAGTGTATGACGTCAAATCCGGACACGAATAGGCTGAAGTGATCGCAAGCGCTGAGTAGGTTCAGTGTTACTCTGAAACTGCACAAACTGTTTTTGTAGAGCTCGGCTGCACATGCGTTCGCACTTCTGCTTAGCTAAAATACACTCCCCAGTGGGCAGCGGCATAGCGTTTGCATGGCTACTAAAACTAGCTAGCGAGCGATCAACTCAGAATGACCCCCTTTATTCCATTTATACACATGAATGTGCTTAGGATGGACACAACCAAATACATTTTAATATTTTATTTTAAACTAATACTGATGACATGCTGATAAGGGTGCATGGAAATATTCCCCTCACTTTGGCCTAAATGTATTAAGCCTTATAGAGTGATAACGTGGAGACCGATAAAGAGCGATAAAGTACCAGCCAATCAGCTTCCTAACTGCCATGTCATGGGCTGTGTTTGAAAAATGGCAGTTAGGAAGATGATTGGCTGGTCATTTATCACTATTTATCCATCTCCACTTTATCACTTTTAAGGCTTAATAAATTTAGGCCTATGGGGGTCATTCTGACCCATTCGCTCACTGCGTTTTAACGCAGCAGTGCGAATGGGTCCCTGCTGCACATGCGCCGTAGTGCGCCAGCGCATGCCAGAAGGCCGTAGCAGGGATTCGATCGCCAGAGGCGATCGCTGGGTGGGAGGGGGCGGAACGGCAGCGTTTGGCTGCCGTTTCATGGGTTTGGTCCGGCCAACGCAGGCATGGCCGGACCGAATGGGGGGTGGGCCGCAGCGGCTGCGTGACGTCACATGCAGCCGCTGTGGGCCGGGGAGTGATGAGTAGCTCCCAGCCAGCACGCTAAAGCTGCACTGGCCGGGAGCTGCTCTTGAAGTGCAAAGGCATCGCCGCTGTGCGATGCCTTTGCACATCTGCGAGGGGGGGCCGGACTGACATGCGGGGTGGGCTAGCCCTGTGCTGGGCGTCCCCCCGCATGTCAGGGAAGAAGATCGTAGCTGTGCTAAATTTAGCACAGCTACGATCAACTCGGAATGACCCCCTATGTCTCCTACTTATATTTAAGTGATCAGCATACAGTATTACCAAAACATACTTACAGTAGTTAATAATATCAGTGTTCTATGGCCAACAATATTCTAGAAGAAAGAGAACTGGATTCATCTGCACACTTGAATGTATATGTATATACTGGTTACAAGAACCAATTACAGGAAAAACTCCCCAATTATAGTCACTATATCGTATCTTCTGAGCGGGGGGGGGGGGGGGGGGGATTTTGTTGCTACCTAAGACAACCATTCATGTACACAAAAACACAAATGAAAAAAGGGGTTGTATCTGTAAGGTGCACACAACAATAATTAAAATATAATTTTTAATGGCTTTATTAAAAAATCCATTTGACAGATACTTACACAGCAGCAAAATATAGCGGTTAAAACTGATTATACAAATTAAATATTAGTGCTCAAAGATAGAAAAACGTGAAAATGTTTAAGAGAAAAGAATTGTTTGCTCCATTTGTCTTCTTTTATTATATAACCATATAGAGGCAAATTTGCATTTTCTCTTCAATGTTCTATGTGTATATATGCTCTTAAGCACATTGACGTCACTGTCCACTTTGATACACGGAATAAATTGTTATAACAACTGAAATGCGTTATTTATTTGTTTACATTTAACATGTATATGTAACCCAGTGTAAACCATGGCTTATAAATCTTTATTTAACACTGTAAATGTATTGCCAATATGTGTGGTATAGTTATATACAGTAAACAATGAAGTATGAGACTTCAAAGAGGCATAAGGTGAGGAGAGGTGTGCCTCCTGGATATGTGTCATGTGCAGGGACAATGACAGTTGGGGAGCCGCGAGTCCTGGCAGGAGACAGTTGGGGTCAGTTGGAGAGCTTAAGGCAGGTGACAGAGAAAAGAAAGGAGACAGTCGGTCGCAGGGAAAGGAAGTGGATAGCCTCAGACAAGGAGCGGTGTGGACCCCGGTGACTGGAGAGCTGGGGGGAGCAGAGCTGAGGAAAGCCTGAGCTATCTGATCAGCAGGAGGAGAAGACACAGGCGATCCACAAAGTGCTGCGGTGGTGATTTGCTGTACCCAGGCAGAGCAGAAGCATCACGAAGGGGGCTACCCAGAGGAGGTGACCACAGCCAGGAGTGACAGCGAGAGGCACAGCCGGAACGCAGTGTGAGGTACTTAGTAGAGATGAGCGGGTTCGGTTTCTCTGAATCCGAACCCGCCCGAACTTCATGTTTTTTTTCACGGGTCCGAGCGACTCGGATCTTCCCGCCTTGCTCGGTTAACCCGAGCGCGCCCGAACGTCATCATGACGCTGTCGGATTCTCGCGAGGCTCGGATTCTATTGCGAGACTCGGATTCTATATAAGGAGCCGCGCGTCGCCGCCATTTTCACACGTGCATTGAGATTGATAGGGAGAGGACGTGGCTGGCGTCCTCTCCATTTAGATTAGGGTTGAGAGAGAGAGAGAGAGATTGACCTGAGGCTGTGATACTGTAGAAGAGAGTGCAGAGTTTAGTGACTGACGACCACAGTGACCACCAGACAGTGCAGTTGTTTGTTTTATTTAATATATTCGTTCTCTGCCTGAAAAAAACGATACACACAGTGACTCAGTCACATACCATATCTGTGTGCACTGCTCAGCCCAGTGTGCTGCATCAATGTATATATATATCTGACTGTGCTCAGCTCACACAGCTTATAATTGTGGGGGAGACTGGGGAGCACTGCAGTGCCAGTTATAGGTTATAGCAGGAGCCAGGAGTACATAATATTATATTAAAATTAAACAGTGCACACTTTTGCTGCAGGAGTGCCACTGCCAGTGTGACTAGTGACCAGTGACCTGACCACCAGTATATATAATATTAGTAGTATACTATCTCTTTATCAACCAGTCTATATATTAGCAGCAGACACAGTACAGTGCGGTAGTTCACGGCTGTGGCTACCTCTGTGTCGGCACTCGGCAGCCCGTCCATAATTGTATATACCACCTAACCGTGGTTTTTTTTTCTTTCTTTATACATACATACTAGTTACGAGTATACTATCTCTTTATCAACCAGTCTATATTAGCAGCAGACACAGTACAGTGCGGTAGTTCACGGCTGTGGCTACCTCTGTGTCGGCACTCGGCAGCCCGTCCATAATTGTATATACCACCTAACCGTGGTTTTTTTTTCTTTCTTTATACATACATACTAGTTACGAGTATACTATCTCTTTATCAACCAGTCTATATATTAGCAGCAGACACAGTACAGTGCGGTAGTTCATGGCTGTGGCTACCTCTGTGTCGGCACTCGGCAGCCCGTCCATAATTGTATATACCACCTAACCGTGTTTTTTTTTTCTTTCTTTATACATACTAGTTACGAGTATACTATCTCTTTATCAACCAGTCTATATATTAGCAGCAGACACAGTACAGTGCGGTAGTTCACGGCTGTGGCTACCTCTGTGTCGGCACTCGGCAGCCCGTCCATAATTGTATATACCACCTAACCGTGGTTTTTTTTTCTTTCTTTATACATACATACTAGTTACGAGTATACTATCTCTTTATCAACCAGTCTATATTAGCAGCAGACACAGTACAGTGCGGTAGTTCACGGCTGTGGCTACCTCTGTGTCGGCACTCGGCAGCCCGTCCATAATTGTATATACCACCTAACCGTGGTTTTTTTTTCTTTCTTTATACATACATACTAGTTACGAGTATACTATCTCTTTATCAACCAGTCTATATATTAGCAGCAGACACAGTACAGTGCGGTAGTTCACGGCTGTGGCTACCTCTGTGTCGGCACTCGGCAGCCCGTCCATAATTGTATATACCACCTAACCGTGGTTTTTTTTTCTTTCTTTATACATACATACTAGTTACGAGTATACTATCTCTTTATCAACCAGTCTATATTAGCAGCAGACACAGTACAGTGCGGTAGTTCACGGCTGTGGCTACCTCTGTGTCGGCACTCGGCAGCCCGTCCATAATTGTATATACCACCTAACCGTGGTTTTTTTTTCTTTCTTTATACATACATACTAGTTACGAGTATACTATCTCTTTATCAACCAGTCTATATATAAGCAGCAGACACAGTACAGTGCGGTAGTTCACGGCTGTGGCTACCTCTGTGTCGGCACTCGGCAGCCCGTCCATAATTGTATATACCACCTAACCGTGGTTTTTTTTTCTTTCTTTATACATACATACTAGTTACGAGTATACTATCTCTTTATCAACCAGTCTATATTAGCAGCAGACACAGTACAGTGCGGTAGTTCACGGCTGTGGCTACTTCTGTGTCGGCACTCGGCAGCTCGTCCATAATTGTATATACCACCTAACCGTGGTTTTTTTTTCTTTCTTTATACATACATACTAGTTACGAGTATACTATCTCTTTATCAACCAGTCTATATTAGCAGCAGACACAGTACAGTGCGGTAGTTCACGGCTGTGGCTACCTCTGTGTCGGCACTCGGCAGCCCGTCCATAATTGTATATACCACCTAACCGTGGTTTTTTTTTCTTTCTTTATACATACATACTAGTTACGAGTATACTATCTCTTTATCAACCAGTCTATATATTAGCAGCAGACACAGTACAGTGCGGTAGTTCACGGCTGTGGCAACCTCTGTGTCGGCACTCGGCAGGCAGTCCGTCCATAATTGTATACCACCTAACCGTGGTTTTTTTTTCTTTCTTCTTTATACATACATAGTTACATAGACATCTCTTTATCAACCAGTCTATATTAGCAGCAGACACAGTACAGTACGGTAGTTCACGGCTGTGGCTACCTCTGTGTCTGCACTCGGCAGGCAGTCCATAATTGTATACTAGTATCCATCTCCATTGTTTACCTGAGGTGCCTTTTAGTTGTGCCTATTAAAATATGGAGAACAAAAATGTTGAGGTTCCAAAATTAGGGAAAGATCAAGATCCACTTCCACCTCGTGCTGAAGCTGCTGCCACTAGTCATGGCCGAGACGATGAAATGCCAGCAACGTCGTCTGCCAAGGCCGATGCCCAATGTCATAGTACAGAGCATGTCAAATCCAAAACACCAAATATCAGAAAAAAAAGGACTCCAAAACCTAAAATAAAATTGTCGGAGGAGAAGCGTAAACTTGCCAATATGCCATTTACGACACGGAGTGGCAAGGAACGGCTGAGGCCCTGGCCTATGTTCATGGCTAGTGGTTCAGCTTCACATGAGGATGGAAGCACTCAGCCTCTCGCTAGAAAAATGAAAAGACTCAAGCTGGCAAAAGCAGCACAGCAAAGAACTGTGCATTCTTCGAAATCCCAAATCCACAAGGAGAGTCCAATTGTGTCGGTTGCGATGCCTGACCTTCACAACTATGGACGTGAAGAGCATGCGCCTTCCACCATTTGCACGCCCCCTGCAAGTGCTGGAAGGAGCACCCGCAGTCCAGTTCCTGATAGTCAGATTGAAGATGTCAGTGTTGAAGTACACCAGGATGAGGAGGATATGGGTGTTGCTGGCGCTGGGGAGGAAATTGACCAGGAGGATTCTGATGGTGAGGTGGTTTGTTTAAGTCAGGCACCCGGGGAGACACCTGTTGTCCGTGGGAGGAATATGGCCGTTGACATGCCAGGTGAAAATACCAAAAAAATCAGCTCTTCGGTGTGGAGGTATTTCACCAGAAATGCGGACAACAGGTGTCAAGCCGTGTGTTCCCTTTGTCAAGCTGTAATAAGTAGGGGTAAGGACGTTAACCACCTCGTTACCCCAATTGGACTCTCCTGTGGATTTGTGGCATCGGACGACGCCAGCAATATTGTGTGTGCATTAAATATGGGCAAATTCCAGCACGTCCCATGTTTTGCACATACCTTGAATTTGGTGGTGCAGAATTTTTTAAAAAACGACAGGGGCGTGCAAGAGATGCTGTCGGTGGCCAGAAGAATTGCGGGACACTTTCGGCGTACAGGCACCACGTACAGAAGACTGGAGCACCACCAAAAACTACTGAACCTGCCCTGCCATCATCTGAAGCAAGAAGTGGTAACGAGGTGGAATTCAACCCTCTATATGCTTCAGAGGTTGGAGGAGCAGCAAAAGGCCATTCAAGCCTATACAATTGAGCACGATATAGTAGGTGGAATGCACCTGTCTCAAGCGCAGTGGAGAATGATTTCAACGTTGTGCAAGGTTCTGATGCCCTTTGAACTTGCCACACGTGAAGTCAGTTCAGACATTGCCAGCCTGAGTCAGGTCATTCCCCTCATCAGGCTTTTGCAGAAGAAGCTGGAGACATTGAAGGAGGAGCTAACACGGAGCGATTCCGCTAGGCATGTGGGACTTGTGGATGGAGCCCTTAATTCGCTTAACAAGGATTCACGGGTGGTCAATCTGTTGAAATCAGAGCACTACATTTTGGCCACCGTGCTCGATCCTAGATTTAAAGCCTACCTTGGATCTCTCTTTCCGGCAGACACAAGTCTGCTGGGGTTGAAAGACCTGCTGGTGACAAAATTGTCAAGTCAAGCGGAACGCGACCTGTCAACATCTCCTCCTTCACATTCTCCCGCAACTGGGGGTGCGAGGAAAAGGCTCAGAATTCCGAGCCCACCCGCTGGCGGTGATGCAGGGCAGTCTGGAGCGACTGCTGATGCTGACATCTGGTCCGGACTGAAGGACCTGACAACGATTACGGACATGTCGTCTACTGTCACTGCATATGATTCTCTCAACATTGATAGAATGGTGGAGGATTATATGAGTGACCGCATCCAAGTAGGCACGTCACACAGTCCGTACTTATACTGGCAGGAAAAAGAGGCAATTTGGAGGCCCTTGCACAAACTGGCTTTATTCTACCTAAGTTGCCCTCCCACAAGTGTGTACTCCGAAAGAGTGTTTAGTGCCGCCACTCACCTTGTCAGCAATCGGCGTACGAGGTTACATCCAGAAAATGTGGAGAAGATGATGTTCATTAAAATGAATTATAATCAATTCCTCCGCGGAGACATTGACCAGCAGCAATTGCCTCCACAAAGTACACAGGGAGCTGAGATGGTGGATTCCAGTGGGGACGAATTGATAATCTGTGAGGAGGGGGATGTACACGGTGATATATCGGAGGGTGATGATGAGGTGGACATCTTGCCTCTGTAGAGCCAGTTTGTGCAAGGAGAGATTAATTGCTTCTTTTTGGGGGGGGGTCCAAACCAACCCGTCATATCAGTCACAGTCGTGTGGCAGACCCTGTCACTGAAATGATGGGTTGGTTAAAGTGTGCATGTCCTGTTTTGTTTATACAACATAAGGGTGGGTGGGAGGGCCCAAGGACAATTCCATCTTGCACCTCTTTTTTCTTTTCTTTTTCTTTGCATCATGTGCTGATTGGGGAGGGTTTTTTGGAAGGGACATCCTGCGTGACACTGCAGTGCCACTCCTAAATGGGCCCGGTGTTTGTGTCGGCCACTAGGGTCGCTAATCTTACTCACACAGTCAGCTACCTCATTGCGCCTCTTTTTTTCTTTGCGTCATGTGCTGTTTGGGGAGGGTTTTTTGGAAGGGACATCCTGCGTGACACTGCAGTGCCACTCCTAGATGGGCCCGGTGTTTGTGTCGGCCACTAGGGTCGCTTATCTTACTCACACAGCGACCTCGGTGCAAATTTTAGGACTAAAAATAATATTGTGAGGTGTGAGGTATTCAGAATAGACTGAAAATGAGTGTAAATTATGGTTTTTGAGGTTAATAATACTTTGGGATCAAAATGACCCCCAAATTCTATGATTTAAGCTGTTTTTTAGTGTTTTTTGAAAAAAACACCCGAATCCAAAACACACCCGAATCCGACAAAAAAAATTTGGTGAGGTTTTGCCAAAACGCGTTCGAACCCAAAACACGGCCGCGGAACCGAACCCAAAACCAAAACACAAAACCCGAAAAATTTCAGGCGCTCATCTCTAGTACTTAGTAGTGAACTCTCACAGCAGCACTACGGAGAAGTATGACTGTCACTCACCCCATCATCCCTCTGTAAACGCCCCATTCCACAGCCGCCCAGGCATCCATTATACAGTGAGACATTTAGTGCCTTTAGCGGCCCAGGCATCCATTAAACAGTGAGACATTTTGTGTCGGTAGCCACCCTGGCATCCATTACACAGTGTGACACTCAGTGCCTGTAGCAATACAGAAAGGCATTTACCAGTGTATAGGGCTTAGAAAGTACCCTGATAGTGTAGCTTCCCAGAACTGAGTTTAACCACCCAGGGCGTGGAAACTGCAGCACTCCAGGTTGTGTGAGTGGATACTGAACCAACCAGTCCGTCAGGATAAGGAGACAGCATTTCTAGCCCATTTGCCAGCTATCTACCTGTAATATGGCATGTGACCAACAGTGCTGATATCTCACCCCTTTTGGAAGGGTTCATCGTATGAGTAACTCATTATGGCCACAATTGACTCATAAAGGCGAGAAATCAGGTGTTATATATGGTCATTCAGCCCAAAGCATATTATCTGTGAAGGAACCCCTGATGCATCCTTATTCGAACCTCGAAAGCTAATTCATATGGAAATACAAATAGCCCCTTAGAATAGGAGGTTTTCCTTGCTTGGAGTCCTTTATCCTCGCTTTTGGCTGACTACACTGGGCCCCAACTGTGCACCAACGCAATAGTCAGGTATGCCTGCACAGAACTACATAGCGATCACCCGCTCCTAAAGCGCTTACAACTATTAATCGAGTGATCCCAATAGATTGAGGTACCTAGGTGAATGTGAATACTGAACATACACTAGGTTCACCTTCTCAAGTTTTTTACCGGTTCTAATTTTTTTTGTCATGCATGCAAGGGTAAATTGTATACTACACTAAAGTCTTTAATATAAGTACGTATCCGAGTTACATATGGTATATGCGAATGTTTGTAGCAAGTCAGTACAAGTACCATATCCGACAGGGATTGTGTATGATGCTCATTATTGTTCAATAAATACTTACCGTTTATGAGATTGAGGTTGATGGCATTTGAATGGTCCGAGTCTGAAAGACAAAGAAGACAGAAGGCATAGGGTAATAAATACACAAGTCAGAAAAGCACCCATAGAATATCTGTATACCTACCTTTACTGGCCTTCCCAAGCAAGCCAATCATATATATATATATATATATATATATATATATATATATAAAACGCTTGGGTGGAGGCACGCCTTGTTAATTCCATAATAACCCGAGTTGGCCAAGTCACAGTGAGTAGGGAGGGGTTACATATATATACACATATGTGATTCGCTTGTTAATGGAGATCCCTCCTTGTCAGTGAGTGCCTCTCTGATGCTCTGTAGAATATCAAAAGGCTAGACAGAACATACAGTATATACAATGTTTCTTTATTATCCACTGATTCCCGTTTATTGAAACTCTCACTGAGTGTAGTTACATACAGTATGTTAATTAATTGCTACTGTTTCTATTGCAGGCTGTGTATATATAAAGCCTGTAATTTACCATGAATTCTAGCAGATATTAAATCACTGACTTAAAATTAGATCATGGGAAGCGTTGAATGGTTGAGGAAAAATGTCCTTAATATTACCGATGATCTAGTTTGTCAGATTAGTCCAAGGGTTTGATATTTATGAGAGGGTCGCCAAACATTTATCACATTTTCAGTTAGCCATATGCTTATTACCTGACTGTTATAAGAGTCTCACTTGATTTAAATTAACATAGTTTCTGTGTATGGTAAGTGGGTGTGTAGGTGATACACAAATCTATTTAGATTGTATCAAAACCCCAGATTTATATTCCCATATATAGGTTAATGCACTCCACTCAAAGGCTTTCTTTTTATTCAACGTCAGTGGGCTAATTCATACTTAGTATATTCCATTGTAATATCATTTGGGTAGTATTAATGGATATACCACTACAATGTTTGGACAGTGAGCAGAAATTCCCATGCAGTTGTCACTTACGGGGTTTCATCTGATAGTTCAACAATATTCTAGTTATGCAATGGTAAACAAAACTTCCAATATAGGACATCATGTTACAAAGATCATCAGCCTTGATTCCCTTGGCGCTCAAGATTACAGTCCAAAGGTCCTCTGACTCACAATGGGAGTCATACGATCAAAAGCCTTTAAAAGACACAAAACAACACCTCATAGGGCAATATAGCCAATTCTTCTATATGAAAGAAATAGTGATAAGTGAGGACTCCTACCCCTTGGAGTGGTCTACTTTTGGTTAGACAATACCGCATGTGATATATCTAGTAATACGGCCCACACTGGAAACTCCACGTGTTCATCCTCCAAGAGAAGAGATAATCCCACAATAGTATAATACTGTTTTTAATAAAAATAAGCAATAAAAGACAATACCAGTGATGCTAGCCTCTCACCCGGTGAGTGGTCTACTCCAATAAGGGCAGACAAATGAGCATGAGAATGGAAAGTCCAGGCGTCCCTGCAAGCTTCAACAAACACCAGGCTCGGGTCAGGACCACTGCTTTCTCCTTCCGCCAACGCGTTTCGATACTTCCTGTATCTTCGTCAGGAAGATAGCCCTGACGAAGATACAGGAAGTATCGAAACGCGTTGGCGGAAGGAGAAAGCAGTGGTCCTGACCCGAGCCTGGTGTTTGTTGAAGCTTGCAGGGACGCCTGGACTTTCCATTCTCATGCTCATTTGTCTGCCCTTATTGGAGTAGACCACTCACCGGGTGAGAGGCTAGCATCACTGTTATTGTCTTTTATTGCTTATTTTTATTAAAAACAGTATTATACTATTGTGGGATTATCTCTTCTCTTGGAGGATGAACACGTGGAGTTTCCAGTGTGGGCCGTATTACTAGATATATCACATGCGGTATTGTCTACCCAAAAGTAGACCACTCCAAGGGGTAGGAGTCCTCACTTATCACTATTTCTTTCATATAGAAGAATTGGCTATATTGCCCTATGAGGTGTTGTTTTGTGTCTTTTAAAGGCTTTTGATCGTATGACTCCCATTGTGAGTCAGAGGACCTTTGGACTGTAATCTTGAGCGCCAAGGGAATCAAGGCTGATGATCTTTGTGGTATTGTATTGTGTTATGGGAGTGTAGGTGACGCTCCGCATCAGCCGATTCACATAGGCAGCTACTTGCGCACTGGTCAGGTTTTCAATTTTCTTTTTGCATAGGACATCATGTGTCCAGTTAGAAGGCAACAGATAAATGTTACAGTAGAACATGCTAATAAAGAAGAATTGGGTACAAAGGTAACTGAGGAGAGAAGAAAGAGTGCGGGTTGGCACACTACAATGGATGCAGAATGTGAAGGAGGCAAGAGGAATGAACCAAGTAGGCTTGTAATGGAGGCAATTGTGTTATATTAATAATAATAATAATAATTTTATTTATATAGCGCTCTTTCTCCAACAGGACTCAAGGCGCTTAACAGATACATAACATAATATAGTACCAGTGGCGGAACAAGCAAGCGGTGGGCCCAAGTGCGACAAAATGCTTTGGGGCTCCCCCCCCCCCCCGTCCCATCCAAGTCCACCCCACGGGCAGTGCGCGCCATAGGCGCGCGCAAAAATACATAGTGGCGTGGCTTCGTGGGGAAGGGGTGTGTCCACAAAATAATACCAATTCATAAAACGGTGCACAGTAGTCTCCATTCTTCAAATTACGCCGCACAGTAGCACCACTACACCAGGTAGAGACCCTTTTACACCTTACAGCGAACAGATTCCCCTTTTTACACATAACGGCAGACAGCGTGCACTTTTTACACATAACGGCAGACAGCGTGCCCTCGTTACACATAGCGGCAGACAGCGTGCACTTTTTACACATTACGGCAGACAGCGTCCCCATTTTACACATTACGGCAGACAGCATACACTTTTTACACATAATGGCAGACAGCGTGCCCTTGTTACACATAGCGGCAGACAGCATCCCCTTTTTACACATTACGGCAGACAGCATACACTTTTTACACATAATGGCAGACAGCGTGCCCTCGTTACACATAGCGGCAGACATCGTGCCCTTGTTACACATAGCGGCAGACAGCGTGCACTTTTTACACATTACGGCAGACAGCGTCCCCATTTTACACATTACGGCAGACAGCATACACTTTTTACACATAACGGCAGACAGCATCCCCATTTTACACATTACGGCAGACAGCATGCCCTTTTTACACATAACGGCAGACAGCGTGCCCTTTTTACACATTACGGCAGGCAGATTCTACCTTTTTACACATAGCGGCAGGCAGATTCCCCATTTTTATACATAGCGGCAGGCAGATTCCCCATTTTTACACATTGCGGCAGGCTGATTCCCCCTTTTTACACATTGCGGCAGGCAGATTCCCCATTTTTACATTGCGGCAGGCAGATTCCCCCTTTTTACACATTGCGGCAGGCAGATTCCCCATTTTTATACATAGCGGCAGGCAGATTCCCCATTTTTATACATAGCGGCAGGCAGTCCCCCCTTTTTACACATTGCGGCAGGCTGATTCCCAACAAATAAAAAAAGAAAGAGACAGACAGAAAGAAAGAAAGAAAGAAAGAAAGAAAGAAAGAAAGAAAGAAAGAAAGAAAGAAAGAAAGAAAGAAAGAAAGAAAGAAAAATTATACTTACCCTCTCTGTTGGCTCAGGCTCCTTGTGCAGCTTCCCGGGCAGTAGAGAAGAAGGAGGAGGGAGGTGGAGGAGGGAGCCGCAGCAGCGCTGTGTTTTTGGTGGAGGCGCTGCTGCTGCTGCCCCTCTGCTTCACTATAGGCTGTTCTCAGAGACAGCCTATAGTGAAGCAGAGGAGCAGCAGCAGCGCCTCCACCAGTAACAAAGCGCTGCTGCGGCTCCCTCCTTCACCTCCGTCCTCCACCTTACCCCGTACCGCTGCAGTGCGCGCCGCTCCTCTCCTCTCTCTCCGGGCGGCTGTGCGCTGCGGGCAGCGGTTGCCCGCAGCGCACAGCGGCATGTAATGAGTCAGTTTGACTCATTACATGCTTGGGCCCCTGAACAGAGGCGGGCCCCAGTGCAACGCACTGCTTGCACTGCCGGTAGTTCCGCCTCTGTATAGTACAGAAAATAATGGGAGACAAGTTAATGATCTTAACTTTTAGGAGCCTTTATATTAAAGCTTGGAGAGTGTTAAAGTGGAGAGAGATAAAGTACCAGCCAATCACCTCCTAACTGTCATTTTTCAAACACAGCCTGTAACGTGGCAGTTAGGAGCTGTTACCGTTATATTGTATCTGTCATCATTATGTTGTATTAAAGAACAGACTAGCTAATACTGTATACCAGGTTTCAACCAGGCAAACATTTTACCCATAGATTTAGGAGTCGAAGTTTGAAAATCCTTTCTTAGTGGTGGCTGCAAATAACTGTCACTGTTTCCAGACTACCCAGCAGGTCACATGTTCCAGGTCACCCAGCAGGTGCACAGGAAGAGTTCACCAACTGTCACATTTTCCAGAACACAAAGGTGATACAATGTAGATGGCAGGCGGACGTTTTGCCACATAACTCTGAAACTAATATTTTTCTGCAAATCTATGGACCAAGACCTTTGGTATATGATGTGCCCTGCTCAGACAATGGCATCATAGAAATATGTCACTCATAAAAGTAATCCTTCTTCTATTAATATATAGCTATTGTAGCTGTATTTATATACTCACTACTTGTTAATTAAGCTTCTCTATGTGTACAAAATCTTGGCAAACTACAGTCAGCAGGTTTACACTGCTATTGCTAGTGGAACATTATGCTGTAATAGAATAGGTCAAATAAAAAAACATACCTTTCATGGTTAAAACTCCACATCACCTTTCTCCTTCCTAATCACAACTATCCTCCCCTATGTCATCCATTTTGCTCATTGCTATCTTAAATAATAAAATTGAAATAGCTGATTAAAATGGATTTATGTTCAAAAGAGGAACATTCTACTATTCACCTTGCGGCTCTACAGCTACCCTGGGAGGGAGAGGTGCAGGAGGCATGGCACTGCAGTAGCGTCATTGTGGCCCTGCACCCTGCTATACAGTGACGGGAATCCTGCCATTGTAAGGCAAGGGGTCGGCCATGATGACACAATAGTGCTAACAGTATCATCAAACAGCTTGGACTACCCATTTCACTTGGAGATGGGTGATCAGTGAGAGACCTACCTACTTTTCTGGGCTTCTGGGAGAGCCACCCGAGAATCTTGATCCTCCCGGCCATTTTGGCAAACTAGACAAGTATGTTTCATACGGATCTGAGTGCATAATTGCCTACATTACTAATCTCTCTGGGAGATACCCGGAGAGGAGAAGCAGGTGTGTGGCGACAGGGGTGGGGCTGAGCTATTTGCTTAGTTAAGCCCCACCACCTTACAGGAAATTGCTGTGATTGGGCCATATTTGCATAAGGGTGGAGCTAAAATTTCACAATTAGCATATAATCATGTCATTAGCTACCCTTCAACGGATCTGTGGTTTCTCTGTATTTTTCTCGCTGTTCTGCCAACTTTAATAGGTAGTGGGCAGATTGCGGGAGGGGTGCCCACACTTCAGGGGCTGCGGGGGACTTTTCAAGAAACTGGGTGTTTCCTGCAGAATCCAGTAGAGTAGGTCTCAGGCTTACCTCCACCTGTGACTGAGTGGGTGTAACTGTGCGACAAGGGGGCATTCTATTCCATGGTGATTGTATGAAGAGATCCATCCAATTTAATATAAATCTTTTGCACCAAGGATAGTGCTGGTATAAATACACGCTGATGATGAAGATGTTACTTTCACCAGTGGATGTATTTAAGACAATGCGGCCAACTTTGAATAAAGGCACTTTACGTGCAACTCTGAATCAGACCCAGTATGACCTTACATGTAGGGGTATGTTTGTGTTTGCAAAATCACCTGTGTTACTGTGTAAAATGGATCTCACCGACCCATACAGTATCCCCACTAACAGTGCATATATCTCTACAAGGCATTAACAGATGCTATTGTTATTCAGTAGCTTTGATCATTATTATTCAGGGTGAATTGGCGGACGGACCATCAAGAGCTGCTGTCTCTGCATTCCTGCTCTTAATAGCCCATTATTGTATCATTTTAACATTTCACAGCTTGCTAAGTTCATGCTAAATTCAAGCGTATTTTCAGTAATTTCATATTGAATATGTCTGTATTGGAGAGATTTATTTAATTCTTCCCAAGTGGAACTGAAATCCCCCAATTTTATATATAAATTTTTTTTAGTAATTTAACTGAAGCCCAAAACTGGAACCGGCTTCTGCATAGACTGCACTGCAAACTACTATGTTAATCCTTGGCACTCTGGGTAAATATCACTGGAGCAATCGAGCATTGCTTCTAGCCCTTTTCCACTGCCATAATAACCTGGGTTATTGCTGGGTTTACCCAGGTCGTGGCTCAGAGTAAAAGGGTCCTTGAAAAATTACCCGGGCCTAGAGACCCGGGAATGTGACCCTGGTAGCTACACCAAGGTAATGCTTAAAAGCTGCTGATTGGCTGTGCATACAGAGGTCCGCCTCAGGGGAGGGTCTGTGAGTGACATGCCGGGCAGACACGGGTTAAGTGTAAATGGGATTGACCCAGGAATAACCTGAGTCCAAGGTACAGTGTAAATGGGTTCTGACCCAGGACTGACCTGGGTTGTAACTGTGTTCGGAAACCGGGGTTGGACCTGGGTTTTTGGTGGAAAAGTAGTATTAGTTTCTCCAGGGATACAATCCTGAGAAACTGCGTGGATAATACCACTTTCACTTAGAAAACTCCCTTTGAGTGCTGTGTTTCATTTTGCCAGTCTCAGCCAGACCCCCTTTTCACACAGAAAAGCAATTTACCGGGTTAAGCTGTATTCCCGGGTATTTCTCCTATGTGAGAGGGTCAACCCAGGTCAAAATTGCTGGGTCATTAATCCTGGTAAAAAGAAAACCCAGGGTCGAAGATTTTCGACCCGCGCTGACCCTTTCATACAGAAAACAACCCGGGTTTGCCCAGCAAATTACTGGGTAAAATCTACTGTGTGAAAGGGGTATTAGGGATTTTTTCTATCACTGTATTACGTGATAATAAAATAATCAGCCTTACTGCTGCAATCAGTGGCTTACTGATTATTATAGGGAGTGGGAAAAATCCTACCTTGTAAAGTGTACACAGCACACACAATACATACTGGCTCCCCCTTATAGCTGCCTCATAATGGAGCCAGCATGAGCTCTGCAGTGAGAAATATAAATGGTCTTACAAGTTACAACAGCATTATTCATGCCTAATATTTTGAACATCTGTATTTCTCATCGGCTGTAGATCTCCAGGCACTAGAAAAACATTCAACATACTGAATATATAAGTGCAGACAACAAGAATGTGATCGTCATAGGGCATACATGCGTCGCAGGGTGGTCTTCAGGTTGCCGAATGTCGGGATCCCTACACCCCGTCACATAAGGATTGCCTGATAACGTTAATGTGTAATATGTGGTTGTACGCCTGCTGGTATTTTGCTATTTGTTTTTCAAGTAAATCTTATTGCAATTGTTGACAACTTTTCTTGGCTTATTCACTGAGCATTTTATTAGTGACTGTCAATATCTGAAATGTTTATATGCATCATAAAAAATAGTTTTAGGATATACATTTTATTCAGTATAAGTAATCCTTTTTGTACATGCAATTCTCTTTAACTCTAATGTTGGCTAATGTCAGTGTATTATGTGCCGTCTGGCTGTCTGCAGGTAGTGCCCACTGGTTGGACATGCCACTTTTACTTTCCATGTTATTGGCACTTTCTGAGCTGAAAGCTTGTCCTTTGCATAGAGCAGGTTATAAGAGCTGCTTTATTTGTTATTCCCAAAGACTTCATTGAGCCACTCCTCCTCTGCTTAACGAGCTAGAATGGAAATAATCTTAAGCAGGAAACTTGTTTAATAATGTTGGTGTGAGCTGTGTCACCGCAGGCCAGTGTCAGCAAGATTACTACTGTACTTCGGAGAGCTGTGTGCCAGCACTATTTCATCAGTCTGTAGGGGGCCAGGCTTCATCAGGCTTTATTAGCTGAAATTAGCCAAGCTGGAGGATGGAGAAATAAAAGGAACGTATCTACAGGAGATGCACTTAGGAGAGAAGTGGCTGAAATTAGAGTGCCGGCATAAAACATTGCCAACCGCTCAGTTTGAAGCGGTTACTAAGCATTGGGATGCGATGATTGAACTCTTCTGGGATCAGCGGTGACTCATTATTCTAAATTTATATATCGACATCTGTGTGCATAACGCACAGCATCTCAATCACACAATGTACAAAAGGCACATTAACCAAGGTTAGCAGAGCTTACGCTCACCAGTAGATTTATACACTGTCCATATTGAGCCTTAGCCATAATGGGGGGTGGTCTTCAGTATGCCAACTGACGGGATCCCGGCGCACAGTATACCGGCGCCCGACTATTCAAGGATGGTAGGATACCCCTGAATTAAAGGGTTGCAGTCGTTAGGTCGACATGCATTAGGTCGACATGAATTGGGTCGACCACTAAAGGTTGACATGCACTAGGTCGACAGGGTATCTTGGTCGACAGTTTCGTTAGGTCAACATGTACAAGGTCGACAGGTCAAAAGTTCAACGTGAGTTTTTCACATTTTTTTTTTTTTTTTTACCTTTTTCATACTTTATGATCCACGTGGACTACTAATGGGAATGGTAACCTGTGCTGAGCGCAGCGGTAGCAGAGCGAGGCACCTTGCCCGAAGCATGGCGAGCAAAACGAGCCATGCGAGGGGACGCGGTGCACTAATTGGAGTTCCCCGTCACTCTACGAAGAAAACACCACCAAAAGCAGTCAAAAAAAACATGTCGACCTTTTGCCCTGTCGACCTTGCACATGTCGAACTAACGACCCTGTCGACCTAGACACCCTGTTGACCTAGTGCATGTCGACCTTTAGTGGTCGACCCAATGCATGTCGACTTAATGTGTGTCGACCCAACGACCCATACAAGAATTAAATGTACTGGCAACCCTTAGTTTCTGGTCAGAAGCTGGCAGTATTTGCTGGAGTATGTAGTTCCCCAATATTTAGCCCAAAACAGTGGGGTAATCAGTGCTTCTGGAAGTTGGATATGTTAGTCCTGCTTTCCTGTATGTCAAATCCCTAATTTAATAATGAAATAGGGAACTCTCATCCTTTGTCAAATTGGAGCACTTAGAACAGGCATGTCCAAACTGCGGCCCTCCAGCTGTTGTGAAACTACAAATCCCAGTATGCTCTGACACAGTTTTGCTGTCAGAGAATGCTAAAACTGTGTCAGGGCATGCTGGGATGTGTAGTTTCTCAACAGCTGGAGGGACATGCCTGACTTAGAAAATGCTGCATGTAACAATTTGAGCACTATGAAGACTAGTGTTTTTAGGGCTGGATCATGTTTTGTAGAGGCTCTGGGGAAACTTAAGGCCCATACACACTAGAAGATTTTTTCCAGCGATTGGACCGTTTTAACAACAGTTCTTAACGACAGTTTTGAATGGTTTATCAGTGAAATCATTTAGTGTGTAGTGTACGCAGCAAATGATAAACGATCCCTGTCAGTCGTCCATGTATGCAGCTAAATGTCCTCAATCCCAGCAGAGCATATCGTTTGTCATTTTAATTGCTCAATGTGTACACTCAATATCGTTTGTCAGGGAGTTCAAGGGAAATCGCTCAATTGAGTCAGCTGAGTTTTTTTTTTTCCTGGCTAGAAAGCGCTAGCACTCAAAGTTCCTGCATGATGCAACCATAAAAAGGATGTTCAGTGAAAAATTGACTCCAAGATTGTATTATGTTTCTTAGGGGCCCTACACACTTAGCGATTACAGTGAAAGATATGAACGATCTAACGAGATATCGTTCATATCTTTCAGTGTGTATGCACAAACGATGAACGATTCACGGCCCCATGCTATTTCATCGTTGGTGCCGACTCGTTCATGCCTGCAAGCCAGTATGGGCAATCTTGTCCACAGAGGCGTAACTCTGGGAGGCAACGGAGTCATCTGCCACCAGGCTCCTGCTCTGAAGGGGGGCACCTCTCCTCCCATTCTGTGACATCATTGAATTAAGTTAATTGATAGCTGCCGCTATCTTTTGAGTGGCCGACGTCCACACTGGTCCCTGCACCTTACAAATCACACCCTTTTTATCATACTGTAGATACACATTTCTCTGACGTCCTAGTGGATGCTGGGAACTCCGTAAGGACCATGGGGAATAGCGGCTCCGCAGGAGACTGGGCACAACTAAAGAAAGCTTTAGGTCACCTGGTGTGCACTGGCTCCTCCCACTATGACCCTCCTCCAAGCCTCAGTTAGATTTTGTGCCCGGCCGAGGTTGGATGCACACTAGGGGCTCTCCTGAGCTTCTAGAAAGAAAGTATAGAATTAGGTTTTTTATTTTCAGTGAGACCTGCTGGCAACAGGCTCACTGCAGCGAGGGACTAAGGGGAGAAGAAGCGAACCTGCCTGCTTGCAGCCAGCTTGGATTCTTAGGCTACTGGACACCATTAGCTCCAGAGGGATCGACCGCAGGCCCAGCCTTGGTGTTCGGTCCCGGAGCCGCGCCGCCGTCCCCCTTACAGAGCCAGAAGCAAGAAGAGGTCCGGAAAATCGGCGGCAGAAGACATCAGTCTTCACCAAGGTAGCGCACAGCACTGCAGCTGTGCGCCATTGCTCCTCATACACACTTCACACTCCGGTCACTGAGGGTGCAGGGCGCTTGGGGGGGGCGCCCTGAGCAGCAATAAAAACACCTTGGCTGGCAAAAATACCACAATATATAGCCCCAGAGGCTATATATGTGGTAAATACCCCTGCCAGAATCCAGAAAAAAGCGGGAGAAAAGTCAGCGAAAAAGGGGCGGAGCTATCTCCCTCAGACACACTGGCGCCATTTTCTCTTCACAGTGCAGCTGGAAGAAAGCTCCCCAGGCTCTCCCCTGTAGTTTTCAGGCTCAAAGGGTTAAAAAGAGAGGGGGGGCACTAAATTTAGGCGCAATATTATATATACAAGCAGCTATTGGGGAAATTTCACTCAGTTATAGTGTTAATCCCCACATTATATAGCGCTCTGGTGTGTGCTGGCATACTCTCTCTCTGTCTCCCCAAAGGGCTTTGTGGGGTCCTGTCCTCAGTCAGAGCATTCCCTGTGTGTGTGCGGTGTGTCGGTACAGCTGTGTCGACATGTTTAATGAGGAGGCTTATATGGTGACGGAGCAGATGCCGATAAATGTGATGTCGCCCCCTGTGGGGCCGACACCAGAGTGGATGGTTAGGTGAAAGGTATTAACCGGCAGTGTCAACTCCTTACATAAAAGGGTGGATGACGTAACAGCTGTGGGACAGTCGGCTTCTCAGTCCGCGCCGGCCCAGGCATCTCAAAGGCCATCAGGGGCTCAAAAACGCCCGCTCACTCAGATGGCAGACACAGATGTCGACACGGAGTCTGACTCCAGTGTCGACAAGGTTGAGACATATACACAATCCACTAGGAACATCCGTGACTTGATCCCGGCAATAAAAAATGTGTTACACATTTCTGACATTAACCCAAGTACCACTAAAAAAGGGTTTTATGTTTGGGGAGAAAAAGCAGGCAGTGTTTTGTTCCCCCATCAGATGAATGAATGAAGTGTGTGAAAAGCGTGGGTTCCCCCCGATAAGAAACTGGTAATTTCTAAAAAGTTACTGATGGCGTACCCTTTCCCGCCAGAGGATAAGTTACGCTGGGAGATATCCCCTAGGGTGGATATGGCGCTCACACGGTTGTCAAAAAGGTACCTGTTGATAAAAAGCAGGAGGCTATCCTGAAGTCTGTATTTACACACTCAGGTACTAGACTGAGACCTGCAGATCGTGCTGCTGCAGCGTGGTCGGTGACCCTGTCAAACATGAGAACATATTAAAGACGTCGTCTTATATATGAGGGATGCACAGAGGGATATTTTGCCGGCTGGCATCCAAAATGAATGTAATGTCCATTCTGTCAGGAGGGTATTAGAGACCTGTCACTGGACAGGTGATGCTGACTTTAAAAGGCGCATAGAGATTCTGCCTTATAAGGGTGAGGAATTATTTGGGGATGGTCTCTGGGACCTCGTATCCATTACCTCAGGTTTGCTCACAGACTAAGAAAGCACTGTATTATCAGGTACAGTCCTTTCGGCTTCAGAAAAGCAAGCGGGTCAAAGGCGCTTCCTTTCTGTACAGAGACATGGGAAGAGGGAAAAAGCTGCACCAGTCAGCCTGTTCCCAGAATCAAAATTCTTCTCTCGCTTCCTCTGAGTCCACAGCATGACGCGGGGGCTCCACAGGTGTAGCCAGGTACGGTGGGGGGCCGTCTCAAAAATTTCAGCGATCAGTGGGCTCGCTCACAGGTGGATCCCTGTTTCATTCAAGTAGTATTTCAGGGGTACAAGCTGGAATTCGAGATGTCTCCCCCCCGCCGTTTCCTCAAATATGCCTTGCCGACAACTCCCTCAGGCAGGGAGGCTGCGCTAGAGGCAATTAATAAGCTGTATTCCCAGCAGGTAATACTCAAGGTGCCCCTACTTCAACAAGGACGGGGTTACTATTCCACACGGTTTGGGGTACCGAAACCGCATGGTTCGGTGGGACCCATTTTATATTTAAAATCCTTGAACACATACATAAAAAAATTCAAGTTCAAGATGGAATCGCTCAGGGCGGTTATTGCAAGCCTGGACGAGGGGGATTACATGGGATCCCGGGACATCAAGGATGCTTACCTGCATGTCCCCATTTACCATCCTCGCCAGGAGTACCTCAGATTTGTGGTACAGGATTACCATTACCAAGTCCAGACACTGCCGTTTGGACTGTACATGGCACCGAGGGTGTTTACCAAGGTAATGGCCGAAATGATGATACTCCTTCGAAAAAAGGGAGTTTTAATTATCCCGTACTTGGACAATCTCCTTATAAGGGCAAGGTCCAAGGAGCAGTTGCTAGTCGGGGTAGCACTATTTTGGAAAGTGCTACAACAGCACGGTTGGATTCTAAACAGTCCAAAGTCACAGCTGGTTCCTACGACACGTCTACTGTTCCTGGGGATGGTTCTGGACACAGAACAGAAATAAGTGTTTCTCCCGGAGGAGAAAGCCAAGGAGCTGTCATCTCTAGTCAGAGACCTCCTGAAGCCAAAACAGGTATCGGTGCATCATTGCACGCGAGTCCTGGGAAAAATGGTAGCTTCCTACGAAGCAATCCCATCCGGCAGGTTCCATGCAAGAACTTTTCAGTGGGACCTGTTGGACAAGTGGTCCGGATCACAGCTTCAGATGCATCGGCTGATAAGCCTGTCTTCAAGGACCAGGGTATCTCTACTGTGGTGGCTGCAGAGTGCCCATCTTCAAGAGGGCCTCAGGTTCGGCATACAGGACCTAGTGACCATGGATGCCAGCCTTTGAGGCTGGGGGGCAGTCACACAGGGAATAAACTTCCAGGGACTTTGGTCAAGTCAGGTGACTTCCCTACACATAAATATTCTGGAACTGATTGCCATTTACAATGCCCTGAGTCAGGCAAGGCCTCTGCTTCAAAACCAGCCGGTACTGATCCAATCAGACAACATCACCGCAGTCGCCCATGTAAACCAACGGGGCGGCACAAGAAGCAGGATGGTGATGGCAGTAGCCAAAAGGATTCTCCAATGGGCGGAAAATCATGTGTTAACACTGTCAGCAGTGTTCATTCCCGGAGTGGACGACTGGGAAGCAGATCTTCTCAGCAGACACGACCTCCACCAGGGAGAGTGGGGATTTCATCCAGAAGTCTTCCAAAGGATTGTACACCATTGGGAAAGGCCACAAGTGGACATGATGGCGTCCCGCCTCAACAAAAAGCTATAAAAGATATTGCGCCAGGTCAAAGGACCCCCAGGCGATAGCTGTGGACGCTCTGGTAACACTGTGGGTGTACCAGTCGGTTTATGTGTTCCCCCCTCTGCCTCTCATACAAAAGGTACTGAGAATAATAGGAAGGCGAGGAGTAAGAACGATACTCGTGGTTCTGGATTGGCCAAGAAGAGCTTGGTACCCAGAATTTCAAGAAATTATATCAGAGGACCCATGGCCTCTGCCGCTCAGACAGGACTTGCGGCAGCAGGGGCCCTGTCTGTTCCAAGACTTACCGTGGCTACGTTTTGACGGCATGGCGGTTGAACGCCGGATCTTAAAGGAAAAGGGCATTCCGGAGGAAATCATTCCTACGCTGATTCAAGCCAGGAAAGATGTAACTGCAAAACATTATCACCGCATATGGCGAAAATATGTTGCTTGGTGTGAGGCCAAGAAAGGCCCCAACAGAGGAATTTCAACTAGGTCGATTTCTGCATTTCCTACAAGCAGCAGTGTCTATGGGCCTAAAATTAGGCTCCATTAAGGTACAGATCTCGGCTCTGTCGATTTTCTTCCAGAAAGAACTAGCTTCAGTACCTGAAGTTCAGACATTGTAAAAGGAGTGCTGCATATTCAGCCCCCGGTTGTGCCTCCAGTGGCACCTTGGGTTCTCAACGTGGTGTTGAGTTTCTTAAAATCACATTGGTGTGAGCCACTAAAAACCGTGGATCTAAAATATCTCACGCGGAAAGTGGTCATGTTATTGGCCTTGGCTTCGGCCAGGCGTGTATCAGAATTGGCGGCTTTGTCATATAAAAGTCCTTATCTGATTTTCCATCTGGATAGGGCAGAATTGAGGACTCGTCCCCAGTTTCTCCCTAAGGTGATATCAGCTTTTCACTTGAACCAACCTATTGTGGTGCCTGCGGCTACTAGGGACTTGGAGGATTCCAAGTTGCTGGACGTAGTCAGGGCCTTGAAAAATTATGTTTCCAGGACGGCTAGAGTCAGGAGAACTGACTCGCTGTTTATCCTGTATGCACCCAGCAAACTGGGTGCTCCTGCTTCTAAGCAGACTATTGCTCGCTGGATTTGATAGCACAATTCAGCTGGCGCATTCTGCGGCTGGACTACCGCAGCCAAAATCTGTAAAATCCCATTCCACAAGGAAGGTGGGCTCATCTTGGGCAGCTGCCCGGGGGGTCTCGGCTTTCCAACTTTGCCGAGCTGCAACTTGGTCAGGGGCAAACACGTTTGCTAAATTCTACAAAATTGATACCCTGGCTGAGGAGGACCTGGAGTTCTCTCATTCGGTGCTGCGGAGTCATCCGCACTCTCCCGCCCGTTTGGGAGCTTTGGTATAATCCCCATGGTCCTTACGGAGTTCCCAGCATCCACTAGGACGTCAGAGAAAATAAGATTTTACTCACCGGTAAATCTATTTCTCGTAGTCCGTAGTGGATGCTGGGCGCCCATCCCAAGTGCGGATTGTCTGCAATACTTGTATATAGTTATTGCCTAACTAAAGGGTTATTGTTGAGCCATCTGTTGAGAGGCTCAGTTATATTCATACTGTTAACTGGGTATAGTATCACAAGTTATACGGTGTGATTGGTGTGGCTGGTATGAGTCTTACCCGGGATTCAAAATCCTTCCTTATTATGTCAGCTCGTCCGGGCACAGTGTCCTAACTGAGGCTTGGAGGAGGGTCATAGTGGGAGGAGCCAGTGCACACCAGGTGACCTAAAGCTTTCTTTAGTTGTGCCCAGTCTCCTGCGGAGCCGCTATTCCCCATGGTCCTTACGGAGTTCCCAGCATCCACTACGGACTACGAGAAATAGATTTACCGGTGAGTAAAATCTTATTTTTTCAAGTGTCATACCCAGGATTAGAAACCACAACCTATTACACTGGAAGCAGACACCTTACTGATGAAGTTATTTGTCCTGTATAGGAAATATGAGAATTCTAACTATATGACGTTACTTCTCTGACAGTTACACGCAACTTCTTATAGTTATAATTCTCATTCTTCCTGCACAGGAGCAAATAACTCCATCAGTAAAGTGTCTGCTGTTAGTGTAACAGGTCATGGGTTCTAGTCCTGGGTATGACTGCTAAGAAATGTGTAACTTAAAATAAAAGACAATGAAATGTATATATACATTTTTTTTCAGAACACTCTATACACACACACACACACACACACACACACACACACACACACACACACATATTCATTCATACATATATTTATCTAAATATATGGGGGGGGGACCAATATTTATCTTGCCTCCAGGAAACTGGAACGAACTTACGCCACTGCTTGTCCGTATTAGCATGCAGGGCTATGGGCCCAGGTGACGGGGGAAGTGAAGAACCTTCACTCCCTCCGTCACACCTCCCCTGCCGGGCGGAAAATGCCCAGTGTGTAGGGCCCTTTAAATGAGCTCCAGATACTGTAAAATAACAACAGTAATAATATAAAGAATTGCCCTAATCTAACCACAGTATTGTTTGATGAAGCCCCACATCTTTTCTCATTTGCCCTGCCCCTTTTGGGGTCCATAAATTGAGACGTATGCAGTTACTAAAAACTAACCAGTGAGTAACATATTTCCTACATAGTTCACAATTTGGGGCATAGTTATTAAGATATAAGGCCAGACACCAAATATTAAGGGGGACATTTACTAAGCAGTGATAAGAGTGGAGAAGTGAGCCAGTGGAGAAGTTGCCCATGGCAATCAATCAGCACTGAAGTAACATCTATAATTTGCATACTATAAAATTATACAGAGCTGCTGATTGGTTGATGGGGCAACTTCTCCACTGGCTCACTTCTCTGTTCTCATCACTGCTTAGTAAATGTCCCCCTTAAATCCTTATCTCTGGTTATTATGGCAATAATAAGGATTATCTTTTTGCCAAAATGTAGCAATTTGAATCACTGGGACAATATGGCAATCAGGAAGAAGTAAAGTGATCGCATAAGCAATCACTTTCCTTCTACCTACGACCTTTTTGCGGCTACTTCACACGAAAAAGCTGCTATGCACATTGAAACCTCCTGCAACCCATCAGAGAGGGATCTCCAGCAGTGCTCCCCATTCCAAGTAATGGGATAACGCCATTTGACGGAATTATGTAGAGTTAGTATCCCTTAAATGTACCAATCTAATTGGTACATTTAAGGGATACTTATTTGTTATTTCTGCCCTTAGCCGTTTCCGCATATTTTAGAAGCAGGAACAACCAATAAAAATTCCTATTTATAACATAAATATGTAATTAATGGGCTTTAATATTTATATACCTAGGAAACAATTGTATGATGCCAAAGCACTATAAATGGGTCCCATGCTTTGGCACACAAAATAATGCAAAAAAAAGTCAAAACTTGTCCATCATAGTCCAGTGATCATAATAGGGGAATCCTCCACATAGACCATGACAGCGTGACAGTTACCCTATCGTGACCCCGACTGTGGCCTTATCACGCATGCTACATACACAGAGGTAACTTTGTTTCTCTCCCTTTCAACATGACAGCATTGCCTGTTTAGCAGTTTCAGTAACTTTCTCAGTTGGGAACACAGATTACATTTTTCTCCAATATCTGTTAAGCCATTCACAGTAAAGCATCCTCATGTCTGAGAGACATTGGCACTGATTTTGTACCAGCATACCATCAAATATTGGCCTTGTCCAATTTGCACATTAAAAAGGGGGTTATGCTAGATGCTTCCAAAGCGCCATACTCCATCCAATCTCACTTCCCTAAAGACACCTTTGATTTGATTTGCGCACAAGTGTGAGCAAGGACTTACATCCAAATTTCTCACTAGTTGGGTCAAAGGTACTGTATGTATTGGCAGAACACTAGAACAGTTCACTCAAATCAATACTGTATACTGTCCTGCCTAAATAACGATGGTAAGGAGGAACTGTATTGAATTGGGGCTTTTAGCTACGCCACTGAGAGAATTCCAAAAACAGTGCCTGTTGAAAGAGAAGTGCGCTATTGCATAGACTACAATTTTCCTGTTATGCAGGGAGGCTTCATGTGCTATTCCAAGATGGCCACTGAGATCTCTACTGAGCATGTGCAGATGCCATCGAGACTGAGTAGTGTGACAGATTGGGAAATTGAAGCCTCATACGTAGCTGCAGAGAGACCTGCAATTACCTGTAAACCACATGTTCTTGCATCCCTGCACTACTACCCGTTAGTAGCATATACCATGCGGCTGGTAAACTGCGTGAATCCCGGCTCCGCTCAAGCTATACTCCATCACCAGTGTACATGTAACAGTGAGTACGACTGTACCTGCTATCTATCAATAAATCAACATTCATGTTAAGTAAATGGCCTGTTCATCATTTGAGCCGCTGCTGGTCTGTGCCTAACTGCCTATATAGTGTAACTCTGCCAATATCAACACCTCACACACATAATTTCCAACAGTGCCCCTAGTATTCTATTACTTAACTTGACTCTGAGATAAAGTTAACAGTAAGCTAATCTGTGTTCTATTTTATCCCAGGCTAACAATCTTCATGTACTTTAAAGTTTAGAGCTCTGAACACATATACAGCTGCCCCTGGACATATATAGGATAAGTATATCCATATGTTTAGTTGAGCATCTCTCAAGATGTGTTTGGCTCTTATAGTAGAATTTGAAGGAGATAAGTGTGTCTATATTTACATCCTACAATAGCGCAGTGATGTGGCCTTTACAGTATTACTATTAAATACTAAAGCTGCATTACCTTATTTGTACGCTATGTAATAATTTTATGAAATGTATATGAGCGATTAGTGCCATGACAATTAGTAATACTTCTCTCAATATAAAGTGTAATTACATACAATCACAAGTACAAAATGCTTTTTAAATTAAATACAAATGTCAAATGTGAGACTTCATACAATAATCCAAATGGAATGTCAATGTCTATTACATTTTGCAAATAGATTGTCGCAGTTTGATAGCAGTTAGAGGTGTAATAATTATTAGAGATGAGCGGGTTCGGTTTCTTTGAATCCGAACCCGCACGAACTTCACTTTTTTTTCCACGGGTCCGAGCGACTCGGATCTTCCCGCCTTGCTCGGTTAACCCGAGCGCGCCCGAACGTCATCATGACGCTGTCGGATTCTCGCGAGGCTCGGATTCTATCGCGAGACTCGGATTCTATATAAGGAGCCGCGCGTCGCCGCCATTTTCACTCGTGCATTGAGATTGATAGGGAGAGGACGTGTCTGGCGTCCTCTCCATTAGAATAGAGATAGATAGATTAGATAGAGAGAGATTGTGCAGAGTCGCAGACAGAGTTAGTTTACCACAGTCAGTGACCAGTGCAGTTGCTAGTTAACTTTTATTTAATATAATATATCCGTTCACTTCTCTCTGCTATATCCGTTCTCTGCCTGAAAAAAAAAACGATACACAGCACAGTCAGTCACACAGTGTGACTCAGTCTGTGTGCACTCAGCTCAGCCCAGTGTGCTGCACAGTCATCAATGTATAAATTAAAAGCTTATAATTAATTGTGGGGGAGACTGGGGAGCACTGCAGGTTGTTAGCAGGAGCCAGGAGTACAATTATATTAATTAACAGTGCACACTTTTGCTGCAGGAGTGGTGACCAGTGCCTGACCACCAGTATAGTATTGTTGTATACTACTAATATCTCTTTAAATATCAACCAGTCTATATTAGCAGCAGACACAGTACAGTGCGGTAGTTCACGGCTGTGGCTACCTCTGTGTCGGCACACGGCAGGCAGTCCGTCCGACCAGAATTGTATTATTTATTATTATATACCTACCACCTAACCGTGGTTTTTTTTTCATTCTTTATACCGTCATAGTGTCATCCTAATTGTTACGAGTATACTACTATCTCTTTATCAACCAGTGTACAGTGCGGTAGTTCACGGCTGTGGCTACCTCTGTGTCGGCACACGGCAGGCAGTCCGTCCGACCAGAATTGTATTATTTATTATTATATACCTACCACCTAACCGTGGTTTTTTTTTCATTCTTTATACCGTCATAGTGTCATCCTAATTGTTACGAGTATACTACTATCTCTTTATCAACCAGTGTACAGTGCGGTAGTTCACGGCTGTGGCTACCTCTGTGTCGGCACACGGCAGGCAGTCCGTCCGACCAGAATTGTATTATTTATTATTATATACCTACCACCTAACCGTGGTTTTTTTTTCATTCTTTATACCGTCATAGTGTCATCCTAATTGTTACGAGTATACTACTATCTCTTTATCAACCAGTGTACAGTGCGGTAGTTCACGGCTGTGGCTACCTCTGTGTCGGCACACGGCAGGCAGTCCGTCCGACCAGAATTGTATTATTTATTATTATATACCTACCACCTAACCGTGGTTTTTTTTTCATTCTTTATACCGTCATAGTGTCATCCTAATTGTTACGAGTATACTACTATCTCTTTATCAACCAGTGTACAGTGCGGTAGTTCACGGCTGTGGCTACCTCTGTGTCGGCACACGGCAGGCAGTCCGTCCGACCAGAATTGTATTATTTATTATTATATACCTACCACCTAACCGTGGTTTTTTTTTCATTCTTTATACCGTCATAGTGTCATCCTAATTGTTACGAGTATACTACTATCTCTTTATCAACCAGTGTACAGTGCGGTAGTTCACGGCTGTGGCTACCTCTGTGTCGGCAGTCGGCAGGCAGTCCGTCCATCCATAATTGTATTATTATTATAATATATACCACCTAACCGTGGTTTTTTTTTCATTCTTTATACCGTCATAGTGTCATACTAGTTGTTACGAGTATACTACTATCTCTTTATCAACCAGTGTACAGTGCGGTAGTTCACGGCTGTGGCTACCTCTGTGTCGGCAGTCGGCAGGCAGTCCGTCCATCCATAATTGTATTATTATTATAATATATACCACCTAACTGTGGTTTTTTTTGCATTCTTTATACCGTCGTCATAGTGTCATACTAGTTGTTACGAGTATACTACTATCTCTTTATCAACCAGTGTACAGTGCGGTAGTTCACGGCTGTGGCTACCTCTGTGTCGGCAGTCGGCAGGCAGTCCGTCCATCCATAATTGTATTATTATTATAATATATACCACCTAACCGTGGTTTTTTTTTCATTCTTTATACCGTCGTCATAGTGTCATACTAGTTGTTACGAGTATACTACTATCTCTTTATCAACCAGTGTACAGTGCGGTAGTTCACGGCTGTGGCTACCTCTGTGTCGGCAGTCGGCAGGCAGTCCGTCCATCCATAATTGTATTATTATTATAATATATACCACCTAACCGTGGTTTTTTTTTCATTCTTTATACCGTCGTCATAGTGTCATACTAGTTGTTACGAGTATACTACTATCTCTTTATCAACCAGTGTACAGTGCGGTAGTTCACGGCTGTGGCTACCTCTGTGTCGGCAGTCGGCAGGCAGTCCGTCCATCCATAATTGTATTATTATTATAATATATACCACCTAACCGTGGTTTTTTTATACCACCTAACCGTGGCAGTCCGTCCATAATTGTATACTAGTATCCAATCCATCCATCTCCATTGTTTACCTGAGGTGCCTTTTAGTTCTGCCTATAAAATATGGAGAACAAAAAAGTTGAGGTTCCAAAATTAGGGAAAGATCAAGATCCACTTCCACCTCGTGCTGAAGCTGCTGCCACTAGTCATGGCCGAGACGATGAAATGCCAGCAACGTCGTCTGCCAAGGCCGATGCCCAATGTCATAGTACAGAGCATGTCAAATCCAAAACACCAAATATCAGAAAAAAAAGGACTCCAAAACCTAAAATAAAATTGTCGGAGGAGAAGCGTAAACTTGCCAATATGCCATTTACCACACGGAGTGGCAAGGAACGGCTGAGGCCCTGGCCTATGTTCATGGCTAGTGGTTCAGCTTTACATGAGGATGGAAGCACTCAGCCTCTCGCTAGAAAACTGAAAAGACTCAAGCTGGCAAAAGCACCGCAAAGAACTGTGCGTTCTTTGAAATCCCAAATCCACAAGGAGAGTCCAATTGTGTCGTTTGCGATGCCTGACCTTCCCAACACTGGACGTGAAGAGCATGCGCCTTCCACTATTTGCATGCCCCCTGCAAGTGCTGGAAGGAGCACCCGCAGTCCAGTTCCTGATAGTCAGATTGAAGATGTCAGTGTTGAAGTACACCAGGATGAGGAGGATATGGGTGTTGCTGGCGCTGGGGAGGAAATTGACCAGGAGGATTCTGATGGTGAGGTGGTTTGTTTAAGTCAGGCACCCGGGGAGACACCTGTTGTCCGTGGGAGGAATATGGCCGTTGACATGCCAGGTGAAAATACCAAAAAAATCAGCTCTTCGGTGTGGAGGTATTTCACCAGAAATGCGGACAACAGGTGTCAAGCCGTGTGTTCCCTTTGTCAAGCTGTAATAAGTAGGGGTAAGGACGTTAACCACCTCGGAACATCCTCCCTTATACGTCACCTGCAGCGCATTCATAATAAGTCAGTGACAAGTTCAAAAACTTTGGGTGACAGCGGAAGCAGTCCACTGACCAGTAAATCCCTTCCTCTTGTAACCAAGCTCACGCAAACCACCCCACCAACTCCCTCAGTGTCAATTTCCTCCTTCCCCAGGAATGCCAATAGTCCTGCAGGCCATGTCACTGGCAAGTCTGACGAGTCCTCTCCTGCCTGGGATTCCTCCGATGCATCCTTGCGTGTAACGCCTACTGCTGCTGGCGCTGCTGTTGTTGCCGCTGGGAGTCGATGGTCATCCCAGAGGGGAAGTCGTAAGCCCACTTGTACTACTTCCAGTAAGCAATTGACTGTTCAACAGTCCTTTGCGAGGAAGATGAAATATCACAGCAGTCATCCTACTGCAAAGCGGATAACTGAGTCCTTGACAACTATGTTGGTGTTAGACGTGCGTCCGGTATCCGCCGTTAGTTCACAGGGAACTAGACAATTTATTGAGGCAGTGTGCCCCCGTTACCAAATACCATCTAGGTTCCACTTCTCTAGGCAGGCGATACCGAGAATGTACACGGACGTCAGAAAAAGACTCACCAGTCTCCTAAAAAATGCAGTTGTACCCAATGTCCACTTAACCACGGACATGTGGACAAGCGGAGCAGGGCAGGGTCAGGACTATATGACTGTGACAGCCCACTGGGTAGATGTATGGACTCCCGCCGCAAGAACAGCAGCGGCGGCACCAGTAGCAGCATCTCGCAAACGCCAACTCTTTCCTAGGCAGGCTACGCTTTGTATCACCGCTTTCCAGAATACGCACACAGCTGAAAACCTCTTACGGCAACTGAGGAAGATCATCGCGGAATGGCTTACCCCAATTGGACTCTCCTGTGGATTTGTGGCATCGGACAACGCCAGCAATATTGTGTGTGCATTAAATATGGGCAAATTCCAGCACGTCCCATGTTTTGCACATACCTTGAATTTGGTGGTGCAGAATTTTTTAAAAAACGACAGGGGCGTGCAAGAGATGCTGTCGGTGGCCAGAAAAATTGCGGGACACTTTCGGCGTACAGGCACCACGTACAGAAGACTGGAGCACCACCAAAAACTACTGAACCTGCCCTGCCATCATCTGAAGCAAGAAGTGGTAACGAGGTGGAATTCAACCCTCTATATGCTTCAGAGGTTGGAGGAGCAGCAAAAGGCCATTCAAGCCTATACAATTGAGCACGATATAGGAGATGGAATGCACCTGTCTCAAGTGCAGTGGAGAATGATTTCAACGTTGTGCAAGGTTCTGATGCCCTTTGAACTTGCCACACGTGAAGTCAGTTCAGACACTGCCAGCCTGAGTCAGGTCATTCCCCTCATCAGGCTTTTGCAGAAGAAGCTGGAGGCATTGAAGAAGGAGCTAACACGGAGCGATTCCGCTAGGCATGTGGGACTTGTGGATGCAGCCCTTAATTCGCTTAACAAGGATTCACGGGTGGTCAATCTGTTGAAATCAGAGCACTACATTTTGGCCACCGTGCTCGATCCTAGATTTAAAGCCTACCTTGGATCTCTCTTTCCGGCAGACACAGGTCTGCTGGGGTTGAAAGACCTGCTGGTGACAAAATTGTCAAGTCAAGCGGAACGCGACCTGTCAACATCTCCTCCTTCACATTCTCCCGCAACTGGGGGTGCGAGGAAAAGGCTCAGAATTCCGAGCCCACCCGCTGGCGGTGATGCAGGGCAGTCTGGAGCGACTGCTGATGCTGACATCTGGTCCGGACTGAAGGACCTGACAACGATTACGGACATGTCGTCTACTGTCACTGCATATGATTCTCTCAACATTGATAGAATGGTGGAGGATTATATGAGTGACCGCATCCAAGTAGGCACGTCACACAGTCCGTACTTATACTGGCAGGAAAAAGAGGCAATTTGGAGGCCCTTGCACAAACTGGCTTTATTCTACCTAAGTTGCCCTCCCACAAGTGTGTACTCCGAAAGAGTGTTTAGTGCCGCCGCTCACCTTGTCAGCAATCGGCGTACGAGGTTACATCCAGAAAATGTGGAGAAGATGATGTTCATTAAAATGAATTATAATCAATTCCTCCGCGGAGACATTGACCAGCAGCAATTGCCTCCACAAAGTACACAGGGAGCTGAGATGGTGGATTCCAGTGGGGACGAATTGATAATCTGTGAGGAGGGGGATGTACACGGTGATATATCGGAGGGTGAAGATGAGGTGGACATCTTGCCTCTGTAGAGCCAGTTTGTGCAAGGAGAGATTAATTGCTTCTTTTTTGGGGGGGGTCCAAACCAACCCGTCATATCAGTCACAGTCGTGTGGCAGACCCTGTCACTGAAATGATGGGTTGGTTAAAGTGTGCATGTCCTGTTTTGTTTATACAACATAAGGGTGGGTGGGAGGGCCCAAGGATAATTCCATCTTGCACCTCTTTTTTCTTTTCTTTTTCTTTGCATCATGTGCTGATTGGGGAGGGTTTTTTGGAAGGGACATCCTGCGTGACACTGCAGTGCCACTCCTAGATGGGCCCGGTGTTTGTGTCGGCCACTAGGGTCGCTAATCTTACTCACACAGCTACCTCATTGCGCCTCTTTTTTTCTTTGCGTCATGTGCTGTTTGGGGAGGGTTTTTTGGAAGGGACATCCTGCGTGACACTGCAGTGCCACTCCTAGATGTGCCCGGTGTTTGTGTCGGCCACTAGGGTCGCTAATCTTACTCACACAGTCAGCTACCTCATTGCGCCTCTTTTTTTCTTTGCGTCATGTGCTGTTTGGGGAGGGTTTTTTGGAAGGGCCATCCTGCGTGACACTGCAGTGCCACTCCTAGATGGGCCCGGTGTTTGTGTCGGCCACTAGGGTCGCTTATCTTACTCACACAGCGACCTCGGTGCAAATTTTAGGACTAAAAATAATATTGTGAGGTGTGATGTGTTCAGAATAGGCTGAAAATGAGTGTAAATTATGTTTTTTGAGGTTAATAATACTTTGGGATCAAAATTACCCCCAAATTCTATGATTTAAGCTGTTTTTTAGGGTTTTTTTAAAAAAACACCCGAATCCAAAACACACCCGAATCCGACAAAAAAAATTCGGTGAGGTTTTGCCAAAACGCGGTCGAACCCAAAACACGGCCGCGGAACCGAACCCAAAACCAAAACACAAAACCCGAAAAATTTCCGGCGCTCATCTCTAATAATTATACAGTATAATCAGCCAATCAGAAGCAGATAACTAGTGCTGCTAATAGTCATTAATCATTCTTATAGTGTAATGTTGCACCTGTCCCGAGTACCTTACTGGGTTCAGTATATGCTAGACCTCTTCTGTTTTTCCCTTTCCACTTCTGCAGGGGTCATCGAAGAAGCTAATTTCAACAGTAATTGCAACTGTACATGTACCACCTGCTCTTTCATTTATTACAATAGTTTTTATTTAATAAATTAAGAAACGTTCAACGTGGACAGATTCTCCTTTCTGGCCAGTAAGAATCTACAATAATTATATTATGGAGTAAATTTTAGCATGTGAAGCTTCACATTGTTTAAATGTGATTAAGACACTTCATTGTCCATGTAAGGTCTAGTATCAAACTGTAGGCCAGGCTCTCCTCAACCGTGCCTGGCAGCACAATAACGTATGTATACACAGAGCACGGCAGTTTCTCTCCACTTATGTATATATATATATATATATATATATATATAAGTCTTGGTTAGTGGGTTAATGTATAGTTTGCCAGAGGAGGTGATATAGGTTAATAGAATTTATACTTCTACCTTTTCCTTCTACCATCCTGTTCAGAGGGCATTTCAAATGCCTCATTAAAAAATGTAGCATACCTTAGCGATGACTGTGCCGCCGGCCTCTCACAGATATTTTTTACAAGTGAAAGCAAGCTCCTTTCATTTCAAGTGAAATAGGGACCTGCAGATCATGGATGCCAATCTTTTGCTTTTCTCTTCGCTTCTGTGAAGTGAATCTCTCTGAAGTATTTTACCAGTAAGAACAGCATTTTAGGTCTGCTGCCAGACTGCACTGACCCTCTCTCTGGAAATGTCCAGCTAATCTGTTAATCCCCTTGCTTTGAATGCGCTTTAGCACAAAATGAGATGGCACCATAAAAATGCCTGGAGCACAAGATGCTAACAGAATTCATACCTAAGGAATACACAAGTATGGCTGCACAAGGAGCAAAGGGGCCATAGACCCTGTTTCACCCTGATAACTAAAAATGTCTTTGTTATATATTCTAAACATTGCTAGTTCTTTTCATAGTATACAGTCATTTGTCTATTTTTTAATACTATTTCTGTCAAAGTATAAGTATCACAATACAAAACTATTGAAGTAGCGAATAAATATGAACAATACCCAAAGAAAGTGTATAAGAAAGGGCTCTGGAATGGAAAATGATAAACATTGGCAGCAGAGGATCCTGGGACGTACACACATTTTTGTACATGTTGACTACAGTATATTCTTGCTTAAATCTGCCAAATTGATCTGAAAAAGTGATTATCTATTATGTCAAACTCACCCTAGGGTCATGCAAGATAACTGAACATAACACTGGAGAATACTATGAACGCATAGTAAATTTTTAAAGAGCCTTTATGTGGCTAGTTAGTTCACTTTATACACTGTCATTGCACTGCAAAATAGTGGAAATGAGCGTACATCATGGGCCTGATTCCGAGCTAGGGGCAACTCAATAAGAAGGAGAACGAGAACCAGCACTTTATATCATACAAAAACCATGTTATACAGCAAATGGAGTTAGATTTAAAGTGTACAGAGAGATTTATAGATGGGAAGGGACGTATTCTAGCTTAATTATGTATTTCGGTGTAAAAACAAATTACACAGTATTTGTCCGCGACATGCAAAGCAGGCAGTGTTTTTCAAAGGTGCACAAAAATAAATGTAACCTCTTGCATTGTAACCTGGGGTGGATCCCGGGGGTGGGGCAAACTATGGATGGCCATAGGTGTGTACGTCATCGATGGCGATATTGTTAGTGGCTATCGGTGGAAGCCTACTATGCAATGAATGACCATCAATCATTTCACTAACCGTTGGTCATCCCTTTTCTTTGATTTACTGGCCCGTGGGCCAATCAGAACTTAGGGGCGGATCTATGCTCCATGTCCTGGCATCTTGGGGTAAAAATAAAAATAAAACATTGGTTATGTTGTGGCATCGATGGAGGGAAAGAATCTGGTTCTCCCCATCAATGGCAAAAGTAGCCTACATTGGCCATAAACCATCAATGATTATGAACCATCGTTGGTCGCTGGCCATCCCTAAGGCAAACCGAACAGCAGCACATTGGGCAGGGAGAGTACAGAGACTCCTTCTGCTCAGTGGAAGCAGCTTTCCTCCCCAGCCCAGCACACACTTTGGTATGCTGGATTTAGGAGAGTCCGGGAGGCTGCTGCCACTGAGCGGCGGTGATCTCTGCCCTCTCACTGTACTACATCTTCAAAAGTATTTGTACATCCCTTCTAATTAGAGTTGTGAGCAGACCCTCATGTTTTGGTTTGGATTCGGATTTGTTTTTGGAGTTCTTGAAAATTTATAAAAACGTCTAAAATCAAGTAACTTGGACCTATTTTTGTTCCTACAGTTTTATTATAAATAACATTAATTTACACTCATTAACAGTCAATTTGGACCTCCTCATAGCTCATAATATTGTTCACCAATACTGTCCAAAAGCTGCAGTGAGCTGGCTGGCTAAACGAAGCGGCACTAACCCATGGCATTTACTTTAAAATAATATAGCAGTGACATGCAGTGGGGTAATGTAGCTCTGGTACTAGCCAATGCCTCCTGAGCCATTTACCTCACCGCACAGCCCTGGAATATAACACATCTATGAAACATTGCAGCACAGATTTGGCAGACAGGATAGCCGGTTAATAAAATATATGACCTCATAGAATGTTTTAATTAATCAAAAACTAGATCTGAGGCCCTAGGGCAGTACCGGGAAGGAGGTAGAGTATGTAGTGGAGGACAGGTAAAGCATTGATTGATATTTTAATTATTATTACATCATTTGAATGTGAGATTTAATTGCTTAATTCTGATTGATAAAATCTAATTAATTTTGATTAATTAAATTTTTATATTGATTGATTATTCATTAAAATTAAAAAAAGAAAAAGAAAATTTAGGAAGAAATTAATAAATAATAATGATAATAATTATATTGTAGTATAGACAGAGAAACAGAATGCAACAGGCAGGCACCCGGTACACAACCCAGCTAATAATATAGTACAGATGTAGCCACGCCAATCATTGCTGCAATGCGTTTGCATGTGGGCAAGCATGAAAGCAACAATTACATGCACCCAGGTGCGAATATTCGCACCCACTATCGCATAGTATATTTCCTATGGTTCGTGGATGTGACTATTCGCACATGCATGTAAATGGACACTCTAGTCATGTCTAGCTAATTATTCTCTCTCTCTCTCTCTCTCTATATATATATTTATTATTATTATTATTATTATTATTATTATTATATAACTGCAAGGAAAACAAAATCTTTTTTTTGGGGTGCAGCTCAGACATAGCAAAGTATCATCTAATCAACGCTGTCTGTGCCCAGACTCATAAACAAGTGACATGCAGAATTATTTCCTTTATCAGAAAAGTACAGGTTCACTTTAACACAGAAGAGCCTTTTACTGCAGTGTGTGTGTGTGTGTGTGTGTGTGTGTGTGTGTGTGTGTGTGTGTGTGTGTGTGTGTGTGTGTGACTGAGGGGGCGGAGCTGCACAAGACTGAAGGGGCAGAGCTACACGGGACCAGGCTGCTACAGAGGAGGATGATCTGCTCCGGATCCAGCCAGCCAAACTTTGATAGGTAAGTGGAGGGAAAGAGAGTTAGTGAGAGAGAGAAAGTGTGTGTGTATCTGTGTGTGGGGGGCATAATGGCACTACTGGGGGCATTATGTATAAGCAGCACCACTACTGGGGGCATTATGTATAAGCGGCACCCCTACAGGGGGCTTTATGTATAAGCGGCACTACTACTGGTGGTATTATGTATAAGTTGCGCCATTGCTGGGGTCATAATGTATAAGTGGCACTATTACCTGGGGCATTATGTATAAGCGGCACTACTACTTTGGGCATTATGTGTATAAGGGGCACTACTACTGGGGACATTATGTGTATAGGTGGCACTACTACTGGTGGCATTATGTGTATAAGCGGACTATTACTGTGGGCAATATATGTGTAATGGGCACTACTACTGGGAGCATTATTTGTGTAAGCGACAATACTATGTGTGGTGTAATGTGAATAAGATTGTGCTACTGTGTGGCGTAATTTGAAATGGTAGCACTATTGTGTGGCCACTCCCCTTCCTTTTGAGACCACACCCCTTTTTTCGCCACACGCTTTTCCTTTGCAACATATGGGCGTAAGCAAATTTATAGTTTGCAGGGGGGACTGAACACCCTAGCACCAGCCCTGTGCTAATGCTAGATTCTGCCTGTGTATGCACAAACGCTGTATGAATGCATGTGAAAGTCAATTTCGTCCTCCGTCTTCCTATCCGCATTAGACTCTGGATTTGTACCCACCTATGCAGCATGCAAAACTTCCATCTGAACTTGGTGTCCCACCTCTGTCTTTATGCTATGCTTGTACATGAAATTCCATCTACAGGCCCATGATACTCCTACTAGATGGAACAGATCTGTGTGTTTACAAGGTGGCCACCCAGAAATGCCCATATCACAGATAGTGTGATCTGTTTAAGAACCTTTCAGTCCACACGCACTAGTGAACTCCATCTTGTGTGCTTAAGGGGTCTATTCATGAAGCAGTGAAAAGAGTGGAGAACTTATACGGCATTACCCCTGAACTTATACTGCTGCACCACTGGACTGGACTTACAGTATATGGCAGTACCCATGAACTTATACGGATGTCAGCACAGGACACCACCACTGGACTTATGGCAGCACAGGACACCACTACTGGACTGATGCAGCACAACACAGCACCTCTGCACTGGACTTATACAGCAGCAACACTGGACTTATGGCAGCACAGGACACCACTACTGGACTGATGCAGCACAACACAGCACCACTGGACTGGACTTATACAGCAGCACTGGACATATGGCAGCACAGGACACCACCACTGTGACTGGACTGATGCAGCACAACACACCACCACTGGACTGAGCAGCACAAGACAGCACTGGAATGACACATAAGAGAGCAGGTCGCCACCCCACGCGCCACCCCACTTTTCCGCACAGACACTGAGGAGACACGTCGTCTCGCTATGCTCCCCAGGACTGGAGTGAAAATGGCGGTGACGCATGGCTCCTTATATGGAATCCAAAACCCGCAAGAATCCGACAGCAGGATGATGAAGTTTTGCCTTGTTCTGGTTTCCGAGTCTGGCGGGAAGTCCCGAGCCGGAGTCGGATCCGGGCTCGGGACGTGATGTTCGGTAGGGTCGGTTCTCAGAGAACTGAACCCGCTCATTTATACTCAGAAGTAGCCCCATTCTCCCAATTTAAAACAAAAGATAGTTCTATAAAGAAATTGAGGTGGTCATTTTATTGTTTCCACCATGTTCAGTTCCAGCAAGTACTGTACGACCATGTTATGGAAACTGTTTTCAATAGCGAATAATGGGCTGGAAAATAAGTGCACTAGCACATAAAAAATTGCATTGCAGCTCAGTATTTTTTCCCTTATCAAATCTCATATCTCGTTTACTAAAACATGTAATAACAGTGATTTTATACTGCTGTTTATCACTGCAAAGGAAAATTACATGTCACTGGGGCTGATTCATAGACAAATATTGAACTGATTCAGTTGCAGTTGTCTGATTTTTTTTACTGGAGATGCAGTGGGCATGTGCCATTTCTGGCTACAGATGCAGTGTGGGGGAAGCTAAAGCTTGTCAATCAGCCATATTGGGAGGAGACAGAGACTGTTTCACAAAAAGGAGGCATGTTGCTTCCATTTTGTGGGAGTATCGGGGCCAGCGACTTTTGATGTGGCGGCCATTCTGAGTAACCCCAGGGTTACTCAGATAAATCTGGCCAATGGTCATGGAGATGATCCTTTGCTGTGTCTTGCATATTGATGCGCAGCCGCTGCATACAAAGATGCAGTGACAGTGACAATGGCGTCCACCTCTGAATCAGCCCTACTGTAACTTATAATAGCTAGAGTACCTGACTGATAATGGTTGGCAGCGAGCACAGTGGAACTGAAAGCCCTGACCCACATATCACAGTGTTCCGCATTAGGATTCAATTGTACAGCAGGGTCATCTGTATCTTACTATATAAAACTAGATTACATTTCTTTAAGGCAATGACTTTGCTTCACAGTAAGACCTGAGCCACAGGGACCTATTGTATCTTGTTATTGTACATCATATTGTTGTATTTTCCTCTGCCTTGCATCATGCTGCATGTTGTAAACCGGACACAACGTTAGCAGACAAGCTGGGCTATAACGTCTGCCTAGTAGCCAGCATTTCCATGGTGACAAAAGGGTTATTTTTATGAGACGTAAGATGTATTTTTGTCTTGATGAAAATGAAGAGAGATGGTGCTGCATGGGTGCTCCACTGTGCACATCCGTCAGCTCATCTCCATGTGTTCTGACACCATCAAGTTGTGGAAGATGTAAATACTAAATAGGTGGGAGGGCAGAGACTGACATTAATAGGACATCAAGGCTCTAAAATAAATGGCACCAGAATTTCCTGCACACTAGAGTAATTTAATTCTCTAGCTAAATGGAGGGGTGATAAGCATAGACTCAGATAATATACTACATACAATTATAATGTTTGAAAGAACAGAATGCATATGTGATCCTGGATGACAAGACTACGGTATTGTGATAGAAGACGATTTCTGCTTTCATATTGCCGTCTGGAAAGTGCGGTTTATGAAATTTCCTAATTAGCTATGGGCATATACCACAGATTGAGGTTACACCACACAAGAGGAATTTGAAACTGATATGGAAATCCAATTAATTATATTTTGTTCTTTATCCTCTTACAGGCAAAACCTCATTACGTGAACTGCAGCATGCAAATCATATAATAATGTTGCCTCTAACCACCTACTCCGCTTAAACACTCTGTGGTGTGCCACCTACTGGCAAGTTGTGTTCTATGGGCCTAATTCAGACCTGTTCGCAAAAACAAAATCTTTCTCTAATGGGCAAATCCATGTGCACTGCAGGTGGGGCAGATGTAACATGTGCAGAGAGAGTTAGATTTGGGTTCCTTAACTCATATAGCCATATTTGGCTACTTTTCAAAAAGTGATTTAGGCAGATTGTGATAAACGCAGCTTTAGAGTGTATGTGTACAACTTCGCCTGAGACGTGTCCTAAAATTGACATACCTGTACATACAAATGTAAATGAGACTCAAAACTCATTTGTGGTCACAAGAAACCTTATATGAAGCATGGAGCCATAGGGATTATTGTGCCTTCTAATCAAAGCAGGGAAACTGAGTGATGATCCCATCTGAATGTATATATCTTTTTTTCCACCAAAGTATAACAGCTACATAATGTGGGTAAGGTGCAATCAGGGAGATTGCTAGACTCTTCAGGGAGTCAGGGAGATTGCTGTTATTTCAGGGAGTCTCCCTGGCATCCTGAGAGAGTTGGTAAGCATGCATATACAGTAGCAAGCAGAACAAGACCCTCTTCTGCCAGCAGAGAGGAGTTTGTGGCACATGTGACAAGAAGAAAGTGGAGAGGGCACATGTCAAATATTGCCACCTCTCTCGGAATATGAAATTGAGGGGTCTTATGCACAGATTGAAGTTTTTAAATGTTGTTATGTCTGGAGCTCCATGAAGAGCAATGCCTCTGAAGCCTGTTTGAGTGTTAAACCATGAGTATGGGAAAACTTCTAGCACAGCACAGTTTGCTGTTACCTTAAAGGTAAGAAGTAAATCAATATAAAAGTCTCTACATCAGCTTGAAAACCACTATCTGTTAACCTTTAAGAATGGAAGAAAAAATATTTTCCCTTCAATACATTTCTAGATAAAAATTGTGGCCCTCATTCCGAGTTGATCGGTCGCAAGGCGAATTTAGCAGAGTTACACACGCTAAGCCGCCGCCTACTGGGAGTGTATCTTAGCATCTTAAAATTGCGACCGATGTATTCGCAATATTGCGATCACAAACTACTTAGCAGTTTTAGAGTAGCTCCAGACTTACTCTGCCTGTGCGATCAGTTCAGTGCTTGTCGTTCCTGGTTTGACGTCACAAACACACCCAGCGTTCGCCCAACCACTCCCCCGTTTCTCCGGCCACTCCTGCGTTTTTTCCGGAAACGGTAGCGTTTTCAGCCACACGCCCATAAAACGCTGTGTTTCCGCCCAGTAACACCCATTTCCTGTCAATCACATTACGTTCGCCGGAGCGATGAAAAAGCCGTGAGTAAAAATACTTTCATCATAGCAAAGATACTTGGCGCAGTCGCAGTGCGAATATTGCGCATGCGCACTAAGCGGAATTTCACTGCGATGCGATGAAAAATACCGAGCGAACGACTCGGAATGAGGGCCTGTATTTTGCCAAGTTTTTCTATTTGGGATGTGTGTTTATGTGTTTTCTTGGTTATTATGTTACAAAAAGCTACTGTCGAGTTGTGTCACTGCTGACCTTGCTCTGAGTGCCTTTTGTACATTGTGTGATTGAGATGCTGTGCGTTATACACGCAGATGTCACCAGACAGTGCAGAATAATGAGTCACAATAGATCTTATAAGAATTGTGGGTGACATAACTTACTGGGAAGATGACAACTGGGAAATTCACTGAAACTGCTATTAACAATTGTGTGAGAGATTGGTAGCAATAACGCTTCAACAAATGCATAAATACTGCTGAGTAAATACCCAATATGTTGGTTACATTAAGTTGCCTTCATATTAGGGCTAGTTTAGCTGGTTTATTAACACAGATTTTCCCAGATAGACATAATCTCTTTGCAGTGATTTCAGATGTGTCTTTTGGCGCAATTTACCAAGAAATCCAACCAGGATAATACCACCAATAAGATGCTGTCCCAGTGAAGATATAACAGAATATCAAAGAAATGGAAGTAGTGTGAGAGCGTCCGCATTCCACAAAGAGATTAGACCTGTTTTTGGCTGGGCTATCAGCATATGTAGAAGCGGCTATCATTATCTGAACATGACGCTGGCTAAAAGTGAGGAGATCTAAAAGTCATAACTTTTCCTAGCTTGTTAAATTGCAACATATTGCCATCCCCATAGAGAGTTATGGAGACAATGCTAATTTGTTTGCCAAATGCTGGAAATATCTTTGATACCTCAGACTTTATTGCACGACTGAGTAGAAACTTTACTTAATGTTACCATAATCCTGTAACATTCAATAATTTATAGCTTTACACAGTTTTATAAATAGGCCCCATTGTTTCTGTTCTGTGTTGCATTTGTTGTGTGAAGTAAATGTTATGGCTCTAGGAGGGGAAGTCTTATTCATAAGGCTGACTAGGCTGAAGGCTAGAGGCCCATCAGGGATTAGGGGCTTGTCGATTAGTTTTGCTTAGGCACTGTTACATGAGGCCTAGGTCTCCAGTGGTTAATGGCATTTTGCACATTCCATCAAAGCTTTAAGCAAAGCTCACTCGTAGACAACTGAGGTTTGGTTTGAGACGATGATGGAGGGGCAGTGGACTACTAGCGCACTACCATCAGGGTTGTAATGTCATACCATCTCCTCCACCCTTATTACACTTCCCTAAACAATACAGTCTAGTTGTGACCTTGATTGCATGTACTCAATTGTTCCCATGGGCCATTGGGACCACCCAAAACAGTTATTATTTATACATTTTGAAAAAGAACAAATGGCAGCCAATGTATAGTTGGCTGCCAACAAGTCAGGATTTAAAAAGAGAAGAAAAAAGGAAGACTTTATTTCAACTGGATATCTGAGTCCACGTGAATACTGAAAGTATAACTGATGGCATAAACTCTGCTTCCCAAATGTCAGCTGTAGTGGGTGAAATACTGAATTACCGGAGGGCGTCTGAAATACCTGAAAGCCTAGGGGCCTGGCCATGGGTTAATACGGTCCTGGTTATAGGTGATTTTATCCACTGGATCTCTCGGCAGCATTTGATACCATGGACCATGGCCTTCTGATTGAGCGACTGATACATTTCTGTGGTCTGGATGGCACAGTCCTAAGCTGGTTAAAATCATTTATCACAGGCAGGTCACAGAGTGTATCGTCTGGATTATACTCATCACCCCCAGTGCCATTGCCATGTGGTGTCCCACAAGGTTCTATACTATCCCCCATGCTTTTTGCAGTATACATGCTTCCATTGGGTGAAATAATCAGGCACCATGGCCTGGTCTACCACTGCTATGCAGATGATACACAACTGTACTTGTCCTTTGCTCCGGGCACTGATAACCCAATAGCAACCCTAAATGGCTGTCTAGCTGAGCTACAGAAGTGGATGAGTGCCAGTTGGCTGCGACTGAACCCGGATAAAACAGAGGTCCTTATGATACAACCGCAACATCAAAGGACAGGACCGCAGCATAGCCAACCAACTCGACTTACACTCTGGGATTCAGAATTACAGACCAGTGATTGTGTGCGGAATCTTGGTGTTGTCCCGGATGGTGTCTTGACACTTAAACATCAGATATCAGCCACAATCAAATCCTCATTCTTTCACCTGAGGAACATAGCCAGAATCAAGCACTTAATTCCCTCAGATGATCTGCCAAAAGTCATACATGCATTTGTATAATCTCGATTAGACTACTGTAATGCCCTCTACCTTGGTCTCCCAGCAAAAGAATTGCACCACTTACAGCTGGTGCAAAACACAGCTGCCAGGCTGTTAACCAACCAGCCCCTTTCTAGCCACATAACACCCATCCTCTACTCCCTTCACTGGCTGCCTGTAAGATGGTGAATCATCTTCAAGATTGGCTTACTGAGTTTCAAAGCATTACATGACCAGGGCCCAAGGTACCTGAAGCAGCTTCTGACCCCATACTGCCCCACTCGATTACTGCGATCTGTAGATGAAGGACTTTTAGCAGTACCTAGAATCTTCCGTAATTCATCCAGGGGTCGAGCTTTTAGTCATGCGGCTCCGACTTTATGGGACTTACTTCCCCGCACAGTGCGAGAGGCCCCAACTACAGAATCCTTCAAAAGTAGACTCAAGACTTTCCTGTTTACTCAAGCATTTCCATAGTGTCCCTTTTAGTATCTTCATGCTTCTGTATTTTATGAAAATGTACTTCATTATTTTCTGTACTATATTATGCTATGTATCTGTTAAGCGCCTTGAGTCCTATTGGAGAAAGAGCGCTATATAAATAAAATTATTATTATTATTATTATTATTATTATTACTGTAATTATTGTACTTACCAGTTTAGGAATCTCTTACAGTGTATATACACTATAGTACATCTCCAACAAGGTGAATCAGTCATTTTGTGGGTCAAACCACTGATTAGCTTATCAATTCATTAGATAAGTGAGTACTGGCAAAGTGCTTTTGTACCTACATACAGCATGGAATTAGGTACTGGGGAATCCACCTGTCCTAAAATATTTAATTGCTTTACCGATTTCTGCAAATTGCACTGGCGCCCATTACATATCACGCATGTTGTGCCCAAATGCATCGGGCTTAGCAGCGTAAAGTGGCTAAACCGGTGCACAGGACTTGATGTGTTGCCAAAACAGCGTTTTGGGCTCCCAAATGTCTGATTTTTGGCAGATTTCTGCTTGCCACCTCAGGAGGTTTTGAGCAAATGCTTGGCAAAACAATTGAATAGTTCTCATCGGACATCCATTATTTCTGACGCCCCCCAAAAATAAGTAATTCCTCCAAAAGTTTTCTAGCACAGTAGCTGTCATATGTCTGCTATTTAATATTTTTCTAATACCTTTCACTGTTACAAAATAAGACTCAGGAGAAAAATAACCACACTCTTGATTTTCCCATGTCATACCAATACGCCAACCAGCATACGTATAATCCAAACAGTATCAATTTCACATAACAGTGTGCACACTGCTTTTGCCAAAGATAATGTGTACTGGTCCTATAAAAAGTTGTTGTTTTTTCCGAAGGGTGCGGGGATTATAATAATTATTTAGACATGCTCTAAATAATACAGCCCATTGATGATTGAGGGCTTTTTTGCATTTTTCTTAAAAATTTCTGTTAGATGTGATTGAGGTGTGAACTATGACTTGTGATTGAGGTGTGATTGAGGTGTGAACTATGAGATTGAGGTGTGAACTATGACTTGGCCTCTCCAATACCTTGATTATTTCCTTTTTCAGTCACTCAGTCGTAAATTTAATGGCGGGCTCAGGATAATTTGCCTAATGAATACTCTAATACTGATCATGTGCCCATTTTTGTCTTAAACACTCTGGTATAGAGAGTAATTCATAGCTGGGCAAATGATTGTATGGCATCTAGGTTCTGTGGCTTCACAATTATTCCTGCTCTTGCAACCTCAACAACCTCTACACTATTTAAATGTACCAGATAAATAGCTAGAATCTGATTGGTTGCTATGGACAACACCTCCACTATTGTAAACCTGCACCTTTTAAATTTACTCCGTTGTTCCAGACATCTTGTGCTTTGTCCATGTGCAAGTTTGCAAACATACGTTATATAGCATTTACTAGTTTTTTGTTCCTTGAGAAGGGGAGTGTCTTTTGGATACTGCTCCATAAAAGTCATCCATGTTTTGCCTTTTTCTAATGACTGCCATGAACTTTAACATTTGTCTTTAACATTTTTTATACATTAACCATTTAACAGTGTATTTCTGTATATAGAATTTGTGACTTGGAGGGACTTTTGTGAACCTCTCTGGATTCACAAGCCAAGATGGCCTTATACAACAAGGTTTTAGTTGCTTTTTAAGTTAAGCCATTTGCTTTTCCTATGGCAGACAATGGGGACTGCAGTAAAAGACAAAATTAGAGGCCTATTGTTAAATTGGATGAGTCGTGATAATGCCTTCATTCAGCAAAAAAGGGGTTATCACTGCTCAAAAATAGACCCCATAGTTACAACTGATCTCATTATTATTATACGATCTGTTATAAGTACTTGGATTGGTCAGCTATAATAGCACAGACTGTACATCCTGATGTCCCTATTTCAATAAGAATATACATACTTCAATTATCTGTCCACGGAAATTACTCTAATCTTTTATGAAACATAGTGCTATTATCTAGAAAGCCTTATACTGGAGAGACATTTCATATTCAAGAACTGTCTGTTTGATAGAAGAACTATATGCTAGCCATGGTTTCTTGTTTGTTCTTGTTGTATTAATGTACACAAAATGCTGGCATTTTTTTCTTTCTTGAGACAGGATAACCCCGTCATATATATTATAGATGTATGAAATAATATTGGCACAAATAAAACTGCAATGCATTGTTTGTTTAGCCTTTAGTAGCTATTGTCAATAACATATTTGGCGCCTATCTTTGGGGCTAATTCAGACTGGATCGCTGCAGCGACAGTGATCGCAGTCTGAATCTTTTTGTGGAGTGCGCACGCGCAGTGGCCGCACTAGATGTGCGCACCCCGGGAGCCCAGTGAGATGCTATCTGCATCTGGGCTGCGATCACCTCTGCCTGATTGAAAGGCAGAGGCAGTCGCAGGGTGGGAGGGGGCATGCCAACGACGTTAGAACGCCGTTGGCGGGGCATGGTCTGGACAATGGAGGCGTGTCCTGACGTTGTGTGTGTGGACCGCGGCGGCTGCGTGACGTCACACACAGGCGCTGCGAGCAGGGACGCGGCCAGTAGCTCCCTGCCAGAGTGCAGGAGCTGCGCTGGCAGGGAGCTACTCACCAGGTACAAAAGCATCGCCGCCGTTTGATGATTTTGTACCTGTGCGGGAAAGGTAGGGCCTGACATGCGGGGTGTACTAGCCCTGTGCTGGGCGTCCCCCCACATGTCAGGGTAACTGATCATAGATGTACTAAATTTCACACATCTACGATCAACTCTAAATTACCCCCTATAACCTGCATATGTTGTAATGGTGGTGACAGCATGGGAATGTAGCTTCTTTATAATGTAGAATGTCTTGAACATAAAGGGCAAAATATTGTCTACCCCTGCTCTAGGGTAAACATTCTACCATATAATTTACAGAGTCCTCTGTTGCAATGGCAATGATAATAACATGTATACGGTGTACAGTATACGTTCAACTCACTTTCTTAATATTATTGTAGAATGATTTTCCAGTCTGACCTACAGTACATTAATTACCCTTCTATTATCAAAATCAATTAATCACTTAAAGCAGCTTTACCTTTATGTCTGCAAACAACAGAGCATTTGTATAATTGCTACCGTTGACAAACCTGGTAACATTTGCAGTTGAAGAATCGGGAGACAGCAGGTTGCCCCTATATAAGACCAAAAAATACCAATTCTAATCCTAGTCAGGCTCCAATCATCCTCACCAAGGGGGTAATTCCAAGTTGATCGCAGCAGGAATTTTTTTAGCAGTTGGGCAAAACCATGTGCACTGCAGGGGAGGCAGATATAACATGTGCAGAGAGAGTTAGATATGGGTGTGGTGTGTTCAATCTGCAATCTAATTTGCAGTGTAAAAATAAAGCAGCCAGTATTTACCCTGCACAGAAATAAAATAACCCACCCAAATCTAACTCTTTCTGCACATGTTATATCTGCCTCCCCTGCAGTGCACATGGTTTTGCCCAACTTCTAAAAAAATTCCTGCTGCGATCAACTTGGAATTACCCCCCAAATTAGGACAATTTCACTTAGCTGAGCTCTCTAGAAGTAAGAGTGACGCACTAAATCTTCTGAGAAGCATTTAGACTTCAGTGAGCATTTGTGCTTTATTGCAATCTAGCACGTTGGATTTTTCCATATGTGTAATACTTTTTTATACCTTTATCTGGCTATTATTCTGTTAGATAACTGCTCATTGCTCCATTAGTTAATACACCGCTCTACTTAATTTTGTATTAAATCACAGGTTAATTAAATGCTCTGCAGTATCATCATCCATCACTTACAGCTTTGTACACACAGACATTTGTTTTACAGACATGGGCTAGATACATCATCGCTTGGAGAGTGATAAAACTGAGAGAGAGAAAGTACCAAACAACCAGCTCCTAACTGTCATTTTTTCAAACACATCCTGTAATATGTCAGTTAGATACTGATTGGCTGGTACTTTTTCTCTCTCCATTTTATCACTCGCTAAGTGATGACGCATTTGGCCCATGCAGTTTAAGCACTTAATGTAAATGTTTTACCTATTTGATACTGATGGTCCAAAAAATTATGTCAGTGAAAGGACCTGTACACACACCTTCTGACAAGCTTCTCCTTTGCTCAGGGTCGGACTGGCCCACAGGGTTACCAGGGAAACCACCGGTAGGCCCCACTGCCTGAGTGCCCACTCCTTCCTCTAGGGATCAGGTTCCAGACTGTGCACTTGTATTATACATGGTAGATATGTTGCATTACACTGGAGTAGACTATTGTGTATTTCAAGCCTCTGTTGAGGCTGGCCACACCCCCTTTGTAGGCTGGCCACACCCTTAAGTATGGGCCCTATCACTGCATTCCCCCGGTGGGCCCTTCAGGCCCCAGTCCGACACTGCCTTTGCTGTACAACCGGACAATTTCAACATTGCCTGCAACATTCAGAATTGTTAACAGTTGGTAAAATACAATTAGGTTCTATGGTAAGGCTCATTGCGTACGTAGTACTTTGTGCTGCAGGGAAACTTTGTAACACATTTATAAATGCACTTCTAGTCTCTGCTAAAGTGCATATAAAGTACAAAGTTTTGTCTGTGCTTTTAGACTAGCTTTTTTCATTCCTTGTGTATGAGCCCTTAAAGTATTTTAAAAGAATCCAAGCTCAAGGTGATCTTTGCGACAGTAAATTCCCCCCAATTATATTGATGGGGGTGAGTATGCTAGCTGCTCGGGGGATGCTGAGAGAGGTGTATGAGTCGGGAAAGATTAATTGCCATTTTTATAGATGGCTGTACTTCTCAATCTAGACAAATAGAACAGAAAGTGCCGCTGTCTCCTGCATCCACTCCAGCAATAAATAAAATATCTACTGCCAGGAGAATGAGCACAGGACTCCAAACTGCCAATCAGTCAGCACCAGCACAAGTTTGGTTAAATCTATATAGCAATAAGTGCATTTTACATTGTAATATTTTAATTAAACTTGTTACTTACTTATTCTTTGTACAATGGAAATGTACAAAGAATACATTTTCCCTTGTCCAATCCAAAGTCAGATTCGGTCCAGATATAGTATATGCCTTAAATTGCGTAGTTGCACCTAGATTTTCACCTAAGTGCACAGAATTGCAGAACATGATGGTGGATAGGAATAAAGGGCCTAATTCAGACCTGATCGCAGCAGCAAAATTTTCCTCTAATGGGCAAAACCATGTGCACTGCTGGGGGGGGGGGGGGCAGATATAACATGTGCAGAGAGAGTTAGATTTGGGTGGGGTATGTTCAAACTGAAATCTAAATGTCAGTGTAAAAATAAAGCAGCCAGTATTTACCCTGCACAGAATCAATATAACCCATCCAAATCTAACTCTCTCTGCAAATGTTGTATCTGTGCCCCCCCCCCCCCCCCCCGCACAGTGCACATGGTTTTGCTTATTAGAGAACAATTTTGCTGCTGTGATCAGGCCTGAATTAGGCCCAAAGACCGCACACGTGAAAGAAAGGATTTTGTAGATTTTTAAGGGAGTCACATTTTTTAAGAGAATGCCTCATGTGACTGTTTTCAATAGTATTTGAATTTATGAACCCACTCAGAACTGGTGATCTTATGTCTCCAATAACATTGTCTTAACAGCATTGGTCATTGTTTCATAAATTACTTCTTATATTTTGAAATAGGAACATTTGAGTAGTTAAAGAGCAAGAATTGGAAGTCTTTCGTTTATTGGGAACTTTGAAGTCTTTTTAAACATCATACACTACAGCCTTGATAGGGTGTGGTATTCGTAACCAGCAGTCAGCATAATGACGCCGAGATCCCGGCAGCGGAATCCCGGCGGGGGATGGAGAGTGCAGCAAGCTAACCACGCTGCGTGCTCGGTGGCAACCGGGTTCTATTCCTGATCTATGGGTGTCATGGACACCCACGAGTGGGAATAGTCCCTGTTGGTTGGCATGCCGACCGTCGGATTGTGAGGGAGCGGGATGTAGGGGGAGGTTATGTAACCGTTGTTCTCTTGACTGCCGGTCACATAACTACATCCCGCCTCGATACATAGTTATGTAACCTATGACATCAGATACTATAGAGCTATAATCTTAACAACAGCTCTATAAGTACTTTATATGTATTCAAATTTTGAGGTCATTTTCAAATCAGTACTTTCCCTAGGGTAAACATTTGTGCTACTGTTGTAGGACCAGTCTCTTTATTTAGTATATACTAGATAAGAAGGTCAATCTATCATGAAAAACTGCACACCACAAAGGCAAATTATACTGTAATTTGTTGTTGTATTTCTGAATTTTCAGTATAAGGCACAATCACTAATTTAATAGAGTCTAAGTTAATTGCTCTTAACAGTTTAATTGAAGGTCACAGCAGAAAGGCACAATTCTTTCCAGGCTGCTCTGACAAATAATGGGTTAAGTAGAAAGTCGATGAGTGGGCAACTATGTGCTATGAACCATTATTAATCTTTTTCTAAAACCCCAGGCCGTCTGTGGACATGTGGACGTGTCTCACGCTCAAGATCAATACTCGCCAAGACAGATGAGAGAGCTTGTTCTTTATAAAAAGAGACAGGAAGTGATGTGTTTTATAAAGAGAGGATACACAATTGTGAAGCATTTTTTTATATTGTCATAGACTGTCACTCTACAGTTTATACTTACCAAACTGTTCTTTTAAACACAGAACAGAACGTTGTCTGCTATTAGACTATGAAAGGCACTCAGTAGGACATGGGTTTTGTTCTTTCTCCTTTCTTAAATTATATTCTTACATTGCTTGAATATTGTGACAGAAACATTGTTTTCGGTTGTGATTTTATGCATAAAATTTAATCTCTTCAATTTCCCCCAATCTGCCACTTTTGGAAATATTAATTTTACTGTCAGCCACTGTTACTGTGACAAAGGAAAATATATTTTTTAAATAAATGAAACCAGGAAGTAAACCACAGGAAGTTTAGACAGTGAAACAGTGATCAGGAAAATGTCACACCATAAGTACAAATATGTACCAGTGACGTGCGGTGGGGTAAGGCAGTTGAGGCAGAGCCTTTCCTGTCATACTTACGTTTGTGCCAGAGTTTTAACTGTGTAAAGTATATGATAAATACAAAGAATATGTTAGAAATATCTCCTTTGCATTATTCTAATAATTTTTATAGCCAAAACTCTGGAGTAAAAAGTCTATGGCAGGTGAGGCAGTGCCTCACCTGTCTATCTTTTCCGCTCATCTCTGATTAAAACTCACCAAATTTCCAGGAGTTTATACTGCAGCACCTGTGTATAATGCCCAGATGTACCCTTTGGCTCATATATTGTGTGTAAATCTGGCTCTGGGGCCAGCTAGTGCCTCCTGATCCATTTAGCTCATCGCACGTCCCTGATATGTAGGCCATCATATAGGGCCTGTATGGAGATGCATTCTGTTTACTATTTAGAATATTCTTCCTAACACTCCTCTGGGCTGCACCTCTCTGTATTAATTAATTGGCCCATCTCCAAAATGTGTGACTGCTGAACTCCCAAAAGAGTTGACACTTTTCATATAACTGCATTTTATTATTGTATATTTATCTGCCAATTAGATGCATCCTAAATGTTTACTTTTTTCATATTTGCTTGCCACAAATCTTGTGTGGTGAGTTATATACTGTAGCATGAAAAAAAAATCTGTTATTTTCTCACAAACCCATATCAATACTATAGCCTTAGGAAATGCTGAGCAATGTATCCAATTTAGTCACCAATTCTGGACGTAGACATGCTAATGAGAAGCCTTGCCTGGCCTGTCATGTCAGCTGTGTATAGAGATGTTTTTCACGGCTGTTGAGTGAATGTGATGATACGTGCATTGCTGAACCTGACACATTCTGATATTTTGAGCTTTGGCTTCCTGGAGCTCATTATATAGATAACTGGAGGCATGTCCCGGGGAGAAGAGCTGAACATTACACAGTCATCCCGGGAGGAGAGGTAGACTTGTCTTTGGGAAAGTATACCTTCTGGGTAACAGCAGCGCACACTCAATAATTTACATTTTGCTGCAGCTGCATATTTAGGCTCCTCAATGATAAAGTATTGGAAAGAAGAAAATTGCATTATGCTTTGCTGTTTTCTAGATTTGGTTCAAATATATTAACACTTTCAAAGGGTTTTCTCAATGCTTATTTGTGCTTTAAGATTTCTGGCTTTTATTGGGGGGTCTGGATGGACATTACACCTTTGTGGAGGCAATGGATTTGCCTCCTGAAAAGTTCTACAGAGGCTATATTGACCAGTAGGGCTCCTCTCACCATGGGTATGTTCACCAATCTATTAAAGAGAAGACTTCTTGCGCCAAGTTGACTATATATATATATATATACATATATACATATATATATATATATATTTGCACATATTTGCACAACTGTATATTTACTTTCTTTGGAAGGGCTTTAATATTACTGTGCATATATTGAGTCCAGAACATGTGACCCCCTGGGCTACTACTACTACTACTGTCCATGTGGACATCTATTGGGAATAGTAACCTTGCTCGTGGTTGAGTGTAATGAGCCTGCGAGGTTGCACATTCTAATGTTCTGAACAACTTTAATGATGTTCTGAAGCAGTTGAGTTATGGTAGCCTAGGGGGTCCCATGTTCTGAACTTGAACCTATATATTGTGCCTGGGAAGTCAATGATTTGCCCATATTCCATGGCTATAAGTTAAAGATATGCGCTGACCCCCTTTTTTGGATTTTGGTCTCTGCTTTGCCTAAAATCCCTTGTGTGTTTTAGTTTTGGGATTGGATTTGGATTTCATAAAAATAATCAAAAACAGGTAAAATCATTTCATTTGTAGATTTTTTTTAGTTCATACATTATTATTAATATTATTAGTGTTCATTTATAGTCATTTGCAGTCAGTTTTAAAAATGAACAACTCCAAACTTTCAAGAGACAGTCCTGCATCTGCGATGGAAGGCTGAGTAAGCTCGCAGTGTAGCTTGAGAGGTCAAGGAAACGGCGTACGTGCTGCAGTCCCTGGCCTAGTCTCTCCTGGAAAATGGGGTGACACGCCCCTGTTTTCCCCAATGCCGGCTGCCCCTACAACCATACCTTTCTCCGATTGTCTCTGCCTGTCAATCAGGCAGAGGCATTCGCATCCCTGCAATGTGATTGCAGGACTCGTTCTGCAAGTGCGCAGTTTCCCGACTATCGAATAAGCGATCCTTATTGAATTAGGCCCATTGTTCAAAACAAAAGTCAGTCATTTCATACCTAAAAATGTAAAGTTCTTGCAAGTGTAGAGGGGCTACCGTGTGATTGGACTCCATTGTCATCCCATTCCATATCTGGCAGGCTTGAATTAGAATGGATTCAGGCCCAGCCAATCATGAGTAAGAATATCAAATAAGGCGCTGTCCGCAAGCCAATTATGGCTCACACCCTACAACTGCCTTATTTCGGCAAGTGCAAGGTGGCGGTGACCAGAAAGAAGAGGAGTTGGAGTGAGGTTCTGAAGAGAAAAGACAGTGACATCAGCAAAGAAGTCATTATGGTGATTACAGCAGAGGAGTAATTACTAGACCCCCAGGGCACAACGGGTGCTAGGCCCTAATTTTGTAAATAGGGGGGCCGCACATAGTAGGCAGGCACTACAGAAGGTCTCAACGGTGCTGTGCCCTCATATTAATAGTAGAGATGAGCGGGTTCGGTTCTCCGAGATCCGAACCCTCCAGAACTTCACCTATTTTACACGGTTCCGAGGCAGCCTCGGATCTTCCCACCTTGCTCGTTTAACCCGAACGTCATCATCCTGCTGTTGGATTCTCGCGAGATTCGTATTCGCCATTTTCACTCGTGCATTGGAGATTGAACGGAGAGGACGTGGCTGCGTTCTCTCCCTGAAAAGCTCTGTAATCTGTGCTCAGTGTGCTGCAAATATCTGTGCTCAGTGTGCTGCAAATATCTGTGCTCAGTGTGCTGAAAATATCTACGTTCTCTGCCTGAAAAATGCTCCATATCTGTGCTCAGTGTGCTGCAAATATCTGTGCTCAGTGTGCTTTATTGTGGGGACTGAGGACCACCAGTATATAATTATAGTAGTACAGTACAGTAGGCCATTGCTGTATCTTGCAGCTCTGTGTCACTGCAAGTATCCATTCCATATCTGTGCTGCATTTTTGTGAGCAGTATATATAGTATTACAGTGCAGCATTTTGGTGACCAACAGTATATAGTTGTACATGAGGCCATTGCTGTATCTTGCAGCTCTGTGTCACTGCAAGTATCCATTCCATATCTGTGCTGCATTTTTGTGAGCAGTATATATAGTATTACAGTGCAGCATTTTGGTGACCAACAGTATAAAGTTGTACAGTAGGCAATTGCTGTATCTTGCAGCTCTGTGTCACTGCAAGTATCCATTCCATATCTGTGCTGCATTTTTGTGAGCAGTATATATAGTATTACAGTGCAGCATTTTGGTGACCAACAGTATATAGTTGTACAGTAGGCCATTGCTGTATCTTGCAGCTCTGTGTCACTGCAAGTATCCATTCCATATCTGTGCTGCATTTTTGTGAGCAGTATATATAGTATTACAGTGCAGCATTTTGGTGACCAACAGTATACATATATAGTACAGTACAGTAGGCCATTGCTATTAATATATTACTGGCATATAATTCCACACATTAAAAAATGGAGAACAAAAATGTGGTGGGTAAAATAGGGAAAGATCAAGATCTACTTCCACCTCGTGCTGAAGCTGCTGCCACGAGTCATGGCCGAGACGATGAAATGCCATCAACGTCGTCTGCCAAGGCCGATGCCCAATGTCATAGTAGAGAGCATGTAAAATCCAAAAAACTAAAGTTCAGTAAAATGACCCAAAAATCTAAATTAAAAGCATCTGAGGAGAAGCGTAAACTTGCCAATATGCCATTTACGACACGGAGTGGCAAGGAACGGCTGAGGCCCTGGCCTATGTTCATGGCTAGTGGTCCAGCTTCACATGAGGATGGAAGCACTCATCCTCCCGCTAGAAAACTGAAAAGAGTTAAGATGGCAAAAGCACAGCAAAGAACTGTGCGTTCTTCTAAATCACAAATCCCCAAGGAGAGTCCAATTGTGTCGGTTGCGATGCCTGACCTTCCCAACACTGGACGGGAAGAGGTGGCGCCTTCCACCATTTGCACGCCCCCTGCAAGTGCTGGAAGGAGCACACACAGTCCAGTTCAAATTGAAGATGTCACTGTTGAAGTACACCAGGATGAGGATATGGGTGTTGCTGGCGCTGAGGAGGAAATTGACAAGGAGGATTCTGATGGTGAGGTGGTTTGTTTAAGTCAGGCACCCGGGGAGACACCTGTTGTCCGTGGGATGAATATGGCCATTGACATGCCTGGTCAAATTACAAAAAATCACCTCTTCGGTGTGGAATTATTTTAACAGAAATGCGGACAACAGGTGTCAAGCCGTGTGTTGCCTTTGTCAAGCTGTAATAAGTAGGGGTAAGGACGTTAACCACCTTATACGTCACCTGGAGCGCATTCATCAGAAGTCATTGACAAGTTCAAAAACTTTGGGTGACAGCGGAAGCAGTCCACTGACAACTAAATCCCTACCTCTTGTACCCAAGCTCCTGCAAACCACACCACCAACTCCCTCAGTGTCAATTTCCTCCTTAGACAGGAACGCCAATAGTCCTGCAGGCCATGTCACTGGCAAGTCTGACGAGTCCTCTCCTAACTGGGATTCCTCCGATGGATCCTTGAGTGTAACGCCTACTGCTGCTGGCGCTGCTGTTGTTGCTGCTGGGAGTCGATCATCATCCCAGAGGGGAAGTCGGAAGACCACTTGTACTACTTCCAGTAAGCAACTGACTGTCCAACAGTCCTTTGCGAGTAAGATGAAATATCACAGCAGTCATCCTGCTGCAAAGCGGATAACTCAGGTCTTGGCAGCTGTGTTGGTGTTAAACGTGTGTCCGGTATCAACCGTTAATTCACAGAGAATTGCTTGAGGTACTGTGTCCCCGGTACCAAATACCATCTCGGTTCCACTTCTCTAGGCAGGCGATACAGAGAATGTTCACAGATGTCAGAAAAAGAGTCACCAGTGTCCTAAAAAATGCAGTTGTACCCAATGTCCACTTAACCACGGACATGTGGACAAGTGGAGCAGGGCAGACTCAGGACTATATGACTGTGACAGCCCACTGGGTAGATGTATTGCCTCCCACAGCAAGAACAGCAGCGGCGGCACCAGTAGCAGCATCTTGCAAATGCCAACTCGTTCCTAGGCAGGCTACGCTTTGTATCACCGCTTTCCATAAGAAGCACACAGCTGACAACCTCTTACGGAAACTGAGGTACATCATCGCAGAATGGCTTACCCCAATTGGACTCTCCTGGGAATTTGTGACATCGGACAACGCCACCAATATTGTGCGTGCATTACATGTGGGCAAATTCCAGCACGTCCCATGTTTTGCACATACATTGAGTTTGGTGGTGCAGAATTTTTTATAAAACGACAGGGGCGTGCAAGAGATGCTGTCGGTGGCCCGAAGAATTGCAGGCCACTTTCGGCATTCAGCCACCGCGTGCCGAAGACTGGAGCACCAGCAAACACTCCTGAACCTGCCCCGCCATCATCTGAAGCAAGAGGTGGTAACGAGGTGGAATTCAACCCTCTATATGCTTCAGAGGATGGAGAAGCAGCAAAAGGCCATTCAAGCCTATACATCTGCCTACGATATAGGCAAAGGAGGGGGAATGCACCTGACACAAGCGCAGTGGAGAATGATTTCAATGTTGTGCAAGGTTCTGCAACCCTTTGAACTTGCCACACGTGAAGTCAGTTCAGACACTGAGTCAGGTCATTCCCCTAATCAGGCTTTTGCAGAAGCAGCTGGAGAGATTGAAGGAGGAGCTAAAACGGAGAGATTCCGCCAGGCATGTGGGACTTTTGGATGGAGCCCTTAATTCGCTTAACCAGGATTCACAGGTGGTCAATCTGTTGAAATCAGAGCACTACATTTTGTCCACCGTGCTCGATCCTAGATTTAAAGCCTACGTTGTATCTCTCTTTCCGGCAGACACAAGTCTGCACATGTTCAAAGACCTGCTGGTGAGACACTTGTCAAGTCAAGCGGAACGTGACCCGTCAACAGCTCCTCTTTCACATTCTCCTGCAACTGGGGCTGCGAGGAAAAGGCTAAGAATTCCGAGCCCACCCGCTGGCGGTGATGCAGGGCAGTCTGGAGCGAGTGCTGACATCTGGTGTGGACTGAAGGACCTGCCAACGATTACTGACATGTCGTCTACTGTCACTGCATATGATTCTGTCACCATTGAAAGAATGGTGGAGGATTATATGAGTGACAGCATCCAAGTAGGCACATCAGAGAGTCCGTACGTATACTGGCAGGAAAAAGAGGCAATTTGGAGGCCCTTGCACAAACTGGCTTTATTTTCCCTAAGTTGCCCCCCCCCCCCCCCCCCTCCAGTGTTTACTCCGAAAGAGTGTTTAGTGCAGCCGGTCACCTTGTCAGCAATCGGCGTACGAGGTTACTTCCAGAAAATGCGGAGAAGATGATGTTCATCAAAATTAATTATAATCAATTCCTCTGTGGAGACATTCACCAGCAATTGCCTCCAGAAAGTACACAGGGACCCGAGATGGTGGATTCCAGTGGGGACGAAATAATACTCTGTGAGGAGGGGGATGTACACAGTTAAAGAGGTGAGGAATCGGACGATGAGGAGGAGGTGGACATCTTGCCTCTGTAGAGCCAGTTAGTGCAAGGAGAGATTGATTGCTTCTTTTTTGGTGGGGGCCCAAACCAACCAGTCATTTCAGCCACAGTCGTGTGGCAGACCCTGTGGCTGAAATGATGGGTTTGTTTAAGTGTGCATGTCCTGTTTATACAACATAAGGGTGGGTGAGAGGGCCCAAGGACAATTCCATCTTGCACCTATTTTTTTTAATTTTATTTATCTCTGTATCATGTGATGTTTGGGGCTAATTTTTTTAAGTGCCATCCTGTCCGGCACTGCAGTGCCACTCCTAGATGGGCCAGGTGTTTGTGTCGCCCACTTGGGTCGCTTAGCTTAGTCATCCAGTGACCTCGGTGCAAATTTTAGGACTAAAAATAATATTGTGAGGTGTTCAGAATAGACTGGAAATGTGTGTAAATTATGGTTATTGAGGTTAATAATACTATGGGATCAAAATGACCCCCAAATTCTATGATTTAAGCTGTTTTTGAGGTTTTTGTTTTTTTTTAAACACCCGAATCCAAAACACACCCGAATCTGCAAAAAAAAATTCAGGGAGGTTTTGCCAAAACGCGTCCGAATCCAAAACCAAAACACAAAACCCGAAAATTTTCCGGTGCACATCTCTAATTAATAGGCAATTAAATATTAGAGAGTTACTTGGGAAGTCTTATTGTAGAGAAATGTTAATGATGAAAGACTGTGAGCACATAGAATTATGGTAAAATTATATTTAACCTGCATTACCACGGGATTGGAGTATGCAGTACGAGATATGAGATTTCAGGGATTTTGGCACAAATATTCCAGTCATGACTTGGTGCTACTTGGTACTCCTAAATACAGTTCTGTTGAATTTCTGTGAGTCTGAACCGCTCAACTCTACTATAAATAGTTTAGAGCAGCTTTCGTTTTCCTGTTTCTCGTGCACAGTTGAGGTTACTGGGTGACAGGTTTCTGTGGGTATATTAATAGAGAGTTGTCGAATTGTGGGTAATACTTTAAAGGTAATTTGTACAGATGTACAACATTATAATTCTCACTTTGAACAATAGCGAGTATAACCCAGGTTACTTTAAAAAAAAAAGAAAAAGCTTCTTTAATTACATTGTGAGGGAAAATCCTAAACACAATCAGCAAACACACAACATAAGCAGGAAGATAACTTCAACTTGATAATATATACTGATAATACAGATGTGTCCTCATACACCTAGTGTCTATTCACCATACAGCGCGAGACGTCCGGTGAGACTGTGCCGCTCCAAGAGGTGTACAGTAGCATATATTTTTCTGTCAATTTTACATCTTTATGTCACAGCCAAATTCATTAATATTAGGATGTCCACATGCAGCATCTCGTGGTGGGTGCAGTTCTGTCTTAGTGAGTCTTTATTGCACCATTGGACACACAATCGTAACTTGCACCAGCCCTATGGAAGGTGCAGTTTCTCCATCTGATATGCCAACTGTAAGACGTTTACCCAGAGTACATCCACTGAAATGAAAATAGTAGAGGCTGTGCATACAAACAACAATATGGCACAGAGTAACAGACTATGGCAGTGGTTCTCAAACTTTCTTGAATCATGGCGCCCTGGAGTATCAGCATTTCTATCGTGGTACCCCTAGGATAAGTTTATTTTATATATATTTTGGGGAAAAAAATGACATTAAGAAAATTGTGCCTACCTGCCATCCTTAGGGTCAGTTATGTGATGGTGTACAGTTGTACTTCTGATTGTACACATGTTTTATGACTGGCAGCCACTAGTACTGATTTTGCCTATCACTCTGACCATAACTAATTTGATTTGGTCCTTGACCACCAACCCAAGGCACCCATGAAGGAGCCTCGCGGCACCCCAGGGTGCCACGGCACACAGTTTAAGAACCACTGGACTATGGGCATTACAACCCTAAATATAGTGTAAAGAATTTAAAGGGAAAAAGTTCATATGCGAGGGTTCAGCACAGTATATTTAAACATTTTCCCATATAGTTGAACATTAATCCTAAATAAATGTTACTGTATGTGTATCATAATGTACAGAATAAGACAATTAATCCGGTCAGATAGTCAGGATCAGGTCTAAAGCTGCCCATACACTAGATGACCTGTTGGGGATGATTTACTTTAATGATTTCCTTTGAACTCCCCGGGCAGTCCTGGGAAAACGATATAGTACAATGCACATAAGATATATCTTAAGGCTACAGTACATCCAGGAGCATGCTGTCATTGACTATAGCCCCAGATGTTCCCTGCAGCAGGGAAGATAAGAAGCTTCGACGAACGACCAGCGGAGCCGCGCATCGTGATCGTTATCGTTCAGACACTGAATGATCTGCACTAATATATGAACGATTTGTAGTTCTGATCCGTCGAAATTGGCCAAATCATTCATAATATTGTCTATTCTATGGGAACCTTTACTTCTAAATTACATTAAAGTGTTCCATGAGATGAGCTCATTAAGGTCATTATCGCTAGTTGAAAGATCCATGTTGCCTCCAATTTCATCAATGCTACCATCCTGTCACCCCACGGTGAACCACAACAGGTTGATCATTCAGTTTTCCTTCAGTTGCAGCTTTGATGGTGGACTGATGTAATGTCATTCTACATTTAAAGAGACGTGTTGTCATCCCTATGTAATAAAGCGTGTAGGGACAAATAATAGTATCCGCTACAAATCGGGTGTTGCAGGACAAAACATTTCTAATTTTAAACTGTTTACTGGAATGGTGATGATGGAAATTAGGACCCATAAGAAGGTTACTGCACATCAAACAAGAGGGGCAGCCAGGTTTATTAGTAGCGATATTGCAAAGACTACAGTCTGTGATGTTGGCATGTACCAAATAGTGTTTCCTCCTGTAACAGTCCATACAGTAGGTCTAGTCATATGAAAGGTAGGGATATATAATAGGACTTGTCTGTACATAGCAATTTTTTATGAGAAATATTCTTCTAGAGACTGTTATGAACTATGAGATGAAAAAAAAAATCAGAAATTTTATCTGTCTGTTTGTTCCGGCATCACATAGAAAGTACTGGATACATTTGGATGGCGTTTTCAGTTTTCACCATTGCATAGTTTAGTGACCTAGAAAGAAACAGAGGTATGTATGATCTGGATGGGACATCAGGCAGAGGAGCAATAAAAGAAAAGCCAGACACTTGACACTCGGCTCACTAAAAGTTGGTGTTCCGATCATGCTTCTGCAAAACTTGATTCTGCCCAAGTTATGCAACGGAACCTGACTTTAAGTGACTTCTCTACAGAGGAAACTAATTGAGGCAGAGATTCTAATGGGATGTGGTGCAGGTTAGACTGTGTTTATACCACGTATACAGTGCATCCGGAAAGTATTCACAGCGCTTCACTTTTTCCACATTTTGTTATGTTACAGCCTTATTCCAAAATGGAATAAATTGTTTTTTTCCATCAAAATTCTACACACAATACCCCATAATGACAATGTGAAAAAAGTTTTTTCGTGATATTTGCAAATTTATTAAAAATAAAAAACTAAGAAATCCCATGTACATAAGTATTCACAGCCTTTGCCTTGAAGCTCAAAATTGAGCTCAGGTGCATTCTGTTTCCACTGATAATCCTTGAGATGTTCCAAAAGCTTTATTGGAGTCCACCTGTGGTAAATTCAGTTGATTGGACATGTTTTGGAAAGGCACACACCTGTCTATATAAGGTCCCACACTTGACAGTGCATGTCTGAGCACAAACCAAGCATGAAGTCAAAGAAATTGTCTGTAAACCTCCGAGACAAGATTGTCTCCAGGCAAAAATCTGGACCACCCGCACCTCACCTTGCTGCCCGCAGAGGATGGTGAGTTATTGTGTGGGCTGGACGGGGGTGTGTGTCTGTGGGGGGGGGGGGGGTGCATTGAATAATTTAATATTAAAACCATCAACCCAATCCTGGGAATCCATTGATTGTTTCTCAATCTCGAATCCCGGGATTGAAAAAATGGCCCGTGATTGGCTTGCCTTCCTAGTGCCAGCCATTGACATTTCTATAATGGGTGCAGTGTGTGCGGTGGCCCCTGAGTCCTGGGGGGGGGGGGGGGGGGCACACCGCACACACTGCACCCATTTCTCCTATACTTACCTTTCCGGAGTCCATCCCTGACCGTATGTGGGCACCCTCCTCTGCCCTAGCCGTCGCACCGCTGCTAGCGCACTGACCACTAGAGACTTTGGCACTGAGCCAGAGTCTACAGCGCTCAGAGTGCTAGCAGCAGCGCAAGTGGGTACAGGAGAGGAGGGGGCCCACACACGGAGTCTGTACACGGGTCCACACCTCTCTAGAGACGCCCCTGGTGCCAGCCCTGTCATTCTTGATCTTGATTAATTTGCAGTATACTGTACAGGTAATATATCCACTCTATAATATCTGGCATAGCAGAGACACCTATTACAAGATGCTGACAGTGGCATTTCTGTACTCCAGGAACAGCCATCAGACCTCACAGGAAGCTGTTCTTTGAAAAAAACACGCCCTTCGGTCATTTGATGTTTGCTTTAGATCCCTCATTCTTGTTCCAATTTTAACAAGTAGCAGCACACATACAAAGTACATCCACTCCTCCCCTCCCTCCTTTTCAAGCATTTTCCCTTTGCTCACATCATCTGCTGCACCTTCAGCCATTATTACAATTATTAATTTGTCAAAGAGATGGAGTGTAATAAACTGTTCCTTGTTCTGTTCAGGTCACAGATTTAAGAGGACTGGTATGGTAAGAAACACAGAATTTAAAGTCAGATCAAAGGTACATTTCTACTTTTCATCGTGAAACAGGTTCTGTATGGTCTCCGTGCTCAGAATATGCTAAGGATATAGATGCACGTAAGGGCAAACAAACAGGAACAAAGTAACATAAATGCCGGGACTGATTCCACTAATCTGACAACAGAAGATGGTGCAAAATGAATTCATCTTGTCATACTAACAAATATGTATATCCAAGTTCCCTTACATTGATAGGAGTAGTTAACAATAGTTAACAATGTATGCAACCTTGTCATCTGAGGAGCTACAAATTATTGTATATACCTCTAAAGGCACTTTTCTCACAAGCATGACCTGCTTTTAATTGCACAATAGGTGTGGTCCAGTGCTAAAAGTAGGGTGGCACGGGGTGGTACGGAGTACCATTAAGAAATATGGTGATGGTACTCAGTACCACCAGCCCACCACTGGGGCATAATTTATAGGTGGCATTTTTGTGTGTGGGACATAAAATGGTGTCAGTGGCATAACTGTGTGTGGCATAATATGTAATAGGCATTACGGTATGAGGTATAATATGTAAGGCATTACAGTGTGTGGCATAATGTGTAATGGGTGTTATTGTGTCTGGCATAACATGTAAAGGGCATTATGGTGTGTGGCATAATGTGCAATAAGCATTACGATGTGTGGCATAATGTGTAATAAGCATTACGGCGTGTGGCATAATGTGTAATGGGCATTACAATGTTTGGCTTAATGTGTAAGTGGCTTTATGGTGTGTGGCATAATGTGGCAAAGCCCCTATTGTCATGAAGCCACTCCACTAGTTTTGTGTGACCACGCCCCATCATGACACGTGACAATGCCCATTTTTACTATCAGTACCACTAAGAAAAAATTTCTACTTGCACCAGTGGTGTGGTCTAACAGGTTAGAAGAAATTTAGCACACACCTTCAAACTGAGCCTTCTACTGACAAGGTTCCCATTAAATTATATGGTTACTGTGAACAAGAATCATGATGTATATGGCCACGTCATTCATAATCACAACAGTGTTCTTATAGGACTTCCATAAGCTATTGATCCCTGTAGGATGGTTGCCATCACAATGAATGATACAGCTGCATCAAACACAGTCACAGTATTGGCACTACAGCATTCCCATAGGACCATTACAGTTTTAGTGAATGTCACTGCTGCATAGGTAGCCCATGTCTGCACAAAGAATAGCTAGATTGACAAGATGTCAGTCCAAATCATTTACTTGGGTCCATCCTCGACTATAATGTCCAGTCTGGACTCTCCCCCTAAAAAGGTTGAAGGTGAGTCTCTCAGGCAATGGGACCCACAAAGAATTTATGTGGTAACCAGTTTGGAAATTTTGACCCTGATTGTGACATGGGAAAGGGAGGCATGTCGGATGCCACAAACTAAAAATTAATAGTGGAATGAGAATATGCCAACAGCACAGGCAATTATGAGGATTATGTCAATGCTGATTGAAGATTTTTGGTTCAAATATACATTTTGTTAACTTGCATTTTTACTAATACTTTGGACCCATCAGTCACCGGGTCACTAGCTGGTATGTGTGTGTTTGTGTGTATGTGTGTGTATATTGGAAAGAGATCAGGGATCTGTTACACTTCTGTCTGTGATCTGCCTGTTTTCAGTAAGGTTGTATGTCCTGAGGTTGCTAGGCAACTGTTGTCCACTCTGGCTCAGCAGTAATTAAGCAGCACCTGCCCTGACTAAAAGATCTCAAAGCTACTATTTCACAGCTGCTTAAATCAACACTGTGTTCTTGTGGTTGTTTGCATAATCTCATTCCAGCAGTTTATTGGGTGTTACTCAATACATTCACTGCCTTGTTGGTGTTCCCGGACTAGCTCCTGTCTTTGCTGTTCCTGAGGATTTTGCTATTCTGTGTGTTGGATCCCAGCCAACTCTTAAACTTTTTGCCTGCATTTGTTCAGTGAACTTCTCCTGCCTTCTGAGCTGGCATGCCTTATTTGCTGTCTGAATAATTTGTCCTGTATGAGACACCATGGTGTCTCATACAGGACAAATGATTCAGACAGCAAATAAGGCATGTCAGCTTGCCTTATTTGCAAATTTGCAAATCTCCTAACACATCCTCACTCTTAGCCTATAACAACTATGCACTACTGAGATCAAGTCCAAGTGGTAGCTAAGTACCAGTGAACTGTGTGATTCTGGGAAAGGCTCCTGTTATTGGTGAAACTTCTTGCATCACAGTTCTGTATACGGGTTATGTGGGGACGCAGTTAAAATGCTGACACCGGAATCCCAACTTGCGGACACAATACGGTCGTCAAAATGCATATAGAGGTGGGATTCCCAGAATCAAAATACGACGCCTAGAATCGTGAGCATCCTCTCGGGACGTGCTTGCATCCTGCCATGGGGAGGGGGACGGGATTGTTGGGTTTGGTTATTATAAGGGGAGATTAGCATTAGGGTGTAGGGTGAAGGGATGGGAAGGTTAAGGTAAGATACCGGGGAGGGAGGGTTAGGTTTAGGCACAAAGAAAGGAAGGTTAGGGTTAGGTACCAAGAAGGGAGGGTTAGGTTTAGGCAGTGGGGAAGGGAGGGTTAGGGTTAGGCACTACCGGGGAGGGTTAGGGTTAGGCACCCCCGAGGAGGGTTATGGTTAGGCACCCACAAGGGAAGGTTAGGGTAGGGGACAGAGGACATACAGGGTGTTAACTGTGGGGCTTTCAGAATTTTAACAACTTGCCTGGCATGGTCGCATCAGATGCGACCATGCCTGCAAGTGCCTTATCTGACCTGGTCGCACAGGATGCGACCAGTCAGATAAACTGTGTTAGCTGCGTCAGGGAAGGGAAACTTCCCTCTGCTGCTGCTGTCAGAGGGACCGGAAGGTCCCTCTGCCTCCCTGCACTCTCCCCCACTGATTGCCATGCTGCCGATCCCCCCCCCCCCTCCATCGGCTGCAGACAATAACAGCCGCTGGGGAGTGTAAATTAACCCCCCCAAGCCACCCCCAGACCCCCCCCCCCCCCGTATACCTGGAGGCTACCCCGGCTTTCAAAATGAAAGCCGCGATGGTCGCGATGTTTCTGATGTTCCGATGGTCGCGATATTCCCGATCGATGTCACTCATAAAAAAAAGCGACAATTTCGGAGCAGTTTTTTTGGGAAAAAATAATCAGTTAAGTGGTTAATGGCTGGGATGCCGATATCGGTATTCTGATCATCGACATCCAGTCCTTCGGGATTACATACTGAGCCTGTTATGTGGTACATAACATTATCTGTCTCTTTCTCCACCTTACAATCTCCTTTTTCATCAACTAAATGTAGGGGACACACCATCTCACTGTTCTATAATGTTTTTTTCTACCCCTGTCCCTGTGTCCCTCTCTCTTTCCCTTTATCTGCTTCACTTTCCCTATTTCTCTCCCCCTATTCCCGATCTCTTAATGTTTCCACCTCTTTTTACCTTTTCTTTGCCATATTTCTGCTTTCCTGTTGCAATCTTCATCTGCAGAATCCAAAGGACTCCCTCTCCACTGTCCAGCTGAATGTACAGTGGGGCAAAAATGTATTTAGACAGCCACCAATTGTGCAAGTTGACCCACTTAAAAAGATGAGAGAGGTCTGTAATTTCCATCATAGGTACACTTGAACTGTGAGAGACAGAATCTGAAAAAAAAAAGCTAGGAAATCACATTGTATGATTTCTAAACAATTTATTTGTATATTCTTGCAGAAAATAAATATTTGGACAGTCAAAAAGTTTAACTCAATACTTTGTAATATAACCTCGGTTGGCAATTACAGAGGTCAAACGTTTCCTGTAGTTCTTGACCAGGTTTGCACACACTGTAGCAGGTATTTTGGCCCACTCTTCCATGCAGATCTTCTCTAGATCTGTCATGTTTTGGGGCTGTCGCCGGGCAACACAGACTTTCAACTCTCTCCACAGATTTTCTATTGGGTTGAGGTCTGGAGACTGGCTAGGCCACTCCAGGACCTTGAAATGCTTCTTACAGAGCCACTCCTTAGTTGTCCGGGCGGTGTGTTTGGAGTCATTGTCATGCTGGAAGACCAAGCCACATTCCATCTTCAATGCTCTTACTGATCCTCACCGTTCTCAAGATAATTGATACCCCACGAGGTGAGATCTTGCATGGAGCCCCAGGTCGAGGGAGATTGTCAGTGATCTTGTATTTCTTCCATTTTTTAATAATTGCGTCAACAGTTGATCTATTCTCACCAAGCTGCTTGCCTATTGTCGAGTAGCTCATCCCAGCCTTGTGCTGCTCTACAATTTTGTCCCTGGTGTCCTTAGACAGCTCTCCGGTCATGGCCATGGTGGATAGGTAGCAGTCTGACTGTTTGAGGGTGTGGACAGGTGTCTTGTATACAGATAACCAGTTCAAACAGGTGCCATTAATACAGGTAACGAGTGGAGGATAGAAGAGCTTCTTAAAGAAGAAGTAACAGGTCTGTGAGAGCCAGAAATCTTGCTGCTTGGTAGGTGTCCAAATATTTATTTTTCACAAGAATATACAAGTACATTTTTAAAAATCATACAATGTGATTTCCTGGGGCTTTTTTTTTCAGATTCTGTTTCTCACAGTTGAAGTGTACCTATGATGGAAATTACAGACCTCTCTCATCTTTTTAAGTGGGTCAACTTGCACAATCGGTGGCTGTTCAAATGCTTTTTTGCCCCACTGTATGTGCTCTGCAGCTCTAGACTTCACTGGGTGTGGTGAGAAGGGCACCCCTGCCAGAGTCCTGCTGAGGCTCACTGTCTCGTGATGCAAGTGCAGCACACATAATAAAGAGGCCAAAGTTTTCTGGCTGACAAATTGTAAACATACAAGTTTTCCAAGAAGATCCCCACATGATATGTTGGTGTGGTAGGCAATTGGGAACCATCACGCAATGGTATGTTTTCTGAGAGATGCAGGTACCTTTCTTTAAATGTCATTGTCCATATGTGCACCACCTGGTGGCATCCATGTGTATTATATCCACTCCACTTGTGCTAGTAGTACACTAAGCACAATAATATAAATTAAAGAAATTCTATTTGATTTGCTTATGGGCAGACCATTTTGGTACCTCAACAATAAATATCTGCATTCTGGAACCATAGGCACCTCATATGCAAACAAACGTTGGATTACTTAGTAGCCAGAAGCAAATATGATCATTAGGGATAGATTCTGCTAATGTAACAGAGGTCATAATTATTGTAATTAAACTGACATCCAAGTTTGCCAGTACAGTCTTTATTTGAATAAATATTGGAACCTATTTACTGGTTGGGCCTAAGTACGCAGTGCCTTGCTGTAACGTTTGTTTTGTGTGTTCAGCTCTAGCTACCTGATCTTTCTCCTTTAGAATTATGTATTATCTCCTTGTGTAGCAGTATGACTTACTGCTACCTGCTTGTGCACCAACATGGCAAACGCCTAACTGCCCACTTGTGTTACCTTGATTTACAATCTGCTACCAATCTACTGTAAATCTGTAGTTGCTTAGTATACTGACTTATTTTCAATTAGTTTTATTTGCCATGGCATTTCAGGCATTGAACCCCTAAATGCCCCAGCAGTCAAACACAAGAGAGCGCAGCATATAAGTTAAAGAGAAAGGTCACAACTCATAGAAGAAATTAGCTTGCTAGGCAAAGTGATTTTATCCAAGTACAAGAAGACAGAGAGAGTTCCTTGATTGTGGTTCACCCTGAACTCACCAACTCATAGAGATTAGAGTGCACCACAACCAAAGAACTCTCTAGGACTTCTTGTTTTTGGATATAGTTTAAATACAGGTAAGAGTTCATTTTGTAGCCCCTACACCTCTCCAGCAGCAGCAGCAGCACTTATGTGGAGAAAGGTTGATTCACTAGAAGTAGCAATATTTCCAAATATTAGCCAAATGCAGATGGGCCTTGAACTAGGCACCTCAATTGCACGGTAGTTACATTTCATGCCACTAAAACCTCCAAATAAATAATTCATAAAAGGCTTTGTAAATCTGAAAAAATTAAGGGTTTTTGATGTATTTTACAGAAAACTATAATCTACTGCAGAATACCCTGCAAGCAAAAAAACTAAGAGCCCCAGCAAGACTGCATCTGCCTCAAAGTAACCTACAAACTGCACAATGGGCCTAATGCAGACCTGGTTGCAAGCAGGCGTTTTTTGCACTGCTGCGACCAGGTAATCGCCGCCTACAGGGGGGAGGGGTTAACCGCTGTGCAGGGGTGCGAACGGATGTGCAGAGAGCTGCACAAACAAAAGTTTGTGCAGTCTCTGCACAGCCCAGGACTTACTCACCCGCTGCGACGATCCGGACTGATGCTGATGTCAGAGACCCTCCTTCCGAACGGCTAGGCACGCCTGCATTCTCCCGGTCACTCTTTAAAAACGGTCAGGTGCCACCCACAAACGGCCTCTTCCTGTCAATCTTCTTGCAATCGCCGGTGCAATCGCTTTCTTCGTAAAATCCATCGCTGTCCAGCGATGCCCGTCACCGGCGACCTACGCGCCTGCTCATTGTGGTGCATATGCATGCGCAGTTTAGACCCGATCGCACCGCTGTAAAAAAAGCTAGCATGCGATCGGGTCTGAATGACCCCCAATAAACTCATTGATCAATTCCAATTTATTATACTGAAGCTGGTAAACATTATGACAGTATCATCTATATTACCAAGAAAGAAACTCTGTAGTAAGCACATCATGCTCTCCAGTGGTAAAGGATCACCAAAGTTGTTGGCAAAATACCGTACAGAGCCAAAGGTCAAAATCAGGACATAAGGAGACAAGGCAAAGCACAAATCCAAAGGAAAAGTCGGGATATAGGGCCTAATTCTGAGTTGATCGCAGCAGCAAATTAGTTAGCAGTTGGGCAAAACCATGTGCCCTGCAGGGGGGGGCAGATATAACATGTGCAGAGAGAGTTAGATTTGGGTGGGGTGTGTTCAAACTGAAATCTAAATTGCAGTGTAAAAATAAAGCAGCCAGTATTTACCCTGCACAGAAACAAAATAACCCACCCAAATCTAACTCTCTCTGCAAATGTTATATCTGCCTCCCCTGCAGTGCACATGGTTTTGCCCAATTGCCTACAAACTTGCTGCTGCGATCAACTCAGAATTACCCCCATAGTCTTTAGTAGTGTTGCAGGAACAAAAGGTTGGAGATATGCTAGTAACTTGCCAGGAGAACTATATTCCTGCAGTCTAAATCAGAGGCCTTCTTAAATAGTGCTTCAAAGCTCCTATCTGAGTTTGGACTGGTTGCAGGTGTTGTTGGGCGCACAGCCCTATACATCTGACACATACCATCCCAAATAAAGTTATCAACTGTAAGGCTCAATTAATTAGGCTGGTATTATATAACTAAATGTTAATACATAAATTGTCATGCCTTTCCAAAAATAACTGCTTCCAGAACATGCCAGCAAATATGTCACTGTGGGATGTCTTAGGAGGAATCTAATTAGGTACGAGCAGCTGGCACCTGCAAGTAAGTGTGGCTGTTTCCTGCACTTATTGACTCACAGGTTTTTGCCCGCAGCCCTAGAATATGCTAGTCCGGCCACTAGAAGGAGCCACGAAGGGCATTTACACGCATCACAACAGTAACTAGCACCCCAATGAGCTCACACCTAATTGGATTCCCACCCCAGTGTCAGAGTTGTACAAACTATTGGTAAGTGGCCTGATATTAATAAATTAATAAATTTGCCTCAAAGGCAAAGACAAGAGCTGCTCTGGGAATATGTTGGATGGGCTGAGGCAGAAGTTGATTGGTGGGGCAAATACAGGCACTAGTTAACTGAAAAAGGGGATGGAACAGTCATCTCAACTAACAGCCAGTACAGCAAGCCTCACGCTTACTGATTTACACTATGCCTAGTGATAATCTGCTTTATCAGGCAATTGTCTGCCATGATTGCAAGGGCAGCAAAAGTTCACTACTTTACTTAGGCACCAACTAAACATCTTGTTAACCATTCATTTAAAGACCCATGTCATAGCTGTTTCTTATAAAGCTTCCTTAAAACTCCACTTAACCCACGCATTGTTTATTCCAAGGGGACCATGGGCTGACCTGTCATGTGCCACAATGGTCTTGCAACAGCGGTTGCAAGTGTGGATTTAGATTCCATTTGATTGATAGCCAGTGACCATTTGGGGGAGGTAACAGGTAGTGGTGTATTTAGACCATTTTCGGGGCATGTTGTAGCTGGTATTCGTTTGGATGGTCGGCCATGTTATGGTCGACAGTCATTAGGTCGACCACTATTGGTCGACATTGACATGGTCGACATGGGCATATGGTCGACACATGAAAATGGTCGACACATGAAAATGGTCAACATATGAAAAGGTCGACATGAGTTTTTCACATTTTTTTTCTTTTGGGGAACTTTTCCATATTTTACGATCCACGTGGACTACGATTGGGAATGGTAATCTGTGCCGAGTGCAGCGGTAGTGGAGCGAGGCACCTTGCCCGAAGCATGGCGAGCAAAGCAAGCCATGCGAGGGGACGCGGTGCACTAATTGGGGTTCCCTGTTACTTTACACACAAAACGACACCCAAAAAGTAAAAAAAAAACATGTCAACCTTTCATGTGTCGACCATTTGTCCATGACGACCATGTCAATGTCGACCAATAGTGGCCGACCTAATGACTGTCGACCATAACATGGTCGACCATTCATACCGGAACCGTTGTAGCTAGTGACTGTGTCTTCAGACAGCTCCTGCAGTACTTATATATCTTCTCAGATGATTGCGTATGAAGACATAGCAGCAATGCAATTTACATCCACCTCTCAATAAGGCCTTCTTATCTGGTTTAAATCCTCCCTGCAGTTAAAGGTCCATAATTTATACAAAAAGGAGTTATGAGGCGCAGTTATGAAGAGTTAATATGTTCTTTTTTTTCCCATCTTTTCCTTCCATAATTAATTTCTTCAAAAATTTAATAAACTAAACATGAAGTGGCTAACCTCACTCCAGTCTGTGAAGTAGCTTTAATATAATCTAGAAATAAAGGATTTGTATAAATAGATTGGAAGAACGGACACTGGAAATAGTGAATTTCATTAAAATTTTAGGCTCATGCAGAGAGAGGGAAGAGTAACAGAAATGATCCAAACTATACAACTCATTTTAGAGCTCACATGCAATTAGAGCTTGGTATTGATGATCAGTATCTTGGAGAAAACTATAACCATTGTACTAGCTGTATCTTTACCTGGCTTACATAACAGTATTTATAGAAGTTGGTATTATGCTTTATGGAATGCAAAAAAGTAAAAACAAAACATAACAATATTTTTTTATAAGCAACACTAGGTTTTGTTTGCTTTTCTGTATTATATACCAATTATACATTTGAAGCGTTACTGTTCTTTCAATGCAAAGTTGTTGAAAATTGGCGTGAATGAGAGACATTGCAAGAAGATGGCCCTGGCCTTCCCTGCATGTAGAAATTAAGCTTTAAACTGATTATCTTGAACTCACAAGCATATCTTCTTCCATTTCTAAAGTGAACCTGTCTCCATGTTTTGAGTTTAAAATAGAAAAACAACTTTACATATGAATATAAAGAGGGGTATCCAATTAGCCGCGGTTACTTACAGCAACTAATTGTCCCACTGGAGGCTATCCAATTAGCCCTGTAAAGCCGCGACTCACGCCAGCTTATCAATTATTTTGTTTCACCTGACTCAGGCAGGCAAAACCAAATACCCGGAAACAGCCCTGTTTTCATCTCGAAACTGGGCTGTTTCTCACGAAAACACACAGGTTTCACTGAACCTGTGTGTTTTCGGGAGATAACGTTTTTTTACAGGCAACCAAATTGGATAGCCTGTAAAAAAATATGGGTAAACAATCAGAAAAAAGTGTGAAAAACGTGTATTTTCACCTAGAATTGGATACCCACTTAAAAGGTAATTTGTTTATTCTGAATTCTCCTAATCTTCTCCCTTGGGCCTCTGAAGGGTCTAGTAGTGAGAGTGGATGGTATTTGAATTGGTAACCTACACTCTACCTCCCTCCAGCACTTTCTATCTAGACCAGTGATCTCCAACCCGTAGCTCACGAGGTACCGGTAGCTCGCCGTAGTATTTTTGGTAGCTCACAGAGCGCACGGGCTTGGGCAGTCACTGACACTCCTCCTTCCTTCATTTTTAATATGGTGCCGGCCGTCAGCCAATCAGAGCTCATGGACCAGCAGTGGCGGCACCTGATTGGCTGCCAGACCGCGAGTTTTGATTGGCTCCATATTTTAAATGCCCGCCACCGCCGGAGACTGTCACCCTCACCGCAGCCGCTCTCCGGACTTCACAGGAGAGGTGCATGCTGCGCTCTCCTCCCCTTCCGTCCCTCATTCAGGAGGAGCGACAGTAGAAGAAGCCAGCAAGGGTTAGCACTGTGTGGGGCACTATATCGGACACTGCGGGGGCATTTTATCTGGTGATGCGGGGGGGGGGCATTTTAAATGGCACTGTGGGGGGAATTGTATCTGGCACTGGTGGGGGGCATTATTTGTGTATCTGGCACTGCTGGGGGCATTATTTGTGTATCTGGCACTGCTGGGAGGCATTATTTGAATATCTGGCACTGCTGAGGGGCATTATTTGTGTATCTGGCACTGCTGGGGGCATTATTTGTGTATCTGGCACTGCTGAGGGGCATTATTTGTGTATCTAAAGAAGATATCTAACAAACCAGTGGTGCGCAGTGGAAAAGGACCAGCTTCCTAGGTACACCTCTAAGGGGAGAAAAAACACTATTTCTCTACAAGTGAAGTACTAGAGGTTTTGTAGAGGGTACCCCTGGCGCTTGGTCTTTTAAAGATGATTACAAATACAATTCAAAGATGACACCATACATAGCATGCCACATATCTCTAGATGGCCAATAGTGCTAATGCATATGACTCAATGGATAAAAAAACAATATTTATTGAGCTAAAAGATAAACATATGTACACATGACATGAACAGTATGAGAAAGTGACTTGTGCATCCAGTGGTAAGCCGGATCAGCTGATATATAAGATCCTGCTGGGGGGATACTACCCCATTAGGTTGTTTCCTTGGTGAGTGCCACGACTGGTCACCTCAGACCTGATTAAAGTGCAGTGATGGTTTAGGTCTCTGTGCAAAAGCAGGCAATAAAGTGACTGGTGCGTGCGTGGAAATATATAAATCTCTCACCGTTAGGTTCCCGTGCGGTGGGCTAGTTATAAACAAGTTGGTCCAAGGCTGATAGGCCTGGCACCACCGCCACGGGTTTTATCAGCAGGGAGTCCTGGAAGTGTGCAGCTCCTTATTTGTGTATCTGGCACTGCTGAGGGGCATTATTTGTTTATCTGGCACTGCTGAGGGGCATTTTTTGTGTATCTGGCACTATACGGAGGGGCGCATTACTTGTAGTTGTGAGGCCACACCCGCTTTTGTGAGGCCACACCCACTTTTGCAGGAACGCACGTGCATTAGGGGGGAGGGGGGAGCTTCTTCAGAGGTTTTATTTTCCGAAAGTAGCTCACACCCCAATTAAGGTTGGAGACCACTGATCTAGACTGTACAGCCCTGCACATGACGCTCCTTCACATAAAGGGAACATTCATTTCAGGACCTTTTACTGAATGAACAGTGAGTAGTAGAAAACTTTATTTCTTGTTTATAACCAGTTAAATGGTACATCTTCAAAGATCTGCATAATCTGTAGTCATATTTTGCCAGAAACAAGTAACATCTCTGAAGCACTCCATGACCATATTTTTGAGCCGTTCATAATATTAATTTTCCTTAATATTTATGAGATCCTAGTCTGCATTTTCTGAAGTAGTGGTTTAGGCCCCAGAATGACCATCTCTACAGTGTGTATATCCCAGCATGCATCTTTCTGCCATTCTCCTAGTCAAGGCATGAGCATACAACTGAACCTGTTTTGTCCCACAGGCCTTTACAAATGTATGAGAAGAATTATGCCCGATGTTTTAATGCATACATTACAAATGTGACCTTTTACTGTAGGGGCACATTCTATTTCTCACACTTAATTCAGACCTGGGTGCTTTAATAGGGAATGAAGTTTTTGATAAAGAAACCCCTTTTGCATCAATTACTTAATTCAGTTCATGATAGCTCACTTGGGAAATTACTGAAAACAACTGGTGCACAGCACTGTGTCACTACAGAAATGGGGTCACACAATAACAGGTATGATATCAATCACAAAATAATTCAGTTCACTCACATAACGATGACACCTTTTCTTGTTTAGTTACTTACTGACAACACAGAAAACAGCAGCAAGTTTCAACTTTCTTTAAAATACATATTAAATTGTATAAAAAAATCAGAAAGATCATATTTAGTACAATTACATTTGAACATTTTAATAGTGACACAATAATAGATTTAGGCTATCATTCTTTTTATACCCATTGGGTCAATTCAATTCAGCGTGGGAGCTCCCTCCTGGCGCTATTTAATCCATGATGAGTTGAATTGACCCCGATCATTTATTGGTTCTAGTTGGAGGTCGGCTGATGGGTGATAAATTATTTATTTTGGTGGTAGATGAGTTTGTTGATATTGTTCGACAATCCGGTTTACTTGGTACATTATCCTGTTATAAAGCATGTTATATAACCTGGTGGAATCATAGGGGGTAATTCAGACCTGATCGCTAGGCGTTTTTTGCATCCCTGCGATCAGGTAGTCGCCGCCTACAGGGGGAGGGGGAATTCACTGTGCAGGGGTGCGATCGCATGTGCAGAAGAGCTGCACAAACAGCAGTTTGTGCAGTCTCTGCACAGCCCAGGACTTACTCACCCGCTGCGATGATTGGGGCCGGAGCTGACGTCACGAATCCTCCCACAAAACGCTGGGTCCTGCCTGCCTTTTTCCGGACACTCCCTAGAAACAGTCAGTTGCCACCCACAAAAGCCCTCTTCTTGTCAATCTTCTTGCGATCGCCGGTGTGATTGGATTTTTTGCACCATCCTGTTTCTGCCTGGCGCACCCCGTCGCTGCGGACCGTAGCGCCTGCGCTTCATGGTGCATGAGCATGCGCAGTTCAGACCCGATCTCCAGCAGCGATCAGGTCTGAATTAGCCCTATAGTACCATTGGTATAGAATTTTATGTACATGCCCTGCAGAGGATGCAAATAATAGACACAGAATCTTGCGGATAGTTAAGGGTTTGTTAAATGAAGTTGATTCGCAAGAAATGGTAATTATTTTGAAGTTGGATATACTAAAAGGACAAGGTGGGGAAAGCAAATTTTGTTTGCATTTCCGAGAAGGAAAGGAAGATCTGAGTAAGTGCCAAACCATTAAGAAACCTCATTCCACCTGTCAGCCAGGCCAGGCTCCAAGAGGCTGCCTGCTTTTTTGGCATAATTATAGGATTACGGCATACTGGTAGCATGGAAGAAAGGGGTACGTTCAAAGAAAAATTATTTGCTGGAGTAGCCCATTATTGAGAATGAGAATGTCTGTTAGAATTGTGCTTGTTGGAGGGCACGGGTGCTTCAGGAACCAGAGTAGAATGATGGATACTCCCTGCATTAATACTGGGCTTTCACCCATCATGTTATATTTTGAGAGTGTGGGGAGGACAGGTATGTAATACATATTTATTATGATAAAAACAGAAAAGGGGGGGTTTGTTGGCGGGTCCGGCAATACAGGTTCCTCCCCCAGAAGGAGGACTGAGAACAGGCTCAGCCCTGGAGAGTCAAAACTAGGATTTGCAGGAAGTCTTGGACTGAAGGGTGTTCTGCTCTTGAAGACAGATGGAGAAAAAAGAAAAGGCTATGTGATATACAGTAGTGACTGGCTGTAGAATGTGTGTTGTTGATGTGCTAAGCCACTGCAGCAAAATGATAAGTCATCTAGCTGCCCGCTGGCTGGAGAGAAGAGAATAGAGATACTGTAGCTCCTTCAGTGGTTACATCTGTTTTTGCATCAGGACAAAGCTGGAGAATACATTTCATTTTTTACCCAAACACAAGTTGGCCTCACTATATCATAAACACTCGTGACATCTTGATATACAGTAGTATTTTACTGTAGTATAAAACAGTCTTCTGCTAACAACCACTGTTTATAGGTTATAAAACTCTGCCATCCTATTACTGGCAAAGCCCTGCTCTTATAAATATATTGACTGGCATTGACCATGCTGAAACTTAATGATAAGGACTCCAGGCAATCCCTTTCTTTCTGTCTGATATATACTCCTTTCCCACCACAGAAATATACATGTCATTTATTTATTCTGTGCCACAGTCTCATATTTGATTTCATTCCTTTCCTATTTTGTTCCACTAAGTACAGTATAATGCCACATTGCCACATACACAAGTTCCATCAGCGACCTGTGTATGTACAGTGCTGCATTACCTTCCTGTTTTACTGGGTGTCTGATCTACAAAGTAAATCCTTCACTTGATCTGTAATTTAGTATCACCTTGCGCTTCTCAGGGATGTTCGGCATGCTCCATAAAATAATCTTTTCTTCTCTCTTTTATTCCACCTATTAAGTCGCACAGTTTTCCTTCTCTCTCTAGACCATGTTTCATATTTCTTGAAAAGCAGAAAAGAAAATGCTGACTTAAATGTAGACAAACTATACAATTATATAGATCACTAATAAATGATACAGGATTTGACAGTATAAATTATTTTAAAAGCTTTGAAACTTATACATAATGGTGATGTGTCTGTCCCCACTGTTCCCATAATGATATTACAGTATAAAATTCCAACTAACTCACTGCTGGGACCCTGTCCAATGTATCCATTATCTTTTCTGTGCATTATTATTATTATTATTATTATTATTATTATTATTATTTATTCTCATCATCATTATTTTTACTACACTACACCTTTGTATTAATTTAACATTTAACTATTATGGTAGATTTATAAAAACTTTGGAGACAATGGACTAAATGTAATCCAGTACAATTTTGCACAAACGTGTGAATTTAGCACTAAACTTGCGCATTTCACAAAGTCGACCAATGTAATGGGATGCGGAAACATGCAGTCTAAAATATCGCAATGGCAAAACTCGCATCCAGATGTTTTGCCGTTGCAAACATACAACTCTGGCAATGTAATAGGATGCGGGTATATATATATATATATATATATATATATATATATATATATACAGTATATATATATAAATAATAGTTACCAGCACGTACAAATGACGGAACAACATAACAGTAATGTCAGAACCGGCATCTGTGCATGCCTGAATGGAGCAGCACCTGAATTGCTCCGTCGGGCACCATCTAGTGGGCGCCAGTGAGCAAAACACTTGAATTCTCCCTATAGAGGTGAGGAGCAGTCTTACCCTTTTATTATAAAGGATATATATGAATACAAATACCTATATTGTGCTAGTGACTGGCAATTGTCAGATGGAAGGCATTTGCTATGCCGGCTGTTGGGATCCCGGTGCTCAGCGTATCGGCGCTGGGATCCCGACAGCCAGCATACCGACAACTATTCTCCCTCTTGGGGTGTCCATGACACCCCTGGAGGGAGAACAAATAGAGTGGCATGCGTAGCACGCCACTGCACCCACTGCGTGGCGAGCCCACAAGGGGCTCTTTTGCGCTCTCCCCGCTGCCGTCATGCCGGCGGTCAGTATCCTGGAGCTGATATGCTGGGCGCCGGGATCCAGACAGCCGATATATCGTAGTAGACCCCGTCAGATGGTATAACTTACTATTATTAAAATTCTTTGAACCCGAATCAGCCAAATACAGCTAATACCTTTCTTTGTTTTTGATACACAATTTTGTTTAAAAAAAAACAACAACCATAAAATCACATTTAATACTTATACTCACATATACATAGACATCTTGACCATTGTGGGACAGTTGCTGTCTCCCTTTGAAGGGGTGAGCACTTTGACAACCTGCTAGGCCCACTTTGGATCTTGATAAGCTTTAGCACAGAATTAAACAATCAGTCACTCAGCATTGTTGGCAACTAGTTATCCACTTCAGTATGCAGTTTATATGTCGGCAGTTGGGATCCCGACAGTCTGGATACCAATACCGGAATCCTGACCGCTGACAATGCTGCCAGACGGAATCCCAGCTAACAGGGGCTATTCCCACTCATTGGTATCCACAACACCCATAGAGTGGGAATAAAACCTGCGGCAAGTGCAGTGAGTCACTGAGCACGCCGTGTGGCGGGCGCAGTGAGCCCGCACCGGCATTCTAGCGGCCGGGATCCTGGGGTCAGTATGCTGACCTCCGGGATCCCGCCCGCCGGCATATCAGTCCCAACCCATTCCCTTCTACTGGGAGTTTATTTCCACCGGGAAGATTAATTCAGTATGGTAAAGATGTAAGCTTTTAGCATAGATTCAAAATGTCAGTCTTTCAGCACACTGCTCAGTTCACCAGTCTGGAAATTAATCTATATACAGTATATATAGAAAACTGAATATTTGTGTCTATATATATATATATATATATATATGAATCCCACATCAGACAAGCAGCGGCACTCGGAGACTTTGTTATGGTGAAAAATAAAGTGCAAATTTATTCCATGTCACAGCAAGGCCAACGTTTCGGGGCTCGTCTGCCCCTTTGTCAAGGTGAGTACAAAGTGAAATATATATGAAAATGCATTACCTTTATAGGGTGAAGAAGACCCGCGTGCGGGAACTGCGGTGTGAGGTCGGGAACGCGCCAAACTTCAGTCCCGAGTGTTAGGTGCACAGTGATGACGTCAGCCCGCAGTGCCGTGGTGCGTCCCCCTTCCGCTGGCTGTCCGTGTCTCCATGGCAACCTGGACGTGGTCGCACTGAAGTTTCCCCGGCGTCCTCGTCTCCTAGGTTACCCGGTCCACGTAGGCAACCAATGTTAGAGTCCCCACCTCATCACTGCGGCGCTGCATCCGCCAACTGCTGCACTGCGTGAAAAACATAAGTGTTTGCTGACAGTGGACATACTAATGCTAAAACCTAACTGACATACAAAATGTATTTGTGACTAAGCAACCACATTACTATATTATGCAATAAATAAGGCTGCATATCTATCACATTGTACATATATAAAAGAAAAAAGAAAAATTGATTTAAGGAAAAAAAACTGCTATCTAAACTGTGCATGTTCCTTGATATCTCGTGTTACAGATGTCTTTCTGGTATAAATGTTCCAATGGGTGAGAATCATTCTGTGAAGAGGCCAAACTTTCACTAACTAGAAGACACTCCACTGTATTTTGTCGTTTAGACCTTTGGGTTTCATAGTGTCCAGTATATACATCCATTTGGCCTCCATACGTAGTAGAGGCCCATGTCGATCACCTCCTCTTAGCCTTTTGGTGACATGGTCGATCAGGGAAAAGTGTAAGTCCCTCAAATCATGCCCATGCTCCGCGAAATGTTTAGCTACAGGCTGGTCCGTCGGTTTGCCTGTGAGGGCCACTTTTACCGATGATTTGTGCATGGCGAACCGCTCTCTTATGTTGCGGATTGTTTTGCCCACATACTGGAGCTGGCATGGACATGTGATTAAGTATATTACGTGCGTTGTTGTACAGGACAATACATGATTAATTTTAAATGATCTCCCTGTAGAGCAGGACCTGAATGTGGCACCAGTATTCATGAACTTGCATGTGTCACACCCCAGGCACCGGTAGCACCCTGGAGTTTTAGTTAAAAAAGTAGAAGATGTTGCTCTATCAAATCCAGTAATGTCGGTGTGTACCACCATATCCTTGATGTTTTTTGCTCTGGTGTAACATGCCATGGGCCTCTTATGTTTAAGTGTAGACAACTTACTATCAGTTGATACAATGGGCCATAAGGCATTGAGTGCCCGAGGAACCACCGGGCTGGAGCTGTTGTATTTCGTGACAAATGGTAACATTTGTGTACTGGCCTTAGGGCGCTGAGCCAATAGTCTCTCCCTGGGTATCCTCGCGACTTCACGCTTACTTTCCATCAGGGCTTTTTGTTCATACCCTCTGGCCACAAACCTTGTCACCACCTCTGATAATGCCTTCCCCACTTTGTCCGGTTCGCTTGTGATCCTTGCTGCTCTAATTAGCTGCGACTTGGGCAGGCCTTTTTTCAGGGCTCTGGGGTGGTGGCTATTGTGTCTCAATAGCGTGTTTTTGTCCGTCGGTTTGTAATATACTTCGGTCTGGATCTGGTCCCCCTTTAAGGACACCCAAACATCTAAGTAATTTAAGGCCACCTGACTACTCTGTGCCGTGACTCTGATCGGAGATGGTCTACTATTAATGAATGTAATTAATTGATCAAACCGTTCCTGTCCCCCGGTCCATAAAATGAAAACGACGTCTATATACCTCGAATAGTGGAGAATGTACTTGGCAGTCTCGTGGTTGTCAAAGAACATATGCTGTTCTTCCTGTAGCATAAAAATGTTCGCAAAGGATGGCGACACGTTGCTGCCCATGGCACACCCGCTGGTTTGTTGAAAGAATTTCCCATCAAAAAGAAAGTAGTTCCTCGTGAGTGTGAGTTCTAACAATTTGAGAAAAAGATCATGATCAAGGGAACTCATCTTCATACTGGTCAAAAACCCTTTCATGGCTGACAGACCTTCTGTTTGAGGTATGCATGTATATAGACTACAGATATCTATGGTACAGATCAGTGTGCCTTGGGGAACTGTGCCTATTGTATTAAGGTTGTTTAAGAACATGGTAGTGTCCCTAATAATCCCTCGCTGCTGTGCCACCAGAGGTTGTAAAATGCTGTCTAAGAAGATAGATATGGGCTGATATAATGCCTTCTGAGCGGAAATAATAGGCCTCCCGGGTGGATTGCTTCTATCCTTATGAATTTTGGGTACAGTGAATAACACTGGTACTACCGGAAACTCCTGTTTCAACGCCGTGCATAATTTGCTGGTTATTTTATTTGAAAGGCATGCTTGATCCAAAATGTTGTCTACTTCTTCTTTGTATCGTCCCGTAGGATCCGTCAGTAACTTCTGATATACTGCCTCGTCGGCCAGTTGCCTGTAAATTTCAGATTTGTAGTCTGTTAAATTCATGATGACGATCCCGCCCCACTTATCGGTGGGGCGGATCACAGTGTCCTTATACGAACCCAGCTGTTTCAAAGCCCTGAATTCAGCCTTGGACAAATTATGGTTTACATTGGTTGACGCTGCTGTATATTTGGATACTGACTCATCTACCAATCGAATAAATGATTTGATAGATGAATTACTTGATGATGGATCAAATCTTGACTTGTGCACAGTACTAATGAATGCCTGATGTGGATCCTGTACTTCAACTGATTGGTGACTTTGAAAAAATTCTTGCAGTCTGAGTTTGCGTGCAAACTTGTGTAATTCAATCTGCCAACCCAGATCTTCAAACTTATTAGTCGGAATAAACGAGAGCCCATTATTTAATGCTTTCACCTGTAGCTCACTAAGCTGGCGATCCGACAAGTTGTAAATTAGGTCTTCCTTTTGGACGAGGTGCTTCTGGATCCTGGCGTTTTGCTTGCCCCTGCGGGTGGACGTCCTCTTGTTTTTGTACCTGCCCCGTCCGCAGGGGAGGTCCCTAAAGGGGCCTCAGCCTTGTCTCCTGGACCTTCAGAATCATTGACAGCGAACTCACTGTCACTATTGGACGTAGCTGGGTCCTTATAGCGATCCTCTCTCCTTTTGCGCCAGCTATGTTTGGCCCTATAGTTATAGGGTTTGTGATTTCCGGGTTCCCCTCCTGTGACCCACCGGTAGACTTTGTTCGTCTCGTAGTCCTCTTTCACTGTGAGATGCTTGTTCCGTTTGAACTTAATGAGCTCTTTTTTATATGCATCACATTGTTGCTGAATTTTAAGAACAGCTGCTTGATTGCTGTCCTTCTGGAGCGTGCTTCTGTGCATGGTTTCCAACTGATGAATTTTGTCCCTCGTGACCTTGAGTTCTCGTGCTGATTCTTCTACTACAAGCAGTATTAAATCTAAACTGCACTTGTTAAGAATACCTATCCACCTATTGCAGAACTCCACATTGAATCTGCCGATGGTGGGAACATTGCGCACACGGAACCCTCGTGGGATCATCTTATCTCTATGATAATTAGATAACGAAATACCGTGCATCAGATAATCGCACTCGCGTCGCTTAAGTTTGATGAGTTGGTGATAAATGTCATCCATAGTAAGTTGTTCCTCAGACTCCGCCAGACTCTCTGTGAAGTACAGACGATCCGCATTGGCCTCCGTGAAACTGTATGTATCAGTTCCAACTGCCGGCATGCCTCCAAATCCCATAGCCGTTTCTTGTGACATCCTTTTTCAGTAAATATATACAGTGATTAGCCTCCAAGTGGTGCCGTTCCTGTAAGGAATGCAAAAAAGCTAAAAGTGCTAAAAGTGTCCAACTACCAACAAGAAAAAGTGCTTGAAGTGATGTAAAGTGCTGTAGTGCTTCAGTGCTCAATTCCCATGTCCTCTTCCTCCACAAAAGGGATAGGTAATGTTCAAACTTTATACGTTCTTAATCAAAATGAAAATTGGGGGTGCCTTGTCCCAGTTGGCTAACGGAGGAGCAATCTCCTATAAGCCTGTGAATATATTGTCCTCTGGACCGGCACTCACCATTCAGCATTGTATGGCTCCGGTGCCCTCTGGAAATATTGCATATGAATCCCACATCAGACAAGCAGCGGCACTCGGAGACTTTGTTATGGTGAAAAATAAAGTGCAAATTTATTCCTGGTCACAGCAAGGCCAACGTTTCGGGGCTCGTCTGCCCCTATGTCAAGGTAATGCATTTTCATATATATTTCACTTTGTACTCACCTTGACAAAGGGGCAGACGAGCCCCGAAACGTTGGCCTTGCTGTGACATGGAATAAATTTGCACTTTATTTTTCACCATAACAAAGTCTCCGAGTGCCGCTGCTTGTCTGATGTGGGATTCATATGCAATATTTCCAGAGGGCACCTGAGCCATACAATGCTGAAGGGTGAGTGCTGGTCCAGAGGACAATATATTCACAGGCTTATAGGAGATTGCTCCTCCATTAGCCAACTGGGACAAGGCACCCCCAATTTTCATTTTGATTAAGAACGTATAAGGGAGGTCATTCCGAGTTGTTCGCTCGCAAGCGGATTTTAGCAGATTTGCTCATGCTAAGCCGCCGCCTACTGGGAGTGAATCTTAGCATCTTAAAATTGCGAACGATGTATTCGCAATATTGCGATTACACACCTCGTAGCAGTTTCTGAGTAGCTCCAGACTTACTCGGCATCTGCGATCATTTCAGTGCTTGTCGTTCCTGGTTTGACGTCACAAACACACCCAGCGTTCGCCCAGACACTCCTCCGTTTCTCCGGCCACTCCTGCGTTTTTTCCGGAAACTGTAGCGTTTTTTCCCACACGCCCATAAAACGGCCTGTTTCCGCCCAGTAACACCCATTTCCTGTCAATCACATTACGATCGCCAGAACGATGAAAAAGCCGTGAGTAAAATTACTAAGTGCATAGCAAATTTACTTGGCGCAGTCGCAGTGCGAACATTGCGCATGCGCATTAAGTGGAAAATCGCTGCGATGCGAAGATTTTTACCGAGCGAACAACTCGGAATGAGGGCCCAGGTTTGAACATTACCTATCCCTTTTGTGGAGGAAGAGGACATGGGAATTGAGCACTGAAGCACTACAGCACTTTACATCACTTCAAGCACTTTTTCTTGTTGGCAATTGGACACTTTTAGCACTTTTAGCTTTTTTGCATTCCTTACAGGAACAGCACCACTTGGAGGCTAATCACTGTATATATTTACTGAAAAAGGATGTCACAAGAAACGGCTATGGGATTTGGAGGCATGCCGGCAGTTGGAACTGAATCATACAGTTTCACGGAGGTCGATGCGGATCGTCTGTACTTCACAGAGAGTATGGCGGAGTCTGAGGAACAACTTACTATGGATGACATTTATCACCAACTCATCAAACTTAAGCGACGCGAGTGCGATTATCTGATGCACGGTATTTCGTTATCTAATTATCATAGAGATAAGATGATCCCACGAGGGTTCCGTGTGCGCAATGTTCCCACCATCGGCAGATTCAATGTGGAGTTCTGCAATAGGTGGATAGGTATTCTTAACAAGTGCAGTTTAGATTTAATACTGCTTGTAGTAGAAGAATCAGCACGGGAACTCAAGGTCACGAGGGACAAAATTCATCAGTTGGAAACCATGCACAGAAGCACGCTCCAGAAGGACAGCAATCAAGCAGCTGTTCTTAAAATTCAGCAACAATGTGATGCATATAAAAAAGAGCTCATTAAGTTCAAACGGAACAAGCATCTCACAGTGAAAGAGGACTACGAGACGAACAAAGTCTACCGGTGGGTCACAGGAGGGGAACCCGGAAATCACAAACCCTATAACTATAGGGCCAAACATAGCTGGCGCAAAAGGAGAGAGGATCGCTATAAGGACCCAGCTACGTCCAATAGTGACAGTGAGTTCGCTGTCAATGATTCTGAAGGTCCAGGAGACAAGGCTGAGGCCCCTTTAGGGACCTCCCCTGCGGACGGGGCAGGTACAAAAACAAGAGGACGTCCACCCGCAGGGGCAAGCAAAACGCCAGGATCCAGAAGCACCTCGTCCAAAAGGAAGACCTAATTTACAACTTGTCGGATCGCCAGCTTAGTGAGCTACAGGTGAAAGCATTAAATAATGGGCTCTCGTTTATTCCGACTAATAAGTTTGAAGATCTGGGTTGGCAGATTGAATTACACAAGTTTGCACGCAAACTCAGACTGCAAGAATTTTTTCAAAGTCACCAATCAGTTGAAGTACAGGATCCACATCAGGCATTCATTAGTACTGTGCACAAGTCAAGATTTGATCCATCATCAAGTAATTCATCTATCAAATCATTTATTCGATTGGTAGATGAGTCAGTATCCAAATATACAGCAGCGTCAACCAATGTAAACCATAATTTGTCCAAGGCTGAATTCAGGGCTTTGAAACAGCTGGGTTCGTATAAGGACATTGTGATCCGCCCCACCGATAAGGGGGGCGGGATCGTCATCATGAATTTAACAGACTACAAATCTGAAATTTACAGGCAACTGGCCGACGAGGCAGTATATCAGAAGTTACTGACGGATCCTACAGGACGATACAAAGAAGAAGTAGACAACATTTTGGATCAAGCATGCCTTTCAAATAAAATAACCAGCAAATTATGCACGGCGTTGAAACAGGAGTTTCCGGTAGTACCAGTGTTATTCACTGTACCCAAAATTCATAAGGATAGAAGCAATCCACCCGGGAGGCCTATTATTTCCGCTCAGAAGGCATTATATCAGCCCATATCTATCTTCTTAGACAGCATTTTACAACCTCTGGTGGCACAGCAGCGAGGGTTTATTAGGGACACTACCATGTTCTTAAACAACCTTAATACAATAGGCACAGTTCCCCAAGGCACACTGATCTGTACCATAGATATCTGTAGTCTATATACATGCATACCTCAAACAGAAGGTCTGTCAGCCATGAAAGGGTTTTTGACCAGTATGAAGATGAGTTCCCTTGATCATGATCTTTTTCTCAAATTGTTAGAACTCACACTCACGAGGAACTACTTTCTTTTTGATGGGAAATTCTTTCAACAAACCAGCGGGTGTGCCATGGGCAGCAACGTGTCGCCATCCTTTGCAAACATTTTTATGCTACAGGAAGAACAGCATATGTTCTTTGACAACCACGAGACTGCCAAGTACATTCTCCACTATTCGAGGTATATAGACGACGTTTTCATTTTATGGACCGGGGGACAGGAACGGTTTGATCAATTAATTACATTCATTAATAGTAGACCATCTCCGATCAGAGTCACGGCACAGAGTAGTCAGGTGGCCTTAAATTACTTAGATGTTTGGGTGTCCTTAAAGGGGGACCAGATCCAGAATGAAGTATATTACAAACCGACGGACAAAAACACGCTATTGAGACACAATAGCCACCACCCCAGAGCCCTGAAAAAAGGCCTGCCCAAGTCGCAGCTAATTAGAGCAGCAAGGATCACAAGCGAACTGGACAAAGTGGGGAAGGCATTATCAGAGGTGGTGACAAGGTTTGTGGCCAGAGGGTATGAACAAAAAGCCCTGATGGAAAGTAAGCGTGAAGTCGCGAGGATACCCAGGGAGAGACTATTGGCTCAGCGCCCTAAGGCCAGTACACAAATGTTACCATTTGTCACGAAATACAACAGCTCCAGCCCGGTGGTTCCTCGGGCACTCAATGCCTTATGGCCCATTGTATCAACTGATAGTAAGTTGTCTACACTTAAACATAAGAGGCCCATGGCATGTTACACCAGAGCAAAAAACATCAAGGATATGGTGGTACACACCGACATTACTGGATTTGATAGAGCAACATCTTCTACTTTTTTAACTAAAACTCCAGGGTGCTACCGGTGCCTGGGGTGTGACACATGCAAGTTCATGAATACTGGTGCCACATTCAGGTCCTGCTCTACAGGGAGATCATTTAAAATTAATCATGTATTGTCCTGTACAACAACGCACGTAATATACTTAATCACATGTCCATGCCAGCTCCAGTATGTGGGCAAAACAATCCGCAACATAAGAGAGCGGTTCGCCATGCACAAATCATCGGTAAAAGCGGCCCTCACAGGCAAACCGACGGACCAGCCTGTAGCTAAACATTTCGCGGAGCATGGGCATGATTTGAGCGACTTACACTTTTCCCTGATCGACCATGTCCCCAAAAGGCTAAGAGGAGGTGATCGACATGGGCCTCTACTACGTATGGAGGCCAAATGGATGTATATACTGGACACTATGAAACCCAAAGGTCTAAACGACAAAATACAGTGGAGTGTCTTCTAGTTAGTGAAAGTTTGGCCTCTTCACAGAATGATTCTCACCCATTGGAACATTTATACCAGAAAGACATCTGTAACACGAGATATCAAGGAACATGCACAGTTTAGATAGCAGTTTTTTTTCCTTAAATCGATTTTTCTTTTTTCTTTTATATATGTACAATGTGATAGATATTCAGCCTTATTTATTGCATAATATAGTAATGTGGTTGCTTAGTCACAAATACATTTTGTATGTCAGTTAGGTTTTAGCATTAGTATGTCCACTGTCAGCAAACACTTATGTTTTTCACGCAGTGCAGCAGTTGGCGGATGCAGCGCCGCAGTGATGAGGTGGGGACTCTAACATTGGTTGCCTACGTGGACCGGGTAACCTAGGAGACGAGGACGCCGGGGAAACTTCAGTGCGACCACGTCCAGGTTGCCATGGAGACACGGACAGCCAGCGGAAGGGGGACGCACCACGGCACTGCGGGCTGACGTCATCACTGTGCACCTAACACTCAGGACGGAAGTATGGCGCGTTCCCGACCTCACACCGCAGTTCCCGCACGCGGGTCTTCCTCACCCTATAAAGGTAATGCATTTTCATATATATTTCACTTTGTACTCACCTTGACAAAGGGGCAGACGAGCCCCGAAACGTTGGCCTTGATGTGACATGGAATAAATTTGCACTTTATTTTTCACCATAACAAAGTCTCCGAGTGCCGCTGCTTGTCTGATGTGGGATTCATATGCAATATTTCCAGAGGGCACCGGAGCCATACAATGCTGAAGGGTGAGTGCCGGTCCAGAGGACAATATATATATATATATATATATATATATATATAAGAAGCTTTAGCTGTGGTGACTTTCTTCCCTGAAACCTGAGTGCCGCCCGTCGTTCTCATTACATATACCCTAATGGAGAGTGAAGGCACCAGGGACTCTTGCTTATTAAGTTATTAGAGTGCCGGACCCATTGCATTTATATATATATATATATATATATATAGAGCACTAACTGCAACTGTTGACTGGGGCATCAAAGTGACCTGTACCTATACTGCATATTATTTGTATATTCACTCCCGCAGAAAAGAATGGGTAACATTGCTTCAGTTTCTGTAACGCTCATTAATAAGGTGTTAAGAGAAGTACCAATGGGTCAAATTAGATCCACAGTATAAACATATCATCCTGGAGTGGAGAGACAGAGGCTCTCGTTATCCCCCTTGAGCTCTGATATAGGGGGTAATTCCAAGTTGATCGCCGCAAGATTTTTGTTAGCAATTGGGCAAAACCATGTGCACTGCAGGGGAGGCAGATATAACATGTGCAGAGAGAGTTAGATTTGGGTGGGGTGTGTTCAATCTGCAATCTAATTTGCAGTGTAAAAATAAAGCAGCCAGTATTTACCCTGCACAGAAACAAAATAACCCACCCAAATCTAACTCTTTCTGCACATGTTATATCTGCCTCTCCTGCACTGCACATGGTTTTGCCCAATTGCTAAAAAAAAATCCTGCTGCGATCAACCTGGAATTACCTCCATAGGCTGGAAACTTTAGTGTGTTTCATTCATTCAGCATAAATTATTGATTTTATCTATACATGCATGGTTAATAACATTTTTGTAACCATTTATGATTCACCTCCCAGGGTTTATTTTTATTTTATTTTATTTATATTCCTATGATGTGCGATATAAATGTTTATGTAACTTGATTGATCCTAACTATTTTTGTAGTTGTATTTTTATTACAAACATATTATTATTATTATTATTAATAATAATAATACAGGTTGAGTCTCCCTTATCCAAAATGCTTGGGACCAGAAATATTTTGGATATGGGATTTTTCCGTATTTTGGAATAATTGCATACCATAATGAGATATCATGATGAAGGGACCTAAATCTAAGCACAGAATGCATTTATGTTACATATACACCTTATACACACAGCCTGAAGGTAATTTTAGCCAATATTTATTATAACTTTGTGCATTAAACAAAGTGTGTGTACATTCACACAATTCATTTATGTTTCATATACACCTTATACACACAACCTGAAGGTCATTTAAAACAATATTTTTAATAACTTTGTGTATTAAACAAAGTTTGTGTACATTGAGCCATCAGAAAACAAAGGTTTCACTATCTCACTCTCACTCAAAAAAGTCCGTATTTCGGAATATTCCGTATTTCGGAATATTTGGATATGGGATACTCAACCTGTAATAATAATAATAATAAATATTTTATCCAGTTTAACTGTGAGATTATTCATACAAGCATTTCTAAGGTAAAACAGCGCAAGGTGCCCTTAGTTTTATTTGGTTGGCTATGCTGCAGTCTTGTCCTTTGATGTTGCGGTCCTATCATAAGGACCTCTGTTTTATCAGGATTCAGTTGCAGCCAACTGGCACTCATCCACTCCTGTAGTTCAGCTAGACAGCCATTTAGGATTACTATTGGGTTATCAGTGCCCGGAGCAAAGGACAGGTACAGTTGTATATCATCTGCATAGCAATGGTAGACCAGGCCACGGCACCTGATTACAGATGTAGCCACGCTCATTTGTGCCTATATGTAGCCATGATGAGCATAGCTACATTTGTATTTCGTGCAGTGGTAGCATCATATTAATGTAAAATATGAAATTATCTAAAGCACAGATGTATAATATGTAGTTCACAAGCAGGGAGCCTGTCTCTGCAACTTACGAAAGCAATGTGTTTGCTTTAGCAAGCACCTTACTTAGGGGGTCATTCCGACCCGATCGCATGCTGCAGTTTTTCGCAGCAGTGCGATCGGGTCTGAACTGCGCATGCGCCGCGACCGCAATGCACAGGTGCATCGCTCCCTGGCGACGGGCGACGCCAGGGAACGACAGAACCAATGAAGAAAGCGATCGCACCTGTGACCGCAAGCAGATTGACAGGAAGAGGCCGACTGGAGGCGTCAACTGACCATTTTCAGGGAGTGTCCGTCCAGCTGTTTCGAGGGAGGGATCTTGACGTCGGCTCCGTCCTGGATGATCGCAGTGGGTGAGTAAGTCCTGAGTTGTGCAGAAATTGCACAAACTTTTGTTTGTGCAGCTCTCTGCACAAGCAAGCGCAGCCCTGCACAGCAATTCCCCCTCCCCTGTACGCGGTGACTACCTGATCGCAGCAGTGGTAAAAGTAGCCTGCTAGTGAACAGGTCGGAATGAGGGTCTTATACAGGTAGTTTGCAGGGGCTGCTGTGCTACTGCGCATGTGTTGTCTGTTGACTGTGCATGCACTAGTGCAGGCCTGGCCAACCTGTGGCTCTCCAGCTGTTGTAAAACTACAAGTCCCATCATGCTTTGCCACAGTTTTGCTATTAGGGAATGCTAAAACTGTGGCAGGGCATGCAGGGATGTGTAGTTTCACAACATCTGGAGAGCCACAGGTTGGCCAGGCCTGCACTAGTGGTAAGTGCCAGGGAGGGAGCCTTCAGCCTTCAGATCCCTCTCCTGGCGCATTTTGCAAAGTGTAGCTTATATGCTACAATGGTTAATGCCTCTATTCAGATGGCATGAGCTATTGGGGCCAAGCTGCAGTATGTGAAGCATTCTGGAGCTTGGTAAATTCTGCAAGAATGCAGCCCCCATAGGTTTCCAAGGGGGCTGCTTTTGCAGTTGAAAACAGGGGGATTGCTGCAGATATCTCCAATATTACAGATGTGTATGTCCTCCTTCTAGTCGAGATGCGGTCAATTTACCTACAATTAAAATCCTGACTGTCAAAATACCGACAACCATTGACCAATGGTCAAAATCTCGACATTTAAAATACTGACAAGGTCAAAATACTGACAATTTAAAATGTCAACAGGTCAAAAAGTCAACATGCGTTTTTCATGGTTTTTTTTCATTGAAACCGACTTGTTCATACTTTACCATCCCAGTGGACATGGAGGGAGAATATAATAGTGTGCCGAGCGCAGCGATGCACCGTTCCCGAAGCATGGCAAGTGCAGCGAACCATACGAGGGGATGCGGTACACTTATACTGACCTATGTCCATGCTGACCTATGTCGACATAAACACACACAATACCTGAACTTGTGTCGACTTTTTGACCTGTCGACATTTTAAATGCCGGTATTTTGGCCTTTTCTGTATTTTAAATGTCGGTATTTTGACCATGTTGGGATTTTGACCCTATTGGGATTTTGACAGTCAGCCAACTGTTGTCGGTATTTTGACCGTCGGGATTTTGATTGTAGGTATTTCATACTAAACCCCTTCTAGTCGCGTCTAGTCATGAGCAATGTTTACTAACGCCAGGCAACTTTTTGTGCATTTTTCCTGGAAAACACTGTAACGTAGAATTTCATATGCAGATACAGCCGCAGAATATAAGTATGTCACATGTAATTTTTGTCAGCAGAGTCTGTTTGTGGCTCTTTTTAACATAGCAATGCAAACAAGACATATCTTTACCAAAAAAAGAGGCCCGACGTTAGTTGGCTCTCACAGTGCATGGCATATTGAGGATAGATGTATGAGGACCCATCTGTAGTAGTAATTATGGTTCTTGTGCATGGTCTTTAGTTATACTTAAGATGCATATACTGTATGTATCTGCTGTCTTCTCTTTCTAAAAAAAATATGTCTTCAAAGTTTCTAGGTACAAGTATACTAAATGCACTTGCATTGTATGAGAAAGGTGTTTATCCTTGTTTTCCCTTTAGCCGCTGTCCATGACTGTGTACTCTCCCATGGTGCACAAGCCTATACCAAATTGTTTAATATGGTCTATTTAGTGTTGGATTTGTCCTTCATGCAAAAGCAGCAATCTAATCACACCTTCCCTTAGCTCTCCAACAAAAGTAACATTTATTAATATTTTATTTATTAACAGTTTCTTATATAGCACAGCATATGCCGTTGTGCTTTACAATTAGAACAACAGTAATAGAACAAAACTGGGGAACAACAGACAGACATAGAGGTAGGAAGGCCCTGCTCACAAGCTTACAATCTATAGGGAAATAGGCATTGATACACAAGGATAGATGCTACCTGTTACATAATGGTCCTCCAGATTGCTAAGTTCTTAATGGGTTGTATGATATCACCCGGCAATGTTGGCCAAGTGTCAGGAGGGTGTGAGAGTAAAAACAGACCAAATATGTGAGGTTATGTGGACTGTACAGAGAGCATGTAATTAGATAGGGAAGCACTGAAGGTTATGTGGGTCGGTCTGGAATTTGATAGGCTTGTCTAGAAGTGAGTTTTCAGGGAACATTGTTTCTTATAGTAACCTTGTTTCATCTTGAGTCTAGGTTTCAGTATTCTTCGGAATTCCCCGTGTATCCAACCAGAATTCTTTCCACTGCTCTTCTTTGTAACTTGATACATTAATGTCCCGGGATAAAAACAAATGCTTTACATTCAAAACATACTGTACGTGTTTTATGCTGAGTTTCTCATTATACCAAGGAGCTCCCTACCATTCTGCCAAAAAATCTGTTTACCAAGTTAGTACAGTATATGTCATTTTTGCTTCACCTAGGTGATTTTTCTGCAAATCCAGAGCATTTTAGCATGCATATGATAATTTCAGTCAGGGTTCTGTTCTTCCTTCAACTACCACATATTGGGGGTCATTCAGACCGAGCTGCAACAGCGGACCGCAGCACAGTTTGCTGTTGGCGACCATACACATTGGGGTCGCTTCCCTGATGGATGCGACCCGCAATGTTATTGACAGCGGTGGGGGTTTGCAGGGTGGCGACACGGCGTTGGGGGGCGGGGTGAACGGGGGCAGGGCTGGACCATTTTTGGGGTGGCTGCATCACGTTACATGCAGCCGCTCCGAACAAAAAAATGGCCGCTGACCTCCTAACAATGCAGCCGAGCTGTGTTGCCAGGGGTCAACCTTAGATCCAATGCATCTGCAATCTGATTGCTGACGCATCTGATGGCAGCCTCACATATGCTGGGTGCCCCCCAGCATGTGCAGAGATGAACGCAGATTAGGCTGCGTATGCAGCCATCTGTGTTCATCTCTGAATAACCCCCATTGCTCTGTATAAAAAACTGTCTGTTCATGCTTTATGGTGTTTTTTTTAAGAAGTTACCCTGTTAATTCACCTCCATTGTCACTTCAAAAGGTGAGTGGATGTAGCTGAAGATTATAACATGTCATTGCTACATAGTCCTGTGCCCTTTATCTTTGTTCATTATTAAATAAGTGACTGTATGTCTTGTAGTCCTATATAAAAGCCACTATGTATTTGTTGGCTTCTAGTGTGGGTCATTTTATAGGAGAAACACAGCACTGTGTATCATCAGTATCATTGTATGGTTGTATAGCCCACTAGTTCAGCAGCATGCAACAGTTTTCATAAAATTACAAGTACTGGTTAATAACAAGACCTATAGTAAAAAAAATATAAGCTGCATGGGTACAATGATAATAAGCCCAACACACTTAATGTAAGTACATAGTCTGTATGTATTAGTTGAAGCAGAATAACACTCAGTTGTAATAAACTTGCTTAATAGAACATTACACTGTAGGTATAAGTGGAGTAGACAGTGATGGGACAGAAATAAATGTAAGATTGTGAGGACCCTTCTCATGAGGTCTTACAATCTGCAGTGTTTGAGATCAAATGGTCTTTAGGCTCTGCTCTTACTTATTTTAAGAATTGTTGCTCTTAGGGCTTTAGTTTTTATGCATGAATCACACATCTTAATTGCTAGAAAAGCTGAGAGCATTAGATCTGTCATAAGGTTCTGTGATTGCAGTTTCTGCATGCTTTCCTAACTCTGTACCCCTGGCATCTGTGACATATCTGAATACAATAATTGTGTCAGCGTGCGCTTAGTCTGGCATGTTCCTTTGTAGTGTTCAGACAATACAGGTGTTCATCCATGTTGGCTCTGGCTATCATCTTTCTTGAATTCAGGAAATTATTGTTGAGTTCTTTAGCCACCACGCATCTTACAAGTGTCTGCCTTCCAAGCTACAGTATAATAGAAACACATAGCACCTTTTTTACTGGTTCTTCCAAATTGTTCCCGTTTGTATTTGAGCCCATGACTAGACCTTGTCCAATTTCTTCAGCGGTGTTACTATTATCTTCTACATAGATCAGATCTTCTGCTACATGTCAAATTCTGTGGACTTGTCATATAACTATTCACCAGCAATGGGACTGGTGACTATCCATTGCTTTAAAAGTTCCAATCCACTGATTTGTACATGGATCAGTAAGTGTGGTTTAATTTTCTTCTTGGACCATTTTGAAAATATGCAGAGGTATTTGTATGGAACATCTGGTGTAGATAACCTTGTATACATTGCACACTATAACTGAAATTATATCTTACAAGTACTTAATTAAAACCATCTATTAAAAATTAAAAAAATAAGATTTTACTTACCGATAAATCTATTTCTCGTAGTCCGTAGTGGATGCTGGGGACTCCGTCAGGACCATGGGGAATAGCGGCTCCGCAGGAGACAGGGCACAAAAGTAAAAGCTTTAGGATCAGGTGGTGTGCACTGGCTCCTCCCCCTATGACCCTCCTCCAAGCCTCAGTTAGGATACTGTGCCCGGACGAGCGTACACAATAAGGAAGGATTTTGAATCCCGGGTAAGACTCATACCAGCCACACCAATCACACTGTACAACCTGTGATCTGAACCCAGTTAACAGCATGATAACAGCGGAGCCTCTGAAAAGATGGCTCACAACAATAATAACCCGATTTTTGTAACAATAACTATGTACAAGTATTGCAGACTATCCGCACTTGGGATGGGCGCCCAGCATCCACTACGGACTACGAGAAATAGATTTATCGGTAAGTAAAATCTTATTTTCTCTGACGTCCTAGTGGATGCTGGGGACTCCGTCAGGACCATGGGGATTATACCAAAGCTCCCAAACGGGCGGGAGAGTGCGGATGACTCTGCAGCACCGAATGAGAGAACTCCAGGTCCTCTTTAGCCAGGGTATCAAATTTGAAGAATTTTACAAACGTGTTCTCCCCCGACCACGTAGCTGCTCGGCAGAGTTGTAATGCCGAGACCCCTCGGGCAGCCGCCCAGGATGAGCCCACCTTCCTTGTGGAATGGGCCTTGACAGATTTAGGCTGTGGCAGGCCTGCCACAGAATGTGCATGTTGAAATGTGCTACAAATCCAACGAGCAATCGTCTGCTTAGACGCAAGAGCACCCAGTTTGTTGGGTGCATACAGGATAACAGCGAGTCAGTTTTCCTGACTCCAGCCGTCCTGGAAACCTATATTTTCAGGGCCCTGACAACATCTAGCAACTTGGAGTCCTCCAAGTCCCTAGTAGCCGCAGGTACCACAATAAGCTGGTTCAGGTGAAACGCTGACACCACCTTAGGAAGAAACTGGGGACGAGTCCGCAGCTCTGCCCTGTCCGAATGGACAATCAGATATGGCTTTTGTGAGACAAAGCCGCCAATTCTGACACTCGCCTGGCCGAGGCCAGGGCCAACAGCATGGTCACTTTTCATGTGAGATATTTCAAATCCACAGATTTGAGCGGTTTAAAATGTGATTTGAGGAATCCCAGAACTACGTTGAGATCCCACAGTGCCACTGGAGGCACAAAAAGGGGGTTGTATATGCAATACTCCCTTGACAAACTTCTGGACTTCAGGAACTGAAGCCAATTCTTTCAGGAAGAAAATTGACAGGGCCGAAATTTGAACCTTAATGGACCCCAATTTGAGGCCCATAGACACTCCTGTTTGCAGGAAATGCAGGAATCGACCGAGTTGAAATTTCTTCGTGGGGCCTTCCTGGCCTCACACCACGCAACATATTTTCGCCACATGTGGTGATAATGTTTTGCGGTCACCTCCGTCCTGGCTTTGACCAGGGTAGGAATGACCTCTTCCGGAATGCCTTTTTCCCTTAGGATCTGGCGTTCCACCGCCATGCCGTCAACGCAGCCGCGGTAAGTCTTGGAACAGACCTGGTACTTGCCGAAGCAAGTCCCTTCTTAGCGGCAGAGGCCATGAGTCCTCTGTGAGCATTTCTTGAAGTTCCGGGTGCCACGTCCTTCTTGGCCAATCCGGAGCCACGAGTATAGTTCTTACTCCTCTACGTCTTATAATTCTCAGTACCTTGGTTATGAGAAGCAGAGGAGGGAACACATACACCGACTGGTACACCCACGGTGTTACCAGAACGTCCACAGATATTGCTTGAGGGTCTCTTGACCTGGCGCAATACCTGTCCAGTTTTTTGTTCAGGCGGGACGCCCTCATGTCCACCTTTGGTCTTTCCCAACGGTTCACAATCATGTGGAATACTTCCCGATGAAGTCCCCACTCTCCCGGGTGGAGGTCGTGCCTGCTGAGGAAGTCTGCTTCCCAGTTGTCCACTCCCGGAATGAACACTGCTGACAGTGCTATCACATGATTTTTCGCCCAGCGAAGAATCCTTGCAGTTTCTGCCATTGCCCTCCTGCTTCTTGTGCCGCCCTGTCTGTTTACGTGGGCGACTGCCGTGATGTTGTCCCACTGGATCAATACCGGCTGACCTTGAAGCAGAGGTCTTGCTAAGCTTAGAACATTGTAAATTGCCCTTTGCTCCAGTATATTTATGTGGAGAGAAGTCTCCAGACTTGATCACACTCCCTGGAAATTTTTTCCCTGTGTGACTGCTCCCCAGCCTCTCAGGCTGGCATCCGTGGTCACCAGGACCCAGTCCTGAATGCCGAATCTGCGGCCCTTTAGTAGATGAGCACTCTGCAGCCACCGCAGAAGAAACACCCTTGTCCTTGGAGACAGGGTTATCCGCTGATGCATCTGAAGATGCGATCCGGACCATTTTTCCAGCAGATCCCACTGAAAAGTTCTTGCGTGAAATCTACCGAATGGAATCGCTTCGTAAGAAGCCACCATTTTTCCCAGGACCCTTGTGCAATGATGCACTGACACTTTTCCTGGTTTTAGGAGGTTCCTGACTAGCTCGGATAACTCCCTGGCTTTCTTCTCCGGGAGAAACACCTTTTTCTGGACTGTGTCCAGAATCATCCCTAGGAACAGCAGACGTGTCGTCGGAAACAGCTGCGGTTTTGGAATATTTAGAATCCACCCGTGCTGTCGTAGAACTACTTGAGATAGTGCTACTCCGACCTCCAACTGTTCTCTGGACCTTGCCCCTATCAGGAGATCGTCCATTTTCTTTGAAGAAGAATCATCATTTCGGCCATTACCTTGGTAAGGACCCGGGGTGCCGTGGACAATCCAACCGGCAGCGTCTGAAACTGATAGTGACAGTTCTGTACCAGGAACCTGAGGTACCCTTGGTGAGAAGGGCAAATTGGGACTTGGAGGTAAGCATCCCTGATGTCCCGGGACACCATATAGTCCCCTTCCTCCTGGTTCGCTATCACTGCTCTGAGTGACTCCATCTTGATTTGAACCTTTGTATGTAAGTGTTCAACTATTTCAGATTTAGAATAGGTCTCACCGAGCCGTCTGGCTTCAGTACCACAATATAGTGTGGAATAATACCCCTTTCCTTGTTGTAGGAGGGGTACTTTGATTATCACCTGCTGGGAATACAGCTTGTGAATTGTTTCCACTACTGCCTCCCTGTCGGAGGGAGACGTTGGTAAAGCAGACTTCAGGAACCTGCGAGGGGGAGACGTCTCGAATTTCCAATCTGTACCCCTGGGATACTACTTGTAGGATCCAGGGGTCCACTTGCGAGTGAGCCCACTGCGTGCTGAAACTCTTGAGACGACCCCCCCCACCGCACCTGAGTCCGCTTGTACGGCCCCAGCGTCATGCTGAGGACTTGGCAGAAGCGGTGGAGGGCTTCTGTTTCTGGGAATGGGCTGCCTGCTGCAGTCTTCTTCCCTTTCCTCTATCCCATGGCAGATATGACTGGCCTTTTGCCCGCTTGCCCTTATGGGGACGAAAGGACTGAGGCTGAAAAGACGTTGTCTTTTTCTCCTTTATACGGCAATACTTCCATGTGCCGTTTGGAATCTGCATCACCTGACCACTGTCGTGTCCATAAACAACTTCTGGCAGATATGGACATCGCACTTACTCTTGATGCCAGAGTGCAAATATCCCTCTGTGCATCTCGCATATATAGAAATGCATCCTTTAAATGCTCTATAGTCAATAAAATACTGTCCCTGTCAAGGGTATCAATATTTTCAGTCAGGGAATCCGACCAAGCCACCCCAGCGCTGCACATCCAGGCTGAGGCGATCGCTGGTCGCAGTATAACACCAGTATGTGTGTATATACTTTTTAGGATATTTTCCAGACTCCTATCAGCTGGCTCCTTGAGGGCGGCCCTATCTGGAGACGGTACCGCCACTTGTTTTGATAAGCGTGTGAGCGCCTTATCCACCCTAAGGGGTGTTTCCCAACGCGCCCTAACTTCTGGCGGGAAAGGGTATACCGCCAATAATTTTCTATCGGGGGAAACCCACGCATCATCACACACTTCATTTAATTTATCTGATTCAGGAAAAACTACAGGTAGTTTTTTCACACTCCACATAATACCCTTTTTTGTGGTACTTGTAGTATCAGAAATATGTAACACCTCCTTCATTGCCCTTAACAAGTAACGTGTGGCCCTAAAGGAAAATACGTTTGTTTCTTCACCGTCGACACTGGAGTCAGTGTCCATGTCTGTGTCTGTGTCGACCGACTGAGGTAAAAGGACGTTTTAACGCCCCTGACGGTGTTTGAGACGCCTGGACAGGTACTAATTGGTTTGCCGGCCGTCTCATGTCGTCAACCGACCTTGCAGCGTGTTGACATTATCACGTAATTCCTTAAATAAGCCATCCATTCTGGTGTCGACTCCCTAGAGAGTGACATCACCATTACAGGCAATTGCTCCGCCTCCTCACCAACATCGTCCTCATACATGTCGACACACACGTACCGACACACAGCACACACACAGGGAATGCTCTGATAGAGGACAGGACCCCACTAGCCCTTTGGGGAGACAGAGGGAGAGTTTGCCAGCACACACCAAAAACGCTATAATTATACAGGGACAACCTTTATATAAGTGTTTTTCCCTTATAGCATTTTAATATATATAGTCATATCGCCAAATAAGTGCCCCCCCCTCTCTGTTTTAACCCTGTTTCTGTAGTGCAGTGCAGGGGAGAGCCTGGGAGCCTTCCCACCAGCATTTCTGTGAGGGAAAATGGCGCTGTGTGCTGAGGAGAATAGGCCCCGCCCCCTTTTCGGCGGGCTTCTTCTCCCGTTTTTCTGAGACCTGGCAGGGGTTAAATACATCCATATAGCCCCCAGGGGCTATATGTGATGTATTTTTAGCCAGAAAGGTACTATCATTGCTGCCCAGGGCGCCCCCCCCAGCGCCCTGCACCCTCAGTGACCGCTGCTATGAAGTGTGCTGACAACAATGGCGCACAGCTGCAGTGCTGTGCGCTACCTTATGAAGACTGAAAAGTCTTCTGCCGCCGGTTTCTGGACCTCTTCACTTTTCGGCATCTGCAAGGGGGTCGGCGGCGCGGCTCCGGGACGAACCCCAGGGTGAGACCTGTGTTCCGACTCCCTCTGGAGCTAATGGTGTCCAGTAGCCTAAGAAGCCAATCCATCCTGCACGCAGGTGAGTTCACTTCTCTCCCCTAAGTCCCTCGATGCAGTGAGCCTGTTGCCAGCAGGACTCACTGAAAATAAAAAACCTAACAAAACTTTTACTCTAAGCAGCTCTTTAGGAGAGCCACCTAGATTGCACCCTTCTCGGCCGGGCACAAAAATCTAACTGAGGCTTGGAGGAGGGTCATAGGGGGAGGAGCCAGTGCACACCACCTGATCCTAAAGCTTTTACTTTTGTGCCCTGTCTCCTGCGGAGCCGCTATTCCCCATGGTCCTGACAGAGTCCCCAGCATCCACTAGGACGTCAGAGAAATGATGTTTGCAAAACAAAGGAAAAGAGATAAGTTAGTAATTGCTTAGATCCAGTGGCATCACTAAAGGGGTGCGGGTCGCACCTGGGTATCATCCTCTGAGGTATAACACCAAAAGGCAGACTCCTCCTCAGTGATAGGAGCCAAGTACTGCACTGTAACATTACATGCAACACTCGGCTCCTGTCACAGTGTAAGAGCCAGCAGTGTATCTGCACAAGTCTTCTGAGGCAGCCCAGCATCTCAGGGATGCTGGGCATGCCCCCAAAGTGATAATCTGGGGTTGGGCTGTGAGGTCACACCCCCTTCCCAGGAGGTCACACCCCTTTTTGGCAGAGTGCGCCTTCGGTGTGCAAAGAGGTCTTTTCAGCCACTCTGGATGTCTGTGACCCCAGTGATGACCCTGCTTAGACCTTCAGTTTTGGAGACATTTATCTTAAAGCCTGAATGGTCCCCAATGTCAGACAACAATGCCATGAGGTTAGAAAGAGATGCTAATAGTCACAGTAGGTATTTAGAGTTAGACACACATCCAGTAAATGGATGTAAATTTGCACCTGGTCATAAGTCACCCATATGTTTTATTTATTACACAAACTAGAACCAATAAACCTAGAAATAATGACACAGACAACTGTATAAATTGGAAAAAATGGAGGTCACAGCCAGATTTATTAAATTCTAATCAGAATTGAAAATATTATTCACCGGTGGCGAAAAAGCAGTGTCAACTCGGCCATGGCTTAAAACTTTAATTTTTAAACAAATGGGGCGGAGTTTCCGCCCCTTGCGCAATCCGTCCAGGGTAGAACCATCTCCCCTTAATTAGCACAGTGCTGGTCCCTCCATAAGATGGTGACCTGGTCCTCCCCTGAGGTAGTGACCGACTCGCCTTTTCTCAAAGGGGAAATGCTAACCAAGCTCTGCTGCGCTAAATTAAGCCGCCGAATAGCACTGCTTTCCGCCCGCTGCACCTCGCACTTGCTGGAATAATAATAACTCATTATTCCAACGTAAAGTTTCAAAAAAGAAAACCAAAACTTTTCATTTTTATACCGAAGTTAAAATTGCCGGGTGGGTGGGTGGGTGGGATCACAAAAATGGCAAGAGGAATCAGATTACCTCAGCCCTCACTTAAATAAACTAATAGAACCTGCCTACCTAAACCCTTCTCATTGGATAACTTATTTGATTGACAAACTTCAATGACCTATCAACTAATATCAACACAAAAACCAGATCTATCTAGCTTAGTTACATAAACAAACAGGGTGCTTATATTCACTCTATCCTATGCAGTCTTTCGTTCCTTTTAAGTCACCCATATGTTTTATTTATTACACAAATTAGAACCAATAAACCTAGAAATAATGACACAGACAACTGTATAAATTGGAAAAAATGGAGGTCACAGACAGATTTATTAAATTCTAATCAGAATTGAAAATATTATTCACCGGTGGCGAAAAAGCAGTGTCAACTCAGCCATGGCTTAAAACTTTAATTTTTAAACAAATGGGGCGGAGTTTCTGCCCCTTGCGCAATCCGTCCTGGGTAGAACCATCTCCTCTTAATTAGCACAGTGCTGGTCCCTCCGTAAGATGGTGACCTGGTCCTCCCCTGAGGTAGTGACCGACTCACCTTTTCTCAAAGGGGAAATGCTAGCCAAGCTCTGCTGCGCTAAATTAAGCCGCCGAATAGCACTGCTTTCCGCCAAATTCGGAGGCTCTAGACTACGAAAACCGCCACCACAACCTAAAACCTCAAACCTCCTTTCAACACCTCAATAAGGCTGTGACAAATAACTCCAAACCACTCTCAGATAAATGCACTCCATCCAACCTATATAAATATTCCTACTCGTAACGCAAATCTGGGTGTTTAACAACTTTTCCACCTAAACTAATGACATATCTGGAGGTTGGGCACTGAGTTTCCTTCTTACTTTATCTAAAGCCGCTCCCTCTTGGGTGCCCCTCCAAAATCTACACGTACCACTTCTGACCATACCACCTTAACCAAAGGCCAATGCTCTGTGATTATCTGAAAATCCTTTTTTATGGTGTTAATAAGTTCTATACCTTTAAATGTACCCAGATCATTGCCACCTAAATGTATCACCAAACAATCAGGGGCACCCCATTTTTCTTCGAAGTTCCAGAGCACACTTAATAGGTTGTTCCATCTCATTCCCCTTAAACCTATCCACCTCACTTCAAAAGGGAACAACTTGTACATCCTGTGCCTACTGGCCCAATAAATATATGAGTAACACACAATCCACACCCGGCTTGATAATGTCAAACAAAAACCTGTAGAAAAAACAACAAAACAAAGAACATTTTATTCAATATTACTATAATCTTTAACGAAACTGCTAAAGAGAAACAGGGAAGGATAAAAACTTAGTTGTTTAGGTGACCCAGATGGAGGTGAACAACACCAAACCTCAAAAATGTTGTGAGGAAAAAGGTGAAAAGAACTCCAATCCCCCTTTAACGGCGGGTGGCTTATGGCCCTGGGATTCCGAAACAACAAACTCGCAGGACGCCTACCACTAATGCAACTTATCACTCCTAATATATCCCTTATAAACATCCGACTTCCAGCGCCCTAACCTTTTAATATCCTCGCTGGAAGAACCTGTCAATGCTGCGCAAGTTGCTGCACCTATCCTAAAAGAATGGGTCCCATAACTCTCCAGCGGAAGGTCCAACGCTATCAAACACATATTGAAGACACTTGTGCATTGAAATTTGGATAAAGGATTAAGATCCTTATGACCCAACCATTGCTCCCCCCCTTTTGGACGAAACTGACCATAAGCCTCTGCTAATCTTACTGGGCAAATGCTCGGCTCCTTATGCATAGGAAAAGAAATCCATTTACCTCTCCCTAGTTGATCCATTTTGGAATGGTGTATTTTAATAAGCAGCTTATTATCCTTCAACACTACATTATTTAACAACATGCCTGAATCCACTGAACGTTTGCTTTTTGCCGCTATCTCACCTAATCTAACAGCGCCGCAAAAAAGCTATAGCAAATGCTAAACTAAAAAAGGGCGACCACAAATTCCCCTAATGCAATACCAGAAACCGCGATAATTAACTCTTTCAATAACTCAATGTCGATTGGTCTACGTGCGCCACTTACTCCTGCTTGCTCCTTAGTCCAACCCCTCAAAGCCTTTGATAAAATAAAAGATTTAGTTGGGTCTGCCAACCCTTCCAAACGCAAAAAATATGAAATTCCTGCTAAAGCACCCAACATCGCTGCTTTATAACGACCCCTCTCATGCCATAACCATACAAATTCTAATATAGCATCGTGGATACTCTTACCCCTACCTCCAGAATTCAAATACGCCTGCCAATCCTCCCAAGCTGCAGAATACGATCTCAAAGTTCCCGGGGCCAACGCCTTCAATGCTAAAGCTTTCATGCCGGTTTGATGATCTGCCATACAAATTCGGGACATGATATACCTTCCATTTTTGCTGCTGGGGCTAATGCTCTAAATCTATCCCATTGAAAACGAGATAAAGCATCCGCTATCCCGTTCTCAACCCCAGGGACATGCCTAGCATTCAAATCTATATTCAACTGTAAAAACCTAACGGTCAAATGCCGTAGCAACCTCAAAGCGTGTGAACACGAAGATTTTTGAATATTAATCGCTTAAACCACCCTTAAATTATCACACCAGAATAAAATCCTCTGATTCCTAAACCTAAAATCCCATATCTCAATTGCGACAATTATTGGAAAAAGCTCAAGCAAAAGCATACTGTCAGTAAACTTCCTTGTGCGCCATTCCTCAGGCCAAACTTCGGCGCACCATTCCCCTTCAAAATAAGCACCGAAACCTAACGACTCTGATGCATCTGTGAAAAACTGCAGCTCACGATTACTCATTTCTTCATGCAACCAAATGCGTACACCATTGAACTCACTCAAAAATGTTACTGCAATAAAATTTTCTAACAAGATCCTTAAATTATTCACTTTCTCCGCTGGCAATCTACAAAGGCCTGCCTCAGTATCAATTTCTATGCCCAGATAAGATAAACGGGTCCCAGGCCCCTCTGTTTTATCTTTAGCTATCGGTACACCCATAACCGAAAAAAGCGCTTGAACTAAAAAAATAATAATAATTCCTGGCGCACTGAGCTACCCGCAGGACCTGCCAACAAGAAGCCATCCAAATAATGGGTGACTCCCAACTGGCCGGTGCCTGCCCGCACACACCACTGTAGAAATGAACTAAAACCTTCAAAATAAGAAACACGAAACTGAACAGCCCATAGGCAACACCTATCTACAGAAAATTGACCATCCATCTTGAAACCCATAAACTTAAACGAATCAGGGTGCAGCGGTAACAGTCTAAAGGCTGATTCTATACCCACTTTTGCTAACAACGTTCCCGAACTAAAACCTTTAACCATAGCCACAGCTTCTTCAAAAAGACAGATATTTTACGCTATACAAAGAGGGGTCAAGAGCCTCGTTTATTGAGCCCCCTTCCGGGTAGGAAAGGTACTCAATTATCCTACATCTTCCTGGCTCTTTCTTTGGAACTACCCGCAATGGAGAAACGCAAAATTCAGCTAGAGGTGGACTTTCAAAAGGGCCACACATACGCCCTAAAACAACTTCAGCTGCAATCTTCATTCTTGCTATCCCTGGAAAATCTGTAGCTGACTTTAGGTTTCTCTGGCCAAAAGTATAACCGGCCTAACTACAGGTAGATTGAAACTGAATTTAAAACCTTGCAATAAAAATGCTGCCTCCTCCCTAAGAGGATAGCAGCCTAACCATCGTTCTAAAACTTCTAAATTCACTGGTGACTCCGCTTTATCTAGGACCGGTTCTCTGCTCAGCTCTACCCGCTGACTGAACTGCGGGTCTGTTGCAGTCCTTTGCTGGGTGATTTCCTCCACACAGCATACAGACGTGCCTATATCGACACAATGTTCCCCTATTACATTGTGCGTTATTAAATGCGTAACATTTTCCTCCTCCTGCCGTGTTAAAACCTGGTCTGACCTGAAAGGGCTGCCTTCTACCCGTCTGTTCCATAGGAAGCCTATTGCTTTGAGTCACTTCTAACCATACCTCCACATCCTTAAACCCCAAACTTAAAATCTTTTGGCCATCCTGCTTTTTCCTAAATAACTCATCATACTGCCTCCAAACATTTTGCCTCGCCGTAAGATACATATTATGTACCAGGTGAAAATACTTCAGAATATTCATGATTTCTGATGGACGAGACTCCATATAGCAAGCCCAAATATATAAATCCCCGCAAGCCAGTTAGGATAATTCCTTCTAGCTTCTTCAGCAGCCGCCCCCCCCCCCCAGCCTTTGCTGTGCCCAACGCTCTTTTAGCGTCATGCGTAATCGCAAACATATCTACAAATCGGCCTTTCTTTATTCTTTCCCTAACCTTAGACCTAACTCCTCTTAGAATTGCCATATTCGCGCAATGTACGCTATCACCTGTTGCATCAGGAGCCGAGCTGCTCGCTACGCTACACCCTCCCTTTGAACTTTTACGCTTCCCTCTAAGATGCTGAATGAATGTCCGCATAAATTTGCGCGGATTCTCCAGTGAACTAGACGTATCAGATGATTCGTCGGAATGAGGAAAAAAAAAAAATTGCGCTACGCTGAACTATTGAATTTTTCTCACCAGTTCCAGAAGTAGAAGGACCCGCGTCCGCGTCTCCTGCGTCCAGTGGAATCTTGCCTGCTGCTGATGTGTGCAATGAAGCTGTATGGGATGCTAAAACCTGCGGACTCAATAAAACAGCATTACTTCCTGCTTGACCGGCCCCTTCTGACCAGCCGGTCACTACCGACGCCGCTCGTACTTGAGATTGCGCACGTGCAATATTCACCTCCAACTGCCGTGGTGATGGGGGTCCGGCCGGTGGAGGAATTTGGGGCATGGTCGGCAAACCTATCTGATGAGCGCTCATGAATTGATTAGGTGCAGGCTGCAACCAATGTGCATATTGATTGCCTGCCTGCCGGGGGGGGGGGGGGGGTTGGGAGGGGGGAAATTGCACAACTTGAAGTACGGCACAGGGTTGGTAAAACTGACTTAAATGAGGCATTTGAGTATTAAACAAATGCTGCTGCCCTGCCACATGCAGATGCATTATATTCTGTGGAGCCCCTTGGCTGAAATATGGGGACCATGAAACCTGCGGGGGCTGAAAACCCCCCACCCGCCTGCATTTGTAATTGAGAGGAAGGAGGGGGAGGGGGGGGATTCTAAGCAATCCCCTTGCCAAATCTGAGCCTGCCACTGCAGGCCCTGGAGAATTGAAATTCTCCCTTATTATAATTTCCTGCCTAACATTCTGGGCTCCTGATATGGGAGAGGCTAATATACTGCCTCTCCCCTGGAGCCCTGCTGGATAAATAATGATGCCCCCTGCAGCCGTGCTCCCCCCCCCCCCAGCTCCTGAAGCTGTGGGAGGAGGGCTAACGGCCGCCATGTTATTTGACATGGCGACGGGGGCGGGGCTTTTAGCAGCAGGGGCCGATGCACCTAACCCGCTGCTTGCTATTAATGGAGGCCGGGGTGTGTGCTCGTGGGGCTGGCCGTCATGCCTGACAGCCAGGCCCGCAGCACAGAGGGAGAGAGAGGCGGGTGAGCGCTCACCGCTGCCTCTGGCCGAGCAGCGCGGGCGCTGGGGACTGCCTGCCTAGCTCCCCTCACAGCATAATGCCGTGCTCCTCTCAGCGCCGGAGAGGCAGCGGCTGCAGTGAGAGGCTTAGATGCCTCAACCAGCCAGCCGGGAGGGGGCGCACTGCGGCGGGGGCGAGGTATACTAAGTAAATAGAAGCTAACAAAGTTACCTCAGTACAGGACAAGAAAATTAACAGCCTTGACTAAATTAAACACTTATGAAATTAACTAAATAAAAAACAGCTAAACCACAATAATAACTAATTTAAAGATGAATAACAAAAACCTTAGCTATAATAACAACCTAAGCTATAATAACAACCTAAATAATATTGATAACCCTGCAGAGTGATACCAGTTACATTACCAGTCCTGGGATCACAAAAATGGCAAGAGGAATCAGATTACCTCAGCTCTCACTTAAATAAACTAATAGAACCCGCCTACCTAAACCCTTCTCATTGGATAACTTATTTGATTGACAAACTTCAATGACCTATCAACTAATATCAACACAAAAACCAGATCTATCTAGCTTAGTTACATAAACAAACAGGGTGCTTATATTCACTCTATCCTATGCAGTCTTTCGTTCCTTTTACTGTGTTACCAGTGTTGCTATTGCAATTGTTCTGCTTAAAGGGCATATACTGCCTTATTTTGTATGGAGCACACAAAAACTGGGCAACTTTAATTTAACACTGCAATTTAGAGTTCAGCTAGAAATGCCGCCTACCAACTCTAAATTTGCCTGCTCGTTTTAAATTTGTCACAATCCTTAGAACAGCAAGGTGCAAAATTTACACCTTCTAGCTACTGTAGGCCTACTCCTAACTCTATATGAGGGTCAATGTGAACACCCACAAGATCTTTAAACCAGTCCTGATAAGCCCATGTTATATTCATGCAATTGTCAGAGTGATATACAGTACTGTAGAAATATCTAAATGAAAGAAAGTATATTGAAAGGTCAGGCCGGGGCTGATTGGCCATAGGGTCCACTGGAAAGATCCCCACTGGGCGATGTGCATGTGGGGCCTGTTCTGTTTGTTGACATGTGAGGGGTGTTGCTGCCGCCATGGTTACATGGTATATCTTTGGTGCTGCCCATGTGAGGCCCTTCTACTGTACAATTTTTTTTCAGGGTCACTTTCAGTTCCCAAACCACCCCGGGATCAGGCTATAAATTGCTTGTTTCATTGTGAGGTTGGACATCTCACATCTCAGCAACTCCTATCCATCAATGTTATAGTATCTGAGAGTAAGCCCTGTTATGCAATTCACCACCAAGTGACTTGATTAGTTAGCTCATTCTGCAGGAGACTCCCAAAATAGAAGCAATCCCCCTGACTCCCTGAATAGTCCAGTAATCTCCCTGATTGTACCTTAACCCCATTATGCAGCTGTTACATTCTTGGGGGGGGGGGGGGGGAATAAATCACAGATACATACATTCAAATGGGAACATCAATGCCATTTCCCTGCATCGGTTATAAGACACAGAGGGGCAGATGTATTAAGCCTGGAGACGGCATATGGAAATAATAAGCCAGTGATAAATGCAAGGTGATAAACACACCAGCCAATCAACTCATAACTGTTAATTTACACATTGGAGCTGATTGGCTGGTGTGTTTATTACCTTGCACTTATCTTATCGTATCTTATCTTGTCTTATTTTATCTTATCTTGCACTTATCTTATCTTGTACCTTGCTTTATCACTTCCTTATGCCTCCTCCAGGATAATACATCTGCCCAAATGATCCCTATGATATGGAACCTCTAGTAAAGCACAAATACACACAGGGCAGCCATCAGGAGGGGGGGGGGGGGGGTCTGTGGGGACTGGAGTCCTGGGCCCTTACAGAGAGGGGGGTCCACCCCTCGCTCCTACCACCAATACCTGGAGGGCTGTACCAGTCTGCGCAACAACAGCATGCTGATGCCCAGGAAGGACTTCTTAAAAGAAGGCTTCCTTGTGCATCGGTTCTCCAAGAAACATTCATGCAGGTCCGCAATGCTCCACCTGTATGTAATGTCACCATGTGTGAAGTTACATAGGGGTGGAGTGGTGCGGTAAAAAACTTTTTTCTGTCAGTTTTGTCAGTCCCTGGCCCCACAATTTCTGATGTCAGCCCTGAGCACACAAACAAATTCTGCAAAATATAAGTGTCTTTTCTTCAACAAGTAGATCTTACTAACTCTGGGTCCCATTTACATTTGGATGTAAGTCATTTTCATGACGCGCCTCTCAGATGTAGCAGTACATGTCTGCGCTGATAGCTGTTGCTTTCACATCCAGGGCCGGCGACAGGGGGGGTCAAAGGGGACACCTGTACTGGGCCCCAAGGATAAGAGGGGCCCCAAGAATATGCCACTTAGTGTACAGCAGGGATTGTCCAAATAGGGAAGCCAGCTATAGGCGGTGTGGGCGCAGACTCAGAGTGACAGGAGCCTCTCACACACAGTGACTGTGCACACGCTCTTCCGGGTCCAGCACTGTGGCAGCATATCCGCTGGCCAGGATTCCCCTGCCCTGTGCCATCTTTTTCTGTTGGGGTGTGAAGTCCACATGGCACCTGCTTTGCATTGTACAAATCTGGATACTGGGGAGTGCAGTGCAGGTGAGTGGATTGGTGAGGGGATTTTGGATGAAGTGAGGGAACTGAGAAAGCAGCATGGAGTCATTGGGGAAAGACAGACTGTGGTGTGTGAGGGGGATGAAGGAGAGATATACATATTTATATCTGTTTAACAGTTTCTTATATAGTGTAGCAAATTCCATTGCACTTTAAGATATATAAATAACTCTTTCTCTCTCTCTCTCTCTCTCTCTCTCTATAAAATCTGAGGGGGCCCACAGAGATATCACTGTGTCGGGCCCCAAGATTTCTGTTGCCGGCCCTGTTCACATCTCCCTGAAATGATTTTTCAAAAGTAAGCAAGTATGACCTGAAGGTATCTGCAATTCAGTAATTAATTCAATGGATCTAGAAGTACAGTATACATTTATCCTCTAGATATTCAGTGAGACTTGGGTAGGCCGCCATTACTGATAAAATGGTTTAAACTGAGAATAAAATCAGGGTCGTCAGTGTAAATTCTGCCATCAAAGCTTTACTACACTTGGGTATCTCTGACATTTTGTATATGAAAGGAAAACTGGTTTTTAGATGCTCCATTGCAGAAATAGAAGTTCTTGTTTTGTTTTAGATTTAAAATACTTTCTTTGTTGCAGAGAAGCATTGGGAATGCCCTTTTGACAAACCAGTCTTTCTGTAATAAATTAGTCTATGTTCCCTGCACAGATGGCTTCCCCGCTTGTCTGAAGCCTTCCTGCGACTCAGGCATAACTTCATATAATATGCTCTTTCCGTCTGATCCTAATGTGATTGCTTCCTCATGTCCCAGAAGAGAAACTGTATTTTCACTTCCAGATGGATTTATACAAAGGACGGTTTTTGGTTGCCCTGACTAGAAAATTACCCAATTTCTTATCTGTCCACAAGCTTATAAGAATAGAGATGAGCGCCTGAAATTTTTCGGGTTTTGTGTTTTGGTTTTGGGTTCGGTTCCGCGGCCGTGTTTTGGGTTCGAACGCGTTTTGGCAAAACCTCACCGAATTATTTTTGTCGGATTCGGGTGTGTTTTGGATTCGGGTGTTTTTTTCCAAAAACACTAAAAAACAGCTTAAATCATAGAATTTGGGGGTCATTTTGATCCCAAAGTATTATTAACCTCAAAAACCATAATTTACACTCATTTTCAGTCTATTCTGAATACCTCACACCTCACAATATTATTTTTAGTCCTAAAATTTGCACCGAGGTCGCTGTGTGAGTAAGATAAGCGACCCTAGTGGCCGACACAAACACCGGGCCCATCTAGGAGTGGCACTGCAGTGTCACGCAGGATGTCCCTTCCAAAAAACCCTCCCCAAACAGCACATGACGCAAAGAAAAAAAGAGGCGCAATGAGGTAGCTGTGTGAGTAAGATTAGCGACCCTAGTGGCCGACACAAACACCGGGCCCATCTAGGAGTGACATTTTTGTTCTCCATATTTTAATAGGCACAACTAAAAGGCACCTCAGGTAAACAATGGAGATGGATGGATTGGATACTAGTATACAATTATGGACGGGCTGCCGAGTGCCGACACAGAGGTAGCCACAGCCGTGAACTACCGCACTGTACTGTGTCTGCTGCTAATATATAGACTGGTTGATAAAGAGATAGTATACTCGTAACTAGTATGTATGTATAAAGAAAGAAAAAAAAACCACGGTTAGGTGGTATATACAATTATGGACGGGCTGCCGAGTGCCGACACAGAGGTAGCCACAGCCGTGAACTACCGCACTGTACTGTGTCTGCTGCTAATATATAGACTGGTTGATAAAGAGATAGTATACTCGTAACTAGTATGTATGTATAAAGAAAGAAAAAAAAACCACGGTTAGGTCACTGGTATATACAATTATGGACGGGCTGCCGAGTGCCGACACAGAGGTAGCCACAGCCGTGAACTACCGCACTGTACTGTGTCTGCTGCTAATATATAGACTGGTTGATAAAGAGATAGTATACTCGTAACTAGTATGTATGTATAAAGAAAGAAAAAAAAACCACGGTTAGGTCACTGGTATATACAATTATGGACGGGCTGCCGAGTGCCGACACAGAGGTAGCCACAGCCGTGAACTACCGCACTGTACTGTGTCTGCTGCTAATATATAGACTGGTTGATAAAGAGATAGTATACTCGTAACTAGTATGTATGTATAAAGAAAGAAAAAAAAACCACGGTTAGGTGGTATATACAATTATGGACGGGCTGCCGAGTGCCGACACAGAGGTAGCCACAGCCGTGAACTACCGCACTGTACTGTGTCTGCTGCTAATATATAGACTGGTTGATAAAGAGATAGTATACTCGTAACTAGTATGTATGTATAAAGAAAGAAAAAAAAACCACGGTTAGGTCACTGGTATATACAATTATGGACGGGCTGCCGAGTGCCGACACAGAGGTAGCCACAGCCGTGAACTACCGCACTGTACACTGGTTGATAAAGAGATAGTAGTATACTCGTAACAACTAGTATGACTGACTATGACGGTATAAAGAATGAAAAAAAAACCACGGTTAGGTGGTATATATTATAATACAATTATGGATGGACGGACTGCCTGCCGAGTGCCGACACAGAGGTAGCCACAGCCGTGAACTACCGCACTGTACACTGGTTGATAAAGAGATAGTAGTATACTCGTAACAACTAGTATGACTGACTATGACGGTATAAAGAATGAAAAAAAAACCACGGTTAGGTGGTATATATTATAATACAATTATGGATGGACGGACTGCCTGCCGACTGCCGACACAGAGGTAGCCACAGCCGTGAACTACCGCACTGTACACTGGTTGATAAAGAGATAGTAGTATACTCGTAACAACTAGTATGACACTATGACGGTATAAAGAATGAAAAAAAAACCACAGTTAGGTGGTATATATTATAATACAATTATGGATGGACGGACTGCCTGCCGACTGCCGACACAGAGGTAGCCACAGCCGTGAACTACCGCACTGTACACTGGTTGATAAAGAGATAGTAGTATACTCGTAACAACTAGTATGACACTATGACGGTATAAAGAATGAAAAAAAAACCACGGTTAGGTGGTATATATTATAATAATACAATTATGGATGGACGGACTGCCTGCCGACTGCCGACACAGAGGTAGCCACAGCCGTGAACTACCGCACTGTACACTGGTTGATAAAGAGATAGTAGTATACTCGTAACAACTAGTATGACTATGACGACGGTATAAAGAAAGAAAAAAAAATACCACGGTTAGGTGGTATATAATTATACAATTATGGATGGACGGACTGCCTGCCGAGTGCCGACTGCCGACACAGAGGTAGCCACAGCCGTGAACTACCGCACTGTACTGTGTCTGCTGCTAATATAGACTGGTTGATAAAGAGATAGTATACAACAATATACTACTATACTGGTGGTCAGGCACTGGTCACCACTAGTCACACTGGCAGTGGCACTCCTGCAGCAAAAGTGTGCACTGTTTAATTTTAAATTAATATAATATTATGTACTCCTGGCTCCTGCTATAACAACCTGCAGTGCTCCCCAGTCTCCCCCACAATTATTATAAGCTTTTATACATTGATGTGCAGCACACTGGGCTGAGCTGAGTGCACACAGACTGAGTCACACTGTGTGACTGCTGTGTATCGTTTTTTTCAGGCAGAGAACGGATATAGCAGAGAACGGATATATTAAATAAAAGTTAACTTAACAACAACTGCACTGGTCACTGTGGTAAACTCTGTCTGCACAATCTCTCTCTCTCTCTCTCTCTTCTAATCTATTCTAATGGAGAGGACGCCAGCCACGTCCTCTCCCTATCAATCTCAATGCACATGTGAAAATGGCGGCGACGCGCGGCTCCTTATATAGAATCCGAGTCTCGCGAGAATCCGACAGCGTCATGATGACGTTCGGGCGCGCTCGGGTTAACCGAGCAAGGCGGGAAGATCCGAGTCGCTCGGACCCGTGAAAAAAAAAGTGAAGTTCGTGCGGGTTCGGATTCAAAGAAACCGAACCCGCTCATCTCTATATAAGAAGGCTGTAGTTGTGACTACATTCTTCTGATTACAATTTCAATATTTCCTCACCTCTTCATGGTATTTTAATACATATCCATACCTCCCAACTTATGGAGCAGTAGAGTCAGGACTTCTATGCACCAAAGGTGTGCCCGTGCATGAAAAGCGGGCACAACCTCGACAAATGGCGTGTGGCTTCATGAGAATGATGCGTTAACAAGCCACGCTTTTCGTCACTGTGGGTGCATGCCCAGTGCTCCATTAGCTGTTGACATGCCCCCGGCCTCCCCTGTCTCCTGTGAATAGATGTTGTGTACATGCGTACTACGTCTATTCACCACTGCCCTGCTAGTGACAGGGAGTCTCCCAACTACACCTAATTTATTATTGTAGTCTCATAAACAGGAGTGTGGCAAATCCAGGAGAAGGGAGTATTGTAGGGAAAAGCATCCAGTCAACTTTATTTTGATAATGAACTTGTCCAGTGCCAGATTAAGGTGCTCATGGGCCTGGAGCTGAAATTTATGATGGGCCTATTGTGTGCTGTTGCAGGGGCGGGGGCGCTGGTGTATCTATAATGGGTGCAAGGTGTACAGTGCTTATGGGACACTGGGTCCAGGGGGACCCACACACTGCACCCATTTGATTATACTCACCGCTCCATCAGTCCGACTCCAGCTGCAGAGTTCAAATATCACTCAGAAAGTGGCAGCCGTGGCCATTTTCCTGTGATTCGTGCATGCACAATGAAGTTGTCCCAGGGAGCGCAGAGCGGTGTGTGACCAGCATGGCGTGGGGAGGGTAGTGGGAGGCTACTGATACGGGTATGTCACCAGTTGTGCATTTAATGTGTGTGTGTGTGTGTGTGTGTGTGTGTGTGTGTGTGTGTGTGTGTGTGTAGAGGCAAGTTTGAAAAATATAAAGATGTATCTATTTATCAAGAAAGGTAGATATAGAGCAGTGATCGCAAAATACGCGCTATGGCGCGTTTTTACGCGCTACGGGCAGAGAGGGACTCAGATTTTAAAAGTGAGCGGGTCCCGCAGGACGCGCTGTTTTTCGCTGACCGTCGCCTTACATCCAATAGAAATCCCCAAGCCCTGCCTCACCAGCCAATAGCCGCCGGCAGCGTCTCCCAATGCAAGCGCCACCTCAGACGTCTGTCCCTCCTCCCTACCCTGCCTTCAACCCATTGAATGTGCAGCTGGCAACCGGGCGGGGACATCACGATGACGGGGCGGGCATGTTAGATGCAGGAGGGAGCCGAGGACACGGAGAGGAGCGCCTTCACCACGGACAGCCTGGTGGGTCTGCTTCAGAGAACATGAGCTGGGGCCAGCGGAACATCTCAGTGCGGTCGAGGACACCGCAAAGTATCAAGAGGTCAGAGCGCTGCGAGCAGGCTCAAGAAGAGAGCGCGGGGTCTGGGATCAACGAGACAATCTACAGTTTCACATACATGCGGGTGGCTGTCATGACTCACGAGTGATAAATAATGCGACCTGGGGGAATGGTGTTAAATCTTTCGTTTCACGAACGTGTGGGTGGGCCTTTCCTATATGTATTTAATGGCCAATACCTGCACATTATACCTGTGAGGGTGCAGTCGGGAAACTAGGTGCACTTCCTGTTACTCTGCATCTTATTCCCCCAGCGTCCATTCCACTCCCAACTACTAATGCACACATCCTGCCCCCTGCTACCACTAATGCACCTATCTTACCCCCTGCTACCACTACTGCACCTATCCTACCACTACTGCACCCATCCTGCCCCCTGCTACCACTACTGCACCTATCTTACCCCCTGCTACCACTACTGCACCCATCCTACCACTACTGCACCCATCCTGCCCCCTGCTACCACTACTGCACCTATCTTACCCCCTGCTACCACTACTGCACCTATCTTACCCCCTGCTACCACTACTGCACCTATCCTACCACTACTGCACCCATCCTGCCCCCTGCTACCACTACTGCACCTATCTTACCCCCTGCTACCACTACTGCACCTATCCTACCACTACTGCACCCATCCTGCCCCCTGCTACCACTACTGCACCTATCTTACCCCCTGCTACCACTACTGCACCTATCCTACCACTACTGCACCTATCTTACCCCCTGCTACCACTACTGCACCTATCTTACCCCCTGCTACCACTACTGCACCTATCTTACCCCCTGCTACCACTACTGCACCTATCCTACCACTACTGCACCCATCCTGCCCCCTGCTACCACTACTGCACCTATCTTACCCCCTGCTACCACTACTGCACCTATCCTGCCCACTACCACTACTGCACCTATCTTACCCCCTGCTACCACTACTGCACCCATCCTGCCCCCTGCTACCACTACTGCACCTATCTTACCCCCTGCTACCACTACTGCACCCATCCTGCCCCCTGCTACCACCACTACTGCACCCATCCTGCCCCCTGTTACCACCACTACTGCACCTATCTTACCTCCTGGTACCACTACTGCACCTATCCTACCCCCTGCTACCACTACTGCACCCATCCTGCCCACTACCACTGCTGCACCTATCTTACCCCCTGCTACCACTACTGCACCTATCCTACCACTACTGCACCCATCCTGCCCGCTGCTACCACCACTACTGCACCTATCTTACCCCCTGCTACCACTACTGCACCTATCCTACCCCCTACCACTACTGCACCCATCCTGCTACCACTACTGCACCCATCCTGATACCACCACTACTGCACCTATCCTACCCCCTGCTACCACGTCACCTATCCTACCTCCTACCACTACTGCACCCACCCTGCTACCACTACTGCACCTATCTTACCCCTTGCTACCACTACTGCACCTATCCTAACCCCTACCACTACTGCACCCATCCTGATACCACCACTACTGCACCTATCCTACCCCCTGCTACCACGTCACCTATCCTACCTCCTACCACTACTGCACCCACCCTGCTACCACTACTGCACCTATCCTACCACCTTCCACCTCTACTGCACCCATTCTACCCCACATACCCACACAGTGCCCATTATAAACACCCCCATACTGCTAAGTATTCACACCCCCATAGTGACCATCATATGCACACCCCAATACCGCACAGTGTCTATTATACACCCCCCATAGCTCTCATATCACTCTATACCCACACAGTACTCATTATACACACTTACAATGCTCATAGCACCCTCTATTACCCACACACACCTGCACAGTGGCCATCATACGCACAACACATGCCCACACAGTGCTCATAATACACCCCAACCCCCCCCAACCCCACACACACACAGCGCCTAGCATATTGGTACTCAATACCCACAGTGCCCAGGATACATCCCCCCCCATACACAGTGACCAGCATACATAAAATCCCATATCCACACACAGTGCTCAGTATAGATACAATTGCCACACCCACACAGTGCTCAGCATACACACAAACAATCCCCAAACCAAAGCAGTGCCCAGCATACGCACCAACCCCATACTCAGACAGTGCCCAGCATACGCACCAACCCCATACTCAGACAGTGCCCAGCATACGCACACACCTCGTGTTATAGCGGTAGGGCTTCAAGAAGGACACGGAGAAGCTGATCTTAAAAGTTGACGGGGAGCAGGAAGCATCGAATCCTCGGTACTGATGCCTCCCTACCCCTAACACTGCCTACAGCACTACCTGCACCTAACCCCCTACTTGCCTCCCAATACTGCCATAACTGCTATCTACCATGTTGGGTGGTCTAATGCTATGTGGGGAGGGATAAGGGGTGCTCAAAAGCATACAGTGCTATGGGACCCAGAAACTGTGAAGTAGGACCCCAATTTTTTAAAGTGAGGGGTCCCCGGGACCCACAATTTTTTCTGCTCGGCGCGATCACTGTAGAGAAGACAGACAGAAGAGTGTCACTGGGTGGGTGGGAATTAAAAAATTTTGATCGCCCAACAGAACTAATAAATTGTTTTGCTGACAGCGCATGACTCCCTGATTTCCGCTCACAGCTTCTGCAAAAAATTGCCATTTCATCAGCATGCTGAATAGTTTATATGGGTTTAGCGATTTACGTAGCTAAACCCAGTGCTTTTGGGTGTGATAAGTAATGGGCGTCCACGATACTCGCTTCCATTACCGTTGAATAGTTGTAGGGCACCCAAGGACCATTTGGATTTCCCCAACTATGTTCAAGGACACAGTGCGTCTCATACAAAATACTGTTATACACATTTTGCACAACAATAGTAGGACCCCTTATACTATCTAGTACTGGTGCCCCTTTCACATTATACCACACAGTATGAGCCGAATTTCACATTATAGCACTTAGAATGAGCCGAAATTCACATTATAGCACACAGTAGAAGCCAAAATTCACATTAGAGCACGCGGTATGAGCCAAAATTCACATTAGAGCACGCGGTATGAGCTGAAATTCACATTAGAGCACACGGTATGAGCTGAAATTCACATTAGAGCATGCGGTATGAGCTGAAATTCACATTAGAGCACGCGGTATGAGCTGAAATTCACATTAGAGCACGCGATATGAGCTGAAATTCACATTAGAGCATGCGGTATGAGCTGAAATTCACATTAGAGCATGCGGTATGAGCTGAAATTCACATTAGAGCATGCGATATGAGCTGAAATTCACATTAGAGCACGCGGTATGAGCTGAAATTCACATTAGAGAACGCGGTATGAGCCAAAATTCACATTAGAGAACGCGGTATGAGCCAAAATTCACATTAAAGAGCGCGTTATGAGCCAAAATTCACATTAGAGAACGCGGTAGAAGCCAAAATTCACATTATGACACATATCTACATACTCACACACAGCCACATACAGTAGATACACACACACACACATTTATACATATACACACAGCTATATATATATATATATATATATATACATACACACACATACACACACTGTATATACATTTACATACAAAGTCACATATATATATATACACACACACACTGTCCCCACCATGACACTCCATGAGTTCCCCACTGCTCACCAGTTGCCGGGTAGCCGGGGTATCAGCATGCGGGTGCCGGGCAGCTGTGCTATGGAGCGTGAGCTGGCCACCCGGGTTGTCATCAGGCGAAAGCCGGAGATGGCAGCGGAGCTGTCAGGGGGGCGGGATCCGGAGACCTGGCATTATCAGGCCGCATGCGGAGAGCCGAACCACCACACTTTTGACAGGGCCCAGGGAAGGGAGCTGGACACTGTACTATTTCAAATCTGCCGTAGCCGCTCCTGATTGGCTACCGGTCCTCGGCTCCACGGCAGATTTGGAATAGTAGCGCTGCGGTCAGCTTGCTGCTGCGGTGGCCCGTCACCTCAGAGGGATCAGTCAGTTTCCCAGGTAGTGGTCACTGGTCGGGATGGGCAGCCCATTTGCGCCGTCACTCGTTTCCCGTCACTCTCTCCCTCCCTGCGCGGCTGCGCCTCCTGTAAGCGTATGGGGTGCAGGGAAGGGGGCTAGTGAAGCCTTTCCGCTGCGGCTCCATATAGATTACGCCGGTGGCCGTGTTTAGTTCGGCGGTGCGACTGGAGGGGGGATCACAACTTCTGTGCAGGGGGACCGCGGACGGGCAGTAGCAGGCTGCTGTAGCAGGAAAACATTTTTTCCTGTCTGCAGCAGCAGCACAGCTGAAGCTATGGGCCTATTTTGATGGGGGGCCTGGAGCTGCAGCTCCATCCGCCCCATTGTTAATCCGGCCCTGAACTTGTCACACTGTGGATAACAGGACATGCATAAAACAGGTACAATACAGCACAAAAGCAGAAAAAAAATATCTAACATGCATTAAAAAAATGGAGCTTTAAATCTTGCAGCTAAATTATAGGCATTTTTGGCAACCCAGAGGCTATTACATTTGGATCGCTGTGTCTAGTTAACTTCAAAACTATGGGGGTCTATTCATGAAGCAGTGAAAAGAGTGGAGAAGTGAGCCAGTGAAGAAGTTGCCCATGTCAACCAATCAGCATTAAAGTAACATTTATAACTTGCATACTATACAGTTATATGGAGTAGCTGATTGGTTGCCATGGGCAACTTCTTCACAGGTTCACTTCTCCACACTTTTCAATGCTTCATGAATAGACCCCTCAAGGATTGTGTTATGTACATATGTATGTATGTATGTACGTACGTACGTACGTACGTACGTACGTACGTACGTACGTACGTACGTACGTACGTACGTACATGTAACGAGTTTACATTTTTGCATAGCTCCTAACAGCAAGGGTGATGCCTTATTGTAAGGAAACATGGTCTCATGTCATGCACCCATTTATGTCACTTCAGGGGTGTGCCCAGTGTTCTTGGAGCAGCTGGGCTACCCCAAGGCTCACCCCATGAATTGTTTAGATGACATGCACATGCAAACAGCAACCTGCCCAAAAAGCGTGTGTTTGGGAGGTAAGATCTTAGACCTTTCATTTGTAAAATAAATGTCATCATTTTAACAGTTACCATAACCAGTGTGGGACAGGAGCATGAAGGACCCACCGGGGGAATGCAGTTATAGGGGCCCATACTTAGGGGTGTGGCCAGCCTACAAAGGGGGTGTGGCCAGCCTCCACAGAGTCTTGAAATACACAATAGTTTAGTGCAGTGTAATGCAACATATCTACCATGTATAATACAAGTGCACAGTCTGGAACCTGATCCCTAGAGGAAGGAGTGGGCCCTCAGGCAGTGGGGCCTACCGGTGGTTTCCCTGGTACCCCTGTGGGCCAGTCCGACCCTGACCATAACATATCTGTTTGTGAATGCACTATAAATATCACTGCTGTAGTGTATATATTTTAGCCTTTAGAACAAACAGTGCATAATTAATGGAAGTGACTGTTAAGGACCAAGATACAGGAACAGTTAACAGACCAGAAGCTTGGCAATAAGACTGCCCTTTCAGGAATAGAAAATGCAAACAATTATCCTGTGGATTCTGAGTTCTTACCTTCAACTGGTGTTTTAATGCCCTGCAGTCTTTAAATAGTTTATATTCCCTGCAAATGGCAGAAGGATACTGTTATAGCAAACTTTATTTTATTTCATTTTTTGGGCAGAAGTTTGGTTAATTTTGCTGTTTTAAATATTTTAATTGATAGTAAATATCTTATAGCCAAACTCTCCCTCTCAGAAAATAACAACTCAGTAATATTCGTAGCCAAATATAAAGAGACACCTGAGTGACCTCATTTTATTAAAATCCCTCTCCTGAACAGAAAATCCACAGCAACTTTTGATTAAAAGTATTGATCAGTGAAATAAAGCATGTTCAATTTCATTTGTCTTTTTCACTTCCTCTCCCCACACCCACAATTCTTTCAACCCTCTCCTCCGGTTGCTTCTGGAATCCCCACCCCACTCCTATCACCTATTTGGGCTGCATTTGTGTTGAAAGCAAGGTAAATGAAAAAAAAAAAAAAAAGAGAAACTATACACCTGGCCAACACCATGTTGCACTGGAGGTGGAGCAGATGTAAAATGTGCAGAGAAATGTAGATTTGGGAGGGGCATGTATTAGCACAAATCTCGATGCAGGTCTGGCTAACCTGCGGCTCTCCAGTTGTTATGGAACTACACATCCCACCCAGAGCCGGATTAACAATGGGGCGGGTGGAGCTGCAGCTCCAGGCCCTCCCATGAAAATAGGCCCACAGCCTCCCCTGCAGTGATGTGCAGCCAATGTTGACAAGTGAAAGCAAATCCTGTCACACGAGGCTGAAGACAGACTCAACACTAACAGTCCAGCTCACATCCCGGTCCGCTCCGCTCCCACCTCCCGTCCTCAACCCGCGATCAGCAGCAGAAAGCCCATCCGCCCACAAAACATCCTGTAGCTCCGCCCCCAGCCACCCGAAGCTCCGCCCCCAGTCGCCCGGAGCTCCGCCCCCAGCCGTCTGAAGCTCCGCTCGCTCGCTGCACCGAACGGCCACGAACAGCAGACTGCGGACACGCTACCACCCCCCTCTCTCTTCTGGCTATAACTCCCGCCTTCTGCACAGAGCTAGGACCGCAGAAGATGCGGGGGGGGGAGAGGGGAGAGGATATGCAGGCTCAGTGGTCCCACAACCGCAGTGATGTGATGACGCTGCCAGAAGACAGCAGCCCTGGAGTCAGTCACACCTTCGCTCTGCTGTGCTGGCTCCACCTTGTACAATGGACCTCTGCTTCCTCACCCAGTGCGGATCCCACTCAGACTAGGTGAGTGTGCATACAGTAGCCTACACCTTTTCTTTATCCCACCACTTACACCCCCCACTCCAGTTTGTGTGTTTTGTGCCCATTCCTATATGTTCTACTTCATCCAGTGCTGCTCTCACCCCCTCCTCTCTATATCCTGCCCCTCCCCCTATCTCTCAAACTATTCCCTATCCCTCCCCCTATCTCTCTCGTCCCTATCCCTCTCCCCTCCTCTCTCTCTCTCTCTCTCTCTCTCTCTATGCCCTATTCCTCCCCCCTCCTCTTGCTCTCTCCAGCGCTGTAACTAGGCGTATGCAGAAGGGGCATTGCCCACAGCGCACACCTAGTTAGAGCGCATATTCCCCCTGCGCTTCCACTGTCCGTACCTGACTACTGCGCTCCCTTATACGGCCCCTCCTCTCTTGGCCCCTGTGTACAGCGCTCCTGCGGCCCGCCCCCCTCTCTTGGCCTGCAGTGTAGTGTACAGAGGGGCGGTGGGTCAGGAGCCAGCAGCAGCACAGCTACAGGAAGAAGAAGAAATCATGTAAGTGGCTGCCCACACACTACACTAAAGTACACTACATTACAGCCTAAGGGTAGGGGGGCTGTACGGTGCTCTGCCTGCCGTAATGAGTAAAAGGTGTGCATACAGTAGCTCACACTTTTTTGGCCATTTAAAATGTAGCTCAGCCGTGCCCATTTCTATATGTTCTACTTCATCCAGTGCTGCTCTCACCCCCTCCTCTCTATATCCTACCCCTCCCCCTATCTCTCTATTCCCTATCCCTCCCCCTATCTCTCTCGTCCCTATCCCTCTCCCCTCCTCTCGCTCTCTCTCTATGCCCTATACCTCCCCCCTCCTCTTGCTCTCTCCAGCGCTGTAACTAGGCGTATGCAGAAGGGGCATTGCCCACAGCGCACACCTAGTTAGAGCGCATATTCCCCCTGCGCTCCCACTGTCCGTACCTGACTACTGCGCTCCCTTATACGGCCCCTCCTCTCTTGGCCTCTGTGTACAGCGCTCCTGCGGCCCGCCCCCCTCTCTTGGCCTGCAGTGTAGTGTACAGAGGGGCGGTGGGTCAGGAGCCAGCAGCAGCACAGCTACAGGAAGAAGAAGAAATCATGTAAGTGGCTGCCCACACACTACACTAAAGTACACTACATTACAGCCTAAGGGTAGGGGGGCTGTACGGTGCTCTGCCTGCCGTAATGAGTAAAAGGTGGCTCCACCAGCCATAATGTGTAAAAAGGGGACGCTGTCTGCCGTAATGTGTAAAAAAGGGCACGCTGTCTGCCGTAATGTGTAAAAAGGGGAGGCTGTCTGCCGTAATGTGTAAAAAGGGGGAGGCTGCCGTAATGTGTAATAAAGGGACGCTGTCTGCCGTAATGCGTAAAAAAGGGCACGCTGTCAGCCGTAATGTGTAAAAAAGGGCACGCTGTCAGCCGTAATGTGTAAAAAGGGGACGCTGTCTGCCGTAATGTGTAAAAAGGGGACGCTGTCTGCCGTAATGTGTAAAAAGGGGGACGCTGTCTGCCGTAATGTGTAAAAAGGGGGACGCTGTCTGCCGTAATGTGTAAAAAGGACGCTGTCTGCCGTAATGTGTAAAAAGGGGACGCTGTCTGCCGTAATGTGTAAAAAGGGGGACGCTGTCTGCCGTAATGTGTAAAAGGGGCTCTACCTGGTGTAGTGGCGCTACTGTGCAGCGAAATTTGAATAATGGAGACTACTATGTACCGTAATATGAATTGGTATTATTTTGTGGCCGCAACCCTTCTCCATGAAGCCACGCCTCTATATTTGTTATGTGTGCCTGCTGCGCACACTGCCCCTATTTTACATAAAGGGGGGTGGCCGATGCCATTTCTTGCACACAGCGCCAAAATGTCTAGTTACGGCACTGGCTCTCTCTATTGCCCACCCCTCCTCTCTCTCTCTTTTCCCTATCCCTCCCCCTCCTCTCACTCTCTCTATTCCCTATACCTCCCCCTCTCTCTATTTCCTATCCCTCCCCCCTCTCACTCTCTCTATTCCCTATACCTCCCCCCTCTCTCTATTCCCTATCCCTCCCCCTCTCTCTGTGTTCCCTATTCCTCCCCCCTCCTCTTGCTCTCTCTATTGCCTATCCCCCTCCTCCTCTCGCTCTATTCCCTATCCCTCCCCCCTCCTGTCGCTCTCTATTCCCTATCCCTCCTCTTGCTCTCTCTCTCTCTCTCTCTCTATTCCCTATCCCTCCCCCTCCTCTCGCTCTTCCTTTTCCCTCCCCCCTCCTCTGGCTTTCTCTCTCTATTCCCTATCCCACCCCCGCTCTCTCTATTCTCTGTCCCTCCTCTCCTCTCTCTCTCTATTCCCTATCCCTCCCCCCTCTCTCTATTCCCTCTCTATTCCCTATCCCTCTCCACTCCTCTCCATCTCTCTCTCTATTTCCTATCCCTCCCTCCCCATCTCTCTTCTTCTCTTCCTCTCTCTCTGTTTTGTTTTTATCTAGGGCTATTTTTGGACCGGAAAACCCCAGAACACCGTTCCTAAAGGTCTTCTCTAAAATGGCATCATCAGGAATGGCGTTCCAGGATGTCTGTGGCCTACCCTGCTGCTGCCGCCACTTCCCGTGTCTGAAGGGAGGAGAGCACAGCGTGCATCTCTCCTGTGTGCATACAGTAGCTCACACTTTTTTGGCCATTTAAAATGTAGCTCAGCCGTCAGCCAATCAGAGCTTGTGGACCACAGCGGTGGCTCATGATTGGCTGCTGCCCCGCAAGCTTTGATTGGCTCACAAGCCGGCGCCGTATTTCAAATGGCTGCCGGAAACGTGACAGACTGACACAGTGAGGGGCAGGAGGGACAGGTGCTGCGCTCTCCTCCCTTCCCTTCAGACACTGGAATAGGCAGCAGGAGCAGCAGCAGCGGAGGTGAGCACTATACTAGGGGCATTGTGTATCTGGCACTACTGGGGGCACTGTGTAACTGGCACTACTGGGGGCACTGTGTAACTACCACTACTGGGGGCACTGTGTAACTGGCACTGCTGGGGGCACTGTGTAACTGGCACTACTGGGGGCACTGTGTAACTACCACTACTGGGGGCACTGTGTAACTGCCACTACTGGGGGCATTGTGTATCTAGCACTACTGGGGGCATTGTGTATCTAGCACTACTGGGGGCACTGTGTGTCTAGCACTACTGGGGGCACTGTGCAATTGGCACTACTGGGGGCATTGTGTTACTGGCACTACTTGGGGCACTGTGTATCTGGCAGTACTGGGGGCATTGTGTATCTAGCACTACTGGGGGCATTGTGTTACTGGCACTACTGGGGGCACTGTGTAACTACCACTACTGGGGGCATTGTGTAACTGGCACTGCTGGGGGCACTGTGTAACTGGCACTACTGGGGGCACTGTGTAACTACCACTACTGGGGGCACTGTGTAACTGCCACTACTGGGGGCATTGTGTATCTAGCACTACTGGGGGCATTGTGTATCTAGCACTACTGGGGGCATTGTGTATCTAGCACTACTGGGGGCACTGTGTGTCTAGCACTACTGGGGGCACTGTGCAATTGGCACTACTGGGGGCATTGTGTTACTGGCACTACTTGGGGCACTGTGTATCTGGCAGTACTGGGGGCATTGTGTATCTAGCACTACTGGGGGCATTGTGTTACTGGCACTACTGGGGGCACTGTGTAACTGGCACTACTGGGGGCACTGTGTATCTAGCACTACTGGGGGCATTGTGCAACTGGCATTACTGGGGTCATTATGTTACTGGCACTGCTGGGGGCATTGTGTAAATGGCACTACTGGGGACATTGTGTATCTAGCACTACTGGGGGCATTGTGTATCTAGCACTACTGGGGGCATTGTGTATCTAGCACTACTGGGGGCATTGTGTAAATGGCACTACTGGGGGCAGTATGTGTATATATTGAACTACTTGGGGTATTATGTGTTTTTAAAAAAAATAATAATATACTGTATATAATGGACACTATTGTGCAGTGTAATGTGAAATAGTGCTATTCTGTAGCTGTGCCCTTCCCCACAAAGTCACGGCCCTTTATATTTGGTGGGATATCCCTGTTCAAATACATCACACTTGAGCGGTGCCATTAATTCCAATAACTACTGATTATAGATAGTTACCATAGAAATACTTACTTGCTGTATGATTTTTTAAATTCCAGAAGCCATGGTGTGTGGCTGTGATGTCTTCTGTAATTTATGGTGGTAGTTTGAGGTGTCTATTTTATATTGGTTTACAATGTTCTTTGTATTGTGTGGTGGTCAATTGGATGCTTGGTATATAACATGACAGGCACTACGGTGCTCTCTGTTTTATCAACGGCCACTGATGCTCTCTGTATAATATGAATGTCACTGTAGTGCTCTCTGTATTATCTAGCAGTCACTGTAAAGCACTCTGTATTATATGGCATTCACTTCAGTGCTCTCTGTATTATATGGCTGCCAGTGCAATGCTATCTGTATTATATGGTGGTCACTGTAATGATATCTGCATTATTAATTTAATTTACTGCAATGGCTAGGTATGCAGGATGAACACTAATAGAAATATGGAGAAACGGTGACACAGGCCATACCCCCCTATATAGACCACGCCCACACATCACTAGTTATACCACCACAGCGCTTATCATACCTGCAGCAGCACACACTAGGCCTTTACTGATTTTCAGCTCCAGGCCCATGTGGACCTTAATCTGGCACTGATCCCACCAGGCCCTGCCACAGTTTCAGCATTCCCTAATAGCAAAACTGTTGCAGTGCATGCTGGGACTTGTAGTTTCACAACAGCTGGAGAGTCACAGGTTGGCCAGGCCTTCTCTATAGTATGCATATATATTGTATGGTAAAAGGCAAAGCTTACATTCCCATCAAAATACCGTGCTTGACACATATACATTACTCATCATTTCCCCACACACTTCTTCTTATATGTTTTGCTAATGCTTTCTTCTATTTTGTAGACTTATGGGCAGATTTACAGTATTAACCTTTCTCTTACTAAAATAATGTGAAAAATGGTGTTTTCACACCCTTTTCAAATTATTTCAATATAATTTGAATGTAGTAAAGAATTTGCTCCAACCCCTTTAATTCACTTTTTTTAGTTACCAGATCGCATTTCCATATATCTAATGCGAAATGCGATCTGACCGGTTTTACAAAAAAAATAATAATACTGCAGTGAGCCATGTGATAACTCTGTTCTGAGAAAGCATTATCACAGGGCATACTGTGGATCCTCTACTTGTGCACAGCTTTCTCTGCCCCTGTGCAAGGAGCCAGAAGTGTGATCACACAAGCTGATCACAGTTGAAAAAAAAAAAGTAAAACAAATAATAATTATACTCACCTACCCAAGGACCGGTGATCAGTGCTCCGATGCAGGCTGATGGTCATCAGGGCTCCATGCCATTCGTGTGAGACCCCCGTTGCAGTAAAATGATGCTGGAAAGTGGCAGCTCACTAGGTATGGGCAATATTATGGGTCTGTGCATGAAATCCCGCTGTCCTTGTGAAATATACATGACATCCTTTATCCTTCATTAACCTTAGTTCACAGTGAAGATAAACAGGGGTTACAGTCTTTGTTATACCTTAAGATATTACATGTAATTACCACCTGTAACCATAAGTTAGGGCTGTTGCCTCATATATATGAAGTCTGAGAGCAATGAACTGTTTAATATGCCCTTGTAATATAGCATGGGATGTAATGGCGGACAATTTTGCAGAAATGAGCGACTTTTACGGGGATAGCCGCAAAACTCAGATATTTAGCAAAGTTGGCCATGGTAAACACATAACGTGGCCTATGTAATGTGGTCCGAGTTTGGGAATTTCACACAAAACAGCTCTACAAAGTTGGTCCTACAGTAAATAGACCTGTTTTTTTTTGGTTAGGGGGGGGTGAGTTGATTTTGACAATGTTGAAAATCAATTACAAGTACACAATTACAGCACATTTACAATGAATAAACCTTTTTGGAATTATTTCTAACCTTAAAATAAAACATAAACTTTGATCTCCCGTGTAGTGTACATGTCATTTTTGCACATTTTGCCCTGGAAAATGTGTCCTCTAGGAGGCACAGGCAGCTTATGCTGATTTAAATAATATGCGGCATGACTATATTTTGTATGTAATTGCAACTGTATCAGCATACCTAATTATGTTACAGTGTTTGGCTGGAAAAACTGTAGCATAACATTTTGAATGCAGATACAGTTGCTGTTACACACATAATATAGGCATGCTGCATATTATTTTGAACAGCAGGAGCTGTTTGTGCGTCCTATTAACAAAATACAAAACTAAGCTAATAGGGCACACTAGCAGCTCATGCTGTTTAAGATGATATGCAGCATGCCTATATTCTGTGTGTAATAGCATTTTTATACAAAATGTTATGCTAGTGAAGGTTCATATGGCAATGAGTTTTGGCAAAACAGGGGGCTCTGTTCCCGCTTGGAGATTCCCTTCCCACTTAATGCAGTCTCAATATTTGAAGTCTCAGGTGGAGACTTGGTGGGGGGAGTATCTAAGGGAGAACGAGTCATATGTAAATTCTAATCCCTCAGTCTTCTGGCAGGCCGCCAAAACTGTAATTAGGGGCAAATTGATTGCTTATGTATCCTCTCTTAAAAAACAACGTAATGCCTCCTATCTTGAACTGCAAGCCAATTTATCTAGTGCTTTTCAAACTTATAAATTATCTCCATCCCCAGAACATAAAACTTCTTACCTAACTGCTAAACTACATTTTAGTGAATTATTACAAAAAAGTGGGGATAACCACCTCTTCCAAGTTAACGCTAAGTTCTATAAATTTGGTAATAAGACAGGACGGCTCTTGACTAATCTACTACAGGGATCGAGGGGTCAATCAGTGATCCACCCGCTGTTAAAGGCGGATGGATCTCTCACTACTTCAGATAAACAAATTGCAGAGGTTATGAAATCTTTCTATGAAACCCTCTATTCTGTACCAGCTGAGAATTCTACACTAACCTCCCCTCCTACTACTATTAACCCTCCTCCTCTCCCCCCCTCCTCCCACTATCCCTCCGCTTACTGGGACTCGCTCTCACTTCCTCAGCTCCCTGACTCTTTTTGTTCAACCCTAACTGCACCAATCACCACTGCAGAAGTTTTACTAGCCATAAAACAGTTGAAACTTGCCAAATCCCCAGGACCTGACGGCTATACTAATGAATTTTATAAGATGATGAACTCGCACATTGCCCAACCCTTAGCTGCCTGTTTTAATCATATAATTAGCAGTGGGAGTCTTCCTCTTCACTTCTCGGATGCTTTTATTAAAATTTTACCAAAGGCAGGCAGAAATCTTGCTCTCCCCGGATCATACAGACCCATCTCGTTGTTAAACTCCGATTATAAGCTCTTTACAAAAATTTTGGCTGAAAGATTGAAACCTATTCTACCCATTATTATTCATAAAGACCAAACGGGATTTATTAGTGGGAGGCATTCAGTGGTGAACGTACGAAGAGTTCTGGCTGCAATACATCAAGCTGCTATCGCTACCCCATCTTCTTCCCCCTCAATTTTAATTACGTTAGATGCCGAAAAGGCCTTCGATCTTGTGCTATGGCCTCATTTGTTCAGTACTTTTGAAAAATTTGGTTTCCCTACTCAATTCATTGACATCCTCCGTCTGTTCTACTCTGCCCCTAAATCCCAGGTAGTATGCAATGGGCTCTTCTCTCCTGCCTTTACTTTACACAGAGGCACGAGACAAGGATGCCCTTTGTCGCCCCTTTTGTTTGCCATCGCAATAGAACCATTAGCGGTGGCAATAAGATCGTCCCCTTTACAGACCGGAGTGGAGGTGGGAGCTGAGGAATTGAGGGTGAGTTTGTTTGCTGATGATACTCTTATCTTTCTATCTAATCCTCGGCGCTCTCTGCCAGCTTTACTTCATTTGCTACACTCTTTTGGTTTAGTTTCTGGATACCGAATTAATCTGTCCAAATCAGAGATTCTACCTCTGGGAGCGATACCTCCTGATTTGCTGACTGATCCCTCTATCCCCTTTAAAATTACATCGTCCCAGATAAAATACCTGGGTATACAAATTTGCTCTGAATTAAAGCGACTGTACTCTGTAAACTTCCACCCCATAATAACAAAACTAGCAACGAAGCTGGAGGCATGGAAAGACCTTCCTATCTCCCTTTTGGGTCGTCTAACGGTTATACACTCAATCCTCTTTCCTAAATTGTTCTACTGTATGCAGAGCCGGCCCTAGGCATAGGCAAACTAGGCAATTGCCTAGGGCATCTGGTATACCTAGGGGCATCAGCAGCTTCTGCAGATTAAAATGATATGTGGCATGCCTATATTCTGTGTGTAGCATTTCGTATGCAGATACAGCCACAGTATATAGGCATGCCACATATCATTTTAATCAGCAGAAGCTGCTTGTGCATCCTAGCCACATAGCAATGCACATAAGATGCATTTTCATTACAATTAGGCACCCAACGTTAGCAGAGCTGCCAGTTGACTCACGCCAGGAATTATAAGTGTCATTATGTGTATAAGGGCATTAATAAATGTATTTATTTTATTTATTAACAGTTTCTTATATAGCGCAGCATATTCTGTTGCGCTTTACAATTAGAACAACAGTAATAGAACAAAACTGGGTAAAAACAGACAGTCATAGATGTAGGAAGGCCCTGCTCGCAAGCTTCCAATCTGTAACATATATGTGTAAGGGGCACTATGTGTGTCATTATGTGTATAAGGGCATTAACAATGTGCGGCATATGTGTAAGGGAAATTATGTGTATAAGGGCATTAATAAGCGTTGACATAATGTGTAAGGCGCATTATGTTTATAAGGACATTAATAATGTGTGTCATATGTGTAAGGGGCATTACTGTGTGGTATTATGTGTATAAATGCATTACCAATGTGTGGCATTATGTGTATAAGCTGCTCTACTGTGTGGCGTATCGTATAGAAAGGGCACTACTGTGTGGTCTAATGTGAATAAAGAGCAATATGGTGTGGTGTAATGTGAATAAGGAGCAATATGGTGTTGTGTAATGAGAATAAAGAGCAATATGGTATGGTGTAATGTGAATAAATAGCAATATGGTATGGTGTAGTGTGAATAAGGAGCAATTCAGTATGATGTTATGTGAATGAGGGGCACTACTGTGAGGAGTAACGTATATAAGGTAAAGTGGTACTACTGTGTGATGTAATGTGAATAAGGGACACTATCGTATGATAAATTGTGAATAAAGTTGCACTACTGTGAGGCATAATTTGAATTGGGGGTACTATTGTGTGGCCATGCCCCTTGCCAGCAAAAACACATACCTTTTTGGGCTGTGCGCCGAATGTGCATACTGTTCTTATTTAAATTACAGGGGCTAGAAAAAATAGGACTGCTATGGGTGGGGGGTGATGGTGCTGGGAAAGGGGTGCAGGGTCAGAGGCGGAACTAGCGGTGGTGCTAGCGGGCACCAGCCAAAATCTTGCCTAGGGCATCATATTGGTTAGGGCCGGCTCTGACTGTATGCAGATGTTGCCGACTGCGTTGGTTCAATCTGACATACAAAAAATTGATGCCCTATTTTCTAAATTTCTTTGGCAGGGTAAGCGCCCCAGGATTTCCAAAGCTAAACTCACAATGCCCAGGAGGGAAGGTGGGATGGGTTATCCCGACTTAAAGATGTATTCACATGCCATATTCTATAGATATATCCAAGACTTGATATTAACCAAGTCTCATTATATGGACCTTTCTCTTGATATGGAAATTTTCGCACCATATTCGCCCAGTGCCCTACTTCAATCACCACCCTCCCTTATACCCGCAGATTTACGCACTCATATCTTATTTGCAGATACTTACAAAACTTGTAAAAAAAGGGGGGAAAGGGGTATGATCAAAGGCGCCCAAAGTTGTGGAAAGGGAAAATTGGGAAGGGATACACGATATACAAGGTGAATTAATTTTGGACAAGAAAATGACATGTACAAAATAAATAAATGAAATTGGTTTCAACGATACTTGGTGTATTCTTCAAACGGGTCTCAATCAGAACGTCCGTCTATGATGAGAAGCCTCAATGGATATATAAAAACAAAGAAAATAACAGAAAAACCAATGTGTAGTAGGTTTAAAAAAGTCTGTAAGTCAATGGTGTTCAGAAGATGGAGCCCTAGTGGTTGGGGAACTTGATAGCAGAAAGGACAGGGTCTCACCACCAATTCTTTCAAGAGTAGGGACGTACCAAGACTCACAGTGAGAAAAATGAGGGAAAGCACATAAAGGTATCTTTATCTTTTTTCTGATTGATAGAAGGTACAGCGTACCTCACTCACATGTACAGCAGAAGATTTCCTCATATAATGGTATCTTTCAAAAAATGGATCCAACGAATTCCATAAAATGTTTCTTTTTAATGTTTGACAAAAAGTCAATTGGAAATAAAACAAATACAAAAGCCAATACGAAAACCTTATTTGTATGGTAACAGCGGGGGTGTGGGGAGAGAATGTTGATAAACTCCAAAAACAAGAGGGTAGTCCGGAATTCCCTCCTGTAAATAAACCCCCCGTGTACCTTGCAAATGGTTTAAAGGTGATCAGGCTTAGGTCAATAAAAATCCACTCTCAGCATGCACCAACGCCGTTTCAACCCTAAGGTCTTTTTCAAGGTGTATGAGCTGAGAGGGGAGAGAAGCTATTTATCCTATAAAACAGGAAGTGGGAGGTTTGCAATGCATGTTGGTAATAAAATGAAATAAAATAAATCTACTGTATCAAAATTCACAGTTTTCAGATGAATGTAACATGATGGATAAACTTAAACAAAGGTGTGTAAAAAGGAAGACAATATGCAGGGATTAAGGGGTTATCCATGGTGGAATGAGTTAATGCATACGAGGACCGGAACTAGCCATGGTCCGCGATGCGTTCCACCTGAAACCGGAAGTTGCGCTAAACCGGAAGTGGCCGGGGACGCGATGCGTTCCACCTGAAAACCGGAAGTTCAGAAGTGCGTTCCACCGGGTCTGGAAATGCGGCTAAGCATTCCACACCTCCGGAACGGAATTCTATAATAGAATATGGAATATACTGTGGATATATTGAGTGTGCAACCAAATTAACAGTAATGTCATTGGGATAATCATAATTAACCTAAGATAGAATGGTACATTTCAGGGAAGATCAGACAAAATCATGAACATAAAAAACAGTACATAATCATTAAAGAATCATTATGGATCATTATAAAAAAAGGAGAAAATAATGGTACATATTTAAAATAGCGTATATTACCATAAGTTACATGAGAATGTTTTTTTTCGTTATCAGGAATATAAAGAGAGCAGGTGAGAAATCATAAGAACCATTAAATATGTACCATTATTTTCTCCTTTTTTTATAATGATCCATAATGATTCTTTAATGATTATGTACTGTTTTTTTATGTTCATGATTTTGTCTGATCTTCCCTGAAATGTACCATTCTATCTTAGGTTAATTATGATTATCCCAATGACATTACTGTTAATTTGGTTGCACACTCAATATATCCACAGTATATTCCATATTCTATTATAGAATTCCGTTCCGGAGGTGTGGAATGCTTAGCCGCATTTCCAGACCCGGTGGAACGCACTTCTGAACTTCCGGTTTTCAGGTGGAACGCATCGCGTCCCCGGCCACTTCCGGTTTAGCGCAACTTCCGGTTTCAGGTGGAACGCATCGCGGACCATGGCTAGTTCCGGTCCTCGTATGCATTAACTCATTCCACCATGGATAACCCCTTAATCCCTGCATATTGTCTTCCTTTTTACACACCTTTGTTTAAGTTTATCCATCATGTTACATTCATCTGAAAACTGTGAATTTTGATACAGTAGATTTATTTTATTTCATTTTATTACCAACATGCATTGCAAACCTCCCACTTCCTGTTTTATAGGATAAATAGCTTCTCTCCCCTCTCAGCTCATACACCTTGAAAAAGACCTTAGGGTTGAAACGGCGTTGGTGCATGCTGAGAGTGGATTTTTATTGACCTAAGCCTGATCACCTTTAAACCATTTGCAAGGTACACGGGGGGTTTATTTACAGGAGGGAATTCCGGACTACCCTCTTGTTTTTGGAGTTTATCAACATTCTCTCCCCACACCCCCGCTGTTACCATACAAATAAGGTTTTCGTATTGGCTTTTGTATTTGTTTTATTTCCAATTGACTTTTTGTCAAACATTAAAAAGAAACATTTTATGGAATTCGTTGGATCCATTTTTTGAAAGATACCATTATATGAGGAAATCTTCTGCTGTACATGTGAGTGAGGTACGCTGTACCTTCTATCAATCAGAAAAAAGATAAAGATACCTTTATGTGCTTTCCCTCATTTTTCTCACTGTGAGTCTTGGTACGTCCCTACTCTTGAAAGAATTGGTGGTGAGACCCTGTCCTTTCTGCTATCAAGTTCCCCAACCACTAGGGCTCCATCTTCTGAACACCATTGACTTACAGACTTTTTTAAACCTACTACACATTGGTTTTTCTGTTATTTTCTTTGTTTTTATATATCCATTGAGGCTTCTCATCATAGACGGACGTTCTGATTGAGACCCGTTTGAAGAATACACCAAGTATCGTTGAAACCAATTTCATTTATTTATTTTGTACATGTCATTTTCTTGTCCAAAATTAATTCACCTTGTATATCGTGTATCCCTTCCCAATTTTCCCTTTCCACAACTTTGGGCGCCTTTGATCATACCCCTTTCCCCCCTTTTTTTACATTTATCTTCACCTGTTGTTTGGGCAGGTATAGGGGTTTGATTGGGCAGACTTTCTTTGCGCCAGAGTTCACTACCCATTTTTTCTACTTACAAAACTTGGATTGCCGTTAATAAACATTGTAACAGCGACCCATACACTACGCCCTTCATCCCCTTATGGGGCAATCCCTCTCTCTCCCCATCGCTAACAAATCCATGGTTTAAAATATGGCGCTCCAAAGGGCTAGATTTATCATACAAGGTCTTTGACCCGGGAGGCCATTTGGCTTCTTTTGATACGATCTCCAGTTGCTTCTCGATACCTAACTCACATCTATTTATGTATTTACAAGTCCGCCATTTCCTGATGAAAAAGAAAGCAGCCCCCTTAACAATATATAAGCCACAAATCACACAATCCCAGATTGACTCTATAGAGAAATTGTTTTATTTCCTTTTACACACTAATTATAAGGTGAAACATTTATACGCCCTGCTTATTGCCCTTAATAGTCGCAACCAATGGGAGATTTTGGTATCAAAATGGAAAATAGATATTCCTCTATTGACCACATTACAAGATCTGACTTCATCCTTTTCCCTCTCTATGAAAATATTGAAATCTGCTTATCTGCAGGAGGTGCATATTCGCACCATACATAGAGCATATATCACCCCATATCAACGTAGACATATGGTCGAAGAAGAACTTGGTGATTGTGGTAAATGTACAGCGGTTAAAGCAGATTTTATGCATTGTATGTGGGATTGCTATAAAATTAGGCAGTTTTGGTGTAAAGTTATACAATTTGCCAATGATATGTTCCATCTTCATCTCTGTCCTGAACCAGCTGCCTGTTTGGGTATTAATTTCTCCAGTTGGTATCTGGGCAGGAATAAGAAATGTGTCTTACCTTTGCTAATTACCCTATTAGCGGTATGTAAGAAATGTATATTGCTCCACTGGATTAAAAAATCTGCTCCCAGATTAGGAGACGTTAAATGCAAACTTTTACAACTCTTGTATTATGAAAGGAAATATGCTTGTCATGACCTGGTTAATGGAGCCAGATCGTTCTCTACTAAATGGGCTCCATACATAAACACTCTTGACTTGATGACTCAGCAACATATAATTAAAGTTTTCAATGAGTATAAACCTCCACAGACATGTTGAGGTGATATATAGTATAGTATTATTCTTGCACTGGTATAGATTGTACTTAGCAAAACAAGGTCTAGGACACTGCCCCCCCCATCCTTCCTCCTTCTCTCCCTTGCCCCCCTGTATGTCTCTTTTTGTTCTTCTGGTTTATTTTATTCTATACTGTAATGTTTCAATTGTTATAGATGGTCAGACAAAGGGACGATCACATTATTTGCTCTTGCTAAAATACCTCAGAACATTCATTTGTACGCTAGAAATTGATGTTTTATCTACATTGTACCCTTATTAATGATTACCTTTATTGTGATCTCTCACCTACCATTGCGGTATTGGTTACTGTATAATGTCTGACTGTTCTGCAGTATTTACTTTACTTTATGATGTAAATGGAAAATCTGAATAAATAAATATTTAAAAAAAAAAAAATGTTATGCTAGTGTTTTCCAGCCAAACACTGACTTCTACAGTGCTACAGTATTTTCCGCCTAACCAGACTGACAGCTCTTTTATACCCCCAGCTCCTGCATCACATGATCCCTCTCCCTGCATGAGAGGTCAGTTTCCCGCCACTGGCTCGTGCTTACTGCCAAGTTTGATTTACAGCAGAGAGCTTGTGCTTCTCCTTCAGTCTCCAGGACCAGTACTTTTTAATGTATATGTGCTATTCCCTATGAGTTAACACTTTGGTTACACAGTGCACTCTAGTTTTATAACAGTCAATACACTCATTACATATTAATAATATTTGCATAAAGCAATTGTATATATATATATATATATATATATATATATATATATATATAGATTTCCAAAATAACTGGCACTAGTGGACCAAGAAACAAAGCTGTACACAGGTAAATGCGTTAAACGTTTCAGGATTTTACTCCCTTTATCAAGATCTTAGCCTGTGTACAGCTTTGTTTCTTGGTCCACGAGTGCCAGGTATTTTGGAAATCTATGCAGTTGAAAATCGGGGCACCGTGGCACTATTCATTTACAGCTGAGTGCCGGACACATATTGTATTTTATATATATATATATATATATATATACACTGCTCAAAAAAATAAAGGGAACACTAAAATAACACATCCTAGATCTGAATGAATGAAATATTCTTATTAAATACTTTGTTCTTTACATAGTTGAATGTGCTGACAACAAAATCACACAAAAATTATCAATGGAAATCAAATTTTTTAACCCATGGAGGTCTGGATTTGGAGTCACCCTCAAAACTAAAGTGGAAAAACACACTACATGCTGATCCAACTTTGATGTAATGTCCTTAAAACAAGTCAAAATGAGGCTCAGTAGTGTGTGTGGCCTCCACGTGCCTGTATGACCTCCCTACAACCCACACAAGTGGCTCAGGTAGTGCAGCTCATCCAGGATGGCACATCAATGCGAGCTGTGGCAAGAAGGTTTGCTGTGTCTGTCAGCGTAGTGTCCAGAGCATGGAGGCGCTACCAGGAGACAGGCCAGTACATCAGGAGACATTGAGGAGGCCGTAGGAGGGCAACAACCCAGCAGCAGGACCGCTACCTCCACCTTTGTGCAAGGAGCAACAGGAGGAGCACTGCCAGAGCCCTGCAAAATGACCTCCAGCAAGCCACAAATGTGCATGTGTCTACTCAAACGATCAGAAACAGACTCCATGAGGGTGGTATGAGAGCCCGACGTCCACAGGTGGGGGTTGTGCTTACAGCCAAACACCGTGCAGGACGTTTGGCATTTGCCAGAGAACACCAAGATTGGCAAATTCACCACTGGGGCCCTGTGCTCTTCACAGATGAAAGCAGGTTCTCACTAAGCACATGTGACAGATGTGACAGAGTCTGGAGACGCCAAGGAGAACGTTCTGCTGCCTGCAACATCCTCCAGCATGACCATTTGGCAGTGGGTTAGTAATGGTGTGGGGTGGCATTTCTTTGGGGGCAGCACAGCCCTCCATGTGCTCGCCAGAGGTAGCCTGACTGCCATTAGGTACCGAGATGAGATCCTCAGACCCCTTGTGAGACCATATGCTGGTGTGGTTGGCCCTGGGTTCCTCCTAATGCAAGACAATGCTACACATCATGTGGCTGGAGTGTGTCAGCAGTTCCTGCATGACGAAGGCATTGATGCTATGGACTGGCCCGCCCATTCCCCAGACCTGAATCCAATTGAGCACATCTGGGACATCATGTCTCACTCCATCCACCAACGCTACGTTGCACCACAGACTGGGGGATGCTTTAGTCCAGGTCTGGGAGGAGATCCCTCAGGAGACCATCTGCCACCTCATCAGGAGCATGCCCAGGCATTGTAGGGAGGTCATTCAGGCACGTGGAGGCCACACACACTACTGAGCCTCATTTTGACTTGTTTTAAGGACATTACATCAACGTTGGATCAGCCTGTAGTGTGTTTTTCCACTTTAATTTTGAAGGGGACTCCAAATCCAGACCTCCATGGGTTAATAAATTTGATTTCCATTGATAATTTTTGTGTGATTTTGTTGTCAACACATTCAATTATGTAAAGAACAAAGTATTTAATAAGAATATTTCATTCATTCAGACCTAGGATGTGTTATTTTAGTGTTACCTTTATTTTTTTGAGCAGTGTATATATATATATATATATATATATATATATTTGAATTGCAAAGGTAGTAAGGGGAGCGCTCATTGAAAATGATTCACAGTTCTCATATAGTCCTTTTTCGGAATTTCTTTTAAGACGAAGGTTAGACGGAACTTCAGGGTTATCTGTTAATTCAGATTCTGGAATAGACCCTCATACCAAATCACCCAAAATGTTGACACTCGTTAGTCCAATCCTTTTTCAGATCATTTATTAAACTGTTTGTATAAAATTGATTGAAACTCTTACATTAATCAATCTCGACATTCATGGGTCAGATGGTGCATATGGGACTTGCTGTCTACCCTAGCTGGGGAGGAGCTCCTTGGACAGCTTGTCTATGCACTAATGTCTGAGATTGTTCACCCGACGCATTTCGTCTATAGAGTGTTTTCTAAGTGTAAGAGACAACAAGACATTCTAATTAATTGGGGACCATTCTCGTGAATACAGATCTGTGAAATTAAAATCAAATTCCAAAAATTAGATAAACAATCCAGGGGATCCTTATCACAAAAATAGTGCTTTGTGCTGTAGACTGGTGTGTGCGGTCCCAACGCTGTCCAGCCTGTTGTATATATTTACCATACTATCCCCTTTAACCCCATGAATTGCACAGGTTCTGTGGCTGGCTGGCTTGAAGCCTGAATTTAACCTAGTTTTAATCAGCCACAGAATCTGTGTAATTAATGTGTGTCCCCAGTTTTGTGCATATTATACTTGTCAGATGTACATGGTGCAAGTGTGTTGCATGGTGTGTTCTTAACCCTTAACCAGGGTTACATTTGTTTCCTCCACATAATACTTATTTTCCCATTCCAAATGGCAAGATCTCATCCCTTACCTTGATTTCTCTGATCATATTTCTTGATTTGAATTCTGTATTGCCGCATCTTTGATACTCAACTGCCTGTTCTGCTGTTAAAGTATTCACTCAAAGTTCCTCCACAACTTTTCTCATCTCTGCTTCTTTTCCAGAAAGCAGGCTTTAAAAACAATTCAAATGAATGTTTATTTTATTTTTTTACAAACAAGCACTTTAAACTGGGTGGATTGAGAATTAAAAGTGACCTTAAAAATGGGTAAGTGTTGTAGGTGGGGCCTAAAGGTCGAGGTGTTGTCATAAGTGGGTGTGACCAGCATGCAAGGGACATACTATAACTTTAGACAGGATGAAATTGCCTCCCAAACCTCTTTTCATCAAACACACTGGCAATGCTGCATGGCTTCCCTTTCACAAAAAAAATCATTATAACTGGAATATAACTTTTTGCTGTTTTTGCAATCAGGAAAAAGTCCTAAATGCCTTGGGTAATCTAGAAAGAAATAAGGCAATTGGCAGACAGTCTCTGCATCAGTTCTTGCAGATTTCAATATGTGTTGCTGCATTTGTCCTAAGCTTTGCAGCTGCTTGGCTGGAGCCTAGAAAGTTGGGTGCTGGTGCCTGTTTGTAAAAGAGATATTATACTGCAGGTACTTTTCTTGCTGGAAAACCAAGCAACAAGTAAGCACTCTAGACATCTCTACCCCAACCATCTCTGACATTAAATCAATAGCACCTACATTAAACAAATAAGCCTGTTTCCACACAACCATAACAGATACTAACTCAATAGAATTTATATTTACTAAATAGGATCCCCACCCCCTTCCAACCATGCCTGTTAAATCCATAGCAAAAACATTTAATAAATATACCTCCTTTCAGCGAACCAGCCCGAAGATAAAATGAACAGAATTCACATTTACTGAACAGGACTATTTTCTTTACCTCAATCTTTTAATAGAGACTTAACATTGCATTAATAGTCCCTACACATTAATAACCCCCACAAACCTCACAATACACGAGTGCTCCCAACCTCCACTCCCTTCATAAACACACTGTTACCTGTTCATGAGATACACAGTTGCTTCCTTGTGGTCTGTCTACACACTCTTATTCCCTCTCAGTGAGGAAGGGAGTGTCACAGATCGTTGCCTCCGAGCAAGTTTCATACATTCACAGCAGTGCTCACCTCTGGTGCCAGGAAGGGGCACTAGGTTGGGCAATCCCACAAACAGAAGAGATGAGTTGATTAAACTTTGGCACACAAAACAAAAGTGGTTTGTCCTTGGCAGGAGCCAACCAGGAACTACATCTATGCCAGATTCAGCCATGATAATTCCAAAGCACTCATTTCAGACCCCAACTCAAATGTTCCATCCCTTTCTTTTTAAAGATTAAGTAACTAGAAATGGAAAAAAAATATTATACTCTGGTGACCTTCTGAGAAAACTCCTGGTGATGCCTGGTGATGCCTATAGCCAATATGTCCTGGCTTGTAAGTACATAACTATGACTGAGTTATATTTACATATATACAATGTATACTCAGAACTCTATCACTAATGGAAGACCTATCCTTCCATTCTTCCATCCATCCATCACACATGGTAATAAGGATAGGTTGGGCCTAATTCTAGGAAAATAATTAGAATATCCCCCAACATAACATGATTTGTAGTTCATTTCATACAGTGGTACAATTTGCAGATTATTGTATGGGCAGATAATGGCAGAGACTATCAAACATAGATAACTGTTTTTATGGGAAGAATTGTGTAAATACTAATAACCTGCCTGTGTTCTAAAAGGCACTATGCAGCTTAAAGGTTGTGACCATTAATACCACTTTTAGACAAAAGCAAAAACTCAGGAATTTGCTAGGGCATTATTGTAAGTCGACCCAGGTTCTGCTTATGTCTGAAAGAGTCAGACCCAGTTTGACAGTCCCAGGTTCACGGCCCTGCAATTGACCTGGGTTTTTCATTGGACTTACAACACAGGTCAATACCTCAGCTTACTGTATGTGTGAAAGATATGACCTGGGTCTTGATGACCCGGGTCATGCCAAAGAGGTGTTTCTTGGCGGCCACAATAGCGCTTGGAGATGACCTCATTTCCAAGCATCCATTGCTAGACGGAAGAACCAGGTCACCTGAAGACCTGGGTCTGGTTTAAAGGGTGACAAGCCAGGAATAACCTGCCCATCACCCAGGTGTGAACGACGGTAAGTACTGAATCCTAGCTTCAAGCCATACTTAGTGTCCAGGGTCCAAGCCGGGTTAAAGACGGTGATTTATACCTGAAAGGGGTAACACCATATTATTATGTATTTATGTTTTCAAATGAATATTTTTTTATTATTATTATTTGCTTTGTTATCTTGGGAATGGTGTAAATACACAATCATCAAGTTCTATCAAAATTTTTCATGTTTTGCTAATGTTGCAAGTTGTCTTTTCATATTGAGTCATCTTGTATTTTACACTTAGTGACCCTATAATGTCACTAAATGAAAGCTGGGCACAGGGGACTAGTAGTGGTCAGGGTTCAGACTTTGGTCTACAGTAGAATGACAATTCCTGATCACGCTGCAATAGTTATAGTGTAATAATCATTTTATGAGCGTATCTACATAACTGACTACATGATTTCTTTACTTGTTAAAACACATTTTAGTGCTTCCTAAGTCATTACCAGGCAGAATTCCTCTAAAACTAACATGACAATAAATGTGCTTGTCAATTTTAGAGCCATTTAAAGTGGAGTCTTTAAGTAAGAAGATTTTGAAAGGGTATATGCAAATGTGACTATCTGCAAAGTGCCTCACTGTGCTACACAAATCACTTACGTAGATGTGCAAATATACAGTAGATATTACTTCTTACCTTTTTAATCTTATTTTTTCTTATATTTAATTTATTACTTGTAGCAATATTTGCAGATTACCAGGTTCTTGAATTATCTATTGATCAGCAGTTCATTACTTGTACCAACAGCATATACTTTATGTTATTGGTAATTTGCACTTGTTTTAATAAAAATGGCTGCTTTGTTCTTAATTGTAAACACCCGTACATATGTGCACCTGTTCTGTATGGAACTCCCAAGATGCAAGTAATGGCCCTTATACATCAGTGTCCGCTATTCCCCGACCCGCTGGCACCGGCAATCCACCGACCAGATATGCCAATCAGCGACCAGTGATGATCATCAATCTGTCCTGGAATTGGGGAAATGAAACATGATAAAAATTAGAGATGTGCACCGGAAATTTTTCGGGTTTTGTGTTTTGGTTTTGGGTTCGGTTCAGTGGCCGTGTTTTGGGTTCGAACGCGTTTTGGCAAAACCTCACCGAATATTTTTTTTGTCGGATTCGGGTGTGTTTTGGATTCGGGTGTTTTTTTCAAAAAACCCTAAAAAATAGCTTAAATCATAGAATTTGGGGGTCATTTTGATCCCAAAGTATTATTAACCTCAATAACCATAATTTCCACTCATTTTCAGTCTATTCTGAACACCTCACACCTCACAATATTATTTTTAGTCCTAAAATTTGCACCGAGGTCGCTGGATGACTAAGCTCAGCGACCCAAGTGGCCGACACAAACACCTGGCCCATCTAGGAGTGGCACTGCAGTGTCACGCAGGATGGCCCTTCCAAAAAACACTCCCCAAACAGCACATGACGCAAAGAAAAAAAGAGGCGCAATGAGGTAGCTGTGTGACTAAGCTCAGCGACCCTAGTGGCCGACACAAACACCTGGCCCATCTAGGAGTGGCACTGCAGTGTCACGCAGGATGGCCCTTACAAAAAACACTCCCCAAACAGCACATGACGCAAAGAAAAAAAGAGGCGCAATGAGGTAGCTGTGTGAGTAAGCTAAGCGACCCTAGTGGCCGACACAAACACCTGGCCCATCTAGGAGTGGCACTGCAGTGTCAGGCCGGATGGCCCTTCAAAAAATACTCCCCAAACAGCACATGACGCAAAGAAGAAAAAAAAGAGGCGCAATGAGGTAGCTGTGTGACTAAGATAAGTGACCCTAGTGGCCGACACAAACACCTGGCCCATCTAGGAGTGGCACTGCAGTGTCACGCAGGATGGCCCTTCCAAAAAATACTCCCCAAACAGCACATTACGCAAAGAAGAAAAAAAAAGAGGCGCAATGAGGTAGCTGTGTGACTAAGATAAGCGACCCTAGTGGCCGACACAAACACCTGGCCCATCTAGGAGTGTCACTGCAGTGTCACGCAGGATGGCCCTTCCAAAAAACACTCCCCAAACAGCACATGACGCAAAGAAAAATGAAAGAAAAAAGAGGTGCAAGATGGAATTGTCCTTGGGCCCTCCCACCCACCCTTATGTTGTATAAACAGGACATGCACACTTTAACCAACCCATCATTTCAGTGACAGGGTCTGCCACACGACTGTGACTGAAATGACGGGTTGGTTTGGACCCCCACCAAAAAAGAAGCAATTAATCTCTCCTTGCACAAACTGGCTCTACAGAGGCAAGATGTCCACCTCATCATCATCCTCCGATTCATCACCGTGTACATCCCCCTCCTCACAGATTATCAATTCGTCCCCACTGGAATCCACCATCACAGCTCCCTGTGTACTTTGTGGAGGCAATTGCTGCTGGTGAATGTCTCCATGGAGGAATTGATTATAATTCATTTTAATGAACATCATCTTCTCCACATTTTCTGGAAGTAACCTCGTACGCCGATTGCTGACAAGGTGAGCGGCGGCACTAAACACTCTTTCAGAGTACACACTTGTGGGAGGGCAACTTAGGTAGAATAAAGCCAGTTTGTGCAAGGGCCTCCAAATTGCCTCTTTTTCCTGCCAGTATACGTACGGACTGTCTGACGTGCCTACTTGGATGCGGTCACTCATATAATCCTCCACCATTCTTTCAATGGTGAGAGAATCATATGCAGTGACAGTAGACGACATGTCCGTAATCGTTGTCAGGTCCTTCAGTCCGGACCAGATGTCAGCATCAGCAGTCGCTCCAGACTGCCCTGCATCACCGCCAGCGGGTGGGCTCGGAATTCTGAGCCTTTTCCTCGCACCCACAGTTGCGGGAGAATGTGAAGGAGGAGATGTTGACAGGTCGCGTTCCGCTTGACTTGACAATTTTCTCACCAGCAGTTCTTTGAACCCCTGCAGACTTGTGTCTGCCGGAAAGAGAGATACAACGTAGGTTTTAAATCTAGGATCGAGCACGGTGGCCAAAATGTAGTGCTCTGATTTCAACAGATTGACCACCCGTGAATCCTTGTTAAGCGAATTAAGGGCTCCATCCACAAGTCCCACATGCCTAGCGGAATCGCTCAGTGTTAGCTCCTCCTTCAATGTCTCCAGCTTCTTCTGCAAAAGCCTGATGAGGGGAATGACCTGACTCAGGCTGGCAGTGTCTGAACTGACTTCACGTGTGGCAAGTTCAAAAGGTTGCAGAACATTGCACAACGTTGAAATCATTCTCCACTGCGCTTGAGACAGGTGCATTCCACCTCCTATATCGTGGTCAGTTGTATAGGCTTGAATGGCCTTTTGCTGCTCCTCCAACCTCTGAAGCATATAGAGGGTTGAATTCCACCTCGTTACCACTTCTTGCTTCAGATGATGGCAGGGCAGGTTCAGGCGTTTTTGGTGTTGCTCCAGTCTTCTGTACGTGGTGCCTGTACGCCGAAAGTGTCCCACAATTCTTCTGGCCACCGACAGCATCTCTTGCACGCCCCTCTCGTTTTTTAAATAATTCTGCACCACCAAATTCAAGGTATGTGCAAAACATGGGACGTGCTGGAATTTGCCCATATTTAATGCACACACAATATTGCTGGCGTTGTCCGATGCCACAAATCCACAGGAGAGTCCAATTGGGGTAAGCCATTCTGCGATGATCTTCCTCAGTTGCCGTAAGAGGTTTTTAGCTGTGTGCGTATTCTGGAAAGCGGTGATACAAAGCGTAGCCTGCCTAGGAAAGAGTTGGCGTTTGCGAGATGCTGCTACTGGTGCCGCCGCTGCTGTTCTTGCGGCGGGAGTCAATACATCTACCCAGTGGGCTGTCACAGTCATATAGTCCTGAGTCTGCCCTGCTCCACTTGTCCACATGTCCGTGGTTAAGTGGACATTGGGTACAACTGCATTTTTTAGGACACTGGTGAGTCTTTTTCTGAGGTCTGTGTACATTTTCGGTATCGCCTGCCTAGAGAAATGGAACCTAGATGGTATTTGGTACCGGGGACACAGTACCTCAATCAAGTCTATAGTTGGCTCTGCAGTAATGATGGATACCGGAACCACGTTTCTCACCGCCCAGGATGCCAAGGCCTCAGTTATCCGATTTGCAGCAGGATGACTGCTGTGATATTTCATCTTCCTCGCAAAGGACTGTTGGACAGTCAATTGCTTGGTGGAAGTAGTAAAAGTCGTCTTACGACTTCCCCTCTGGGATGACTATCGACTCCCAGCAGCAACAACAGCAGCGCCAGCAGCAGTAGGCGTTACACGCAAGGATGCATCGGAGGAATCCCAGGCAGGAGAGGACTCGTCAGAATTGCCAGTGACATGGCCTGCAGGACTATTGGCATTCCTGGGGAAGGAGGAAATTGACACTGAGGGAGTTGGTGGGGTGGTTTGCGTGAGCTTGGTTACAAGAGGAAGGGATTTACTGGTCAGTGGACTGCTTCCGCTGTTGCCCAAAGTTTTTGAACTTGTCACTGACTTATGATGAATGCGCTGCAGGTGACGTATAAGGGAGGATGTTCCGAGGTGGTTAACGTCCTTACCCCTACTTATTACAGCTTGACAAAGGCAACACATGGCTTGACACCTGTTGTCCGCATTTCTGTTGAAATACTTCCACACTGAAGAGCTGATTTTTTTGGTATTTTCACCAGGCATGTCAATGGCCATATTCCTCCCACGGACAACAGGTGTCTCCCCGGGTGCCTGACTTAAACAAACCACCTCACCATCAGAATCCTCCTTGTCAATTTCCTCCCCAGCGCCAGCAACACCCATATCCTCCTCATCCTGGTGTACTTCAACACTGACATCTTCAATCTGACTATCAGGAACTGGACTGCGGGTGCTCCTTCCAGCACTTGCAGGGGGCGTGCAAATGGTGGAAGGCGCATGCTCTTCACGTCCAGTGTTGGGAAGGTCAGGCATCGCAACCGACACAATTGGACTCTCCTTGTGGATTTGTGATTTCGAAGAACGCACAGTTCTTTGCTGTGCTTTTGCCAGCTTAAGTCTTTTCATTTTTCTAGCGAGAGGCTGAGTGCTTCCATCCTCATGTGAAGCTGAACCACTAGCCATGAACATAGGCCAGGGCCTCAGCCGTTCCTTGCCACTCCGTGTGGTAAATGGCATATTGGCAAGTTTACGCTTCTCCTCCGACGATTTTATTTTAGATTTTTGAGTCCTTTTTTTACTGATATTTTGTGTTTTGGATTTTACATGCTCTGTACTATGACATTGGGCATCGGCCTTGGCAGACGACGTTGATGGAATTTCATCGTCTCGGCCATGACTAGTGGCAGCAGCTTCAGCACGAGGTGGAAGTGGATCTTGATCTTTCCCTATTTTTGGAACCTCAACATTTTTGTTCTCCATATTTTAATAGGCACAACTAAAAGGCACCTCAGGTAAACAATGGAGATGGATGGATACTAGTATACTTATGGATGACGAGTGACTGATGACACAGAGGTAGCTACAGCCGTGGACTACCGTACTGCGTCTGCTAGTATAGAGATGATAATGATATAAAAAATATATATATATCACTACTGCAGGTATATATAATATAATGACGGACCTGCTGGACACTGTCAGCAGACTCCTAAACTACTAGTATGAAGAAGATAGAAGAAAAAAAACCACCACAGGTAGGTATACAATTATGGACGAGCACTGACGACACAGAGGTAGCCACAGCCGTGGACTACCGTACTGCGTCTGCTAGTATAGAGATGATAATGATATAAAAAATATATATATATCACTACTGCAGGTATATATAATATAATGACGGACCTGCTGGACACTGTCAGCAGACTCCTAAACTACTAGTATGAAGAAGATAGAAAAAAAAACCCCACCACAGGTAGGTATACAATTATGGACAAGCACTGACGACACAGAGGTAGCCACAGCCGTGGACTACCGTACTGCGTCTGCTAATATAGAGATGATAATGATATAAAAAATATATATATATCACTACTGCAGGTATATATAATATAATGACGGACCTGCTGGACACTGTCAGCAGACTCCTAAACTACTAGTATGAAGAAGATAGAAAAAAAACCCCACCACAGGTAGGTATACAATTATGGACGAGCACTGACGACACAGAGGTAGCCACAGCCGTGGACTACCGTACTGCGTCTGCTAATATAGAGATGATAATGATATAAAAAATATATATATATCACTACTGCAGGTATATATAATATAATTACGGACCTGCTGGACACTGTCAGCAGACTCCTAAACTACTAGTATGAAGAAGATAGAAAAAAAAACCCCACCACAGGTAGGTATACAATTATGGACGAGCACTGACGACACAGAGGTAGCTACAGCCGTGGACTACCGTACTGCGTCCGCTAGTATAGAGATGATAATGATATAAAAAATATATATATATATCACTACTGCAGGTATATATAATATAATGACAGACCTGCTGGACACTGTCAGCAGACTCCTAAACTACTAGTATGAAGAAGATAGAAAAAAAAAACCCACCACAGGTAGGTATACAATTATGGACGAGCACTGACGACACAGAGGTAGCCACAGCCGTGGACTACCGTACTGCGTCTGCTAATATAGAGATGATAAAGATGATAGAGATGAACAAAAAAAATATAACACTACTGCAGGTAAATATTTATATAATATAATGAATGACGGACCTGCTGGACACTGTCAGCAGAATGCGTTTATAGAATAAATAAAAAAAACACCACAGGAGTGTTTAACTTTTTCAGGCAGACAATATACTGGTGGTCACTGGTCAGTCACACTGGCAGCAAAAGTGTGCACTGTACTCCTGCTATAACTGCACCCCAGTCTCCCCCACAATTCAGCTGTGTGAGCAGTGAGCACTCAGCACAGTCAGATATACATAGATGATATTATCATGCAGCACACTGAGGCTGAGCACAGATATGGTATGTGACTGTGTATCGTTTTTTTTCAGGCAGAGAACGGATTATATTAAATAATAAAGTGGTCAGTCACTAGTAACTAACTATCAGCAAAACTCTGCACTCTGAGTACTCCTAATGCTCCCCAAAATTACTAAGTAATCAACTCAAGTGTCTCTATCTATTCTAACGGAGAGGACGCCAGCCACGTCCTCTCCCTATCAATCTCAATGCACGTGTGAAAATGGCGGCGACGCGCGGCTCCTTATATAGAATCCGAGTCTCGCGATAGAATACGAGCCTCGCGAGAATCCGACAGCGGGATGATGACGTTCGGGCGCGCTCGGGTTAGCCGAGCAAGGCGGGAAGATCCGAGTCTGCCTCGGACCCGTGTAAAAAGGCTGAAGTTCGGGGGGGGTTCGGATTCCGAGGAACCGAACCCGCTCATCTCTAATAAAAATGCGACAGGAATCTTGATTTTTAAATGGTCGTTGGGGGATTGGGACATTGCAGCAATTAATTGCTTATATACTTTATGTGGGCAATAAGTCAAATACAGATATGGAAATGTAATGTACTGTGTAACTCTACCAGCAAAACCTCTTCCTCTACTATCGGTACTGGGAGAATAAAGGTTGGTATGTACAGTAGTAAAATGTGCTGTCATTGTCATTTGTCTGCTTGGCTTATATAGTAGATACAGCACTGCCTCTCCTTGAAGATAAGTTGCTGTAAGTCATCTGCCACTCTTTTCTGTAAAGTGTTATTCCTACTGAGTGTCCCATTCCACAGCTTAATGAAATGGGCTCTTGCTATTCCAGCTCTGTATATACATATATACATTAAAACTGTACAAGTTCATCTAATTTGTGCGGGTTTCTAACCCAAACTGCCTTTTATTTTAGCTGAAACCAATTTCTCATCCACATTATGTTGCTCAGTGTTTTGAGTGATTAAAGCGCAGACCTCTACATCTCTCCTCAAGGTGCTAACAGAACATGCCAAGGACACGTCCAGGGTTAGAACTTGAAGCTGATGGCATGTGAGAATATGAATAGAGTTTATATGAGAAATGCAGCTCTACATATTAAGTCTATATGAATTATATGTTTTTAGTGTCATGAACATATGCAGGAAATGTTTACATACAAATATTGTGAAATCATTAAAACCTCATATGATGTACAAATTGGAAGTTAGTGGAGAGCATGGCAATTATTTTTTCTTTGCTTAACTCATTTAATGAGCTGTCAGAATGGTCTCCTACTGTGTTCTGCAGTGCAAGTTCATATCAACATATCATATTATGCATTAAATACAATTTGTTTATGTCATTTATTTGTGATATCGGTCTTGATGCTGATTCGGGCATATGGCCATTTTGAGTTGCAGAAAATCTGGAAAAACTGTACTGCGCATGCCTATAAAAAAGCCGCACACATGTGTACACATACAGATTTACTTGCATCAGGCACTTGCGCCTATTTGGTACTGAGGTTGGAGAGGAGAGGGAAGGACCAGTTTAACATAAGCCGAATAGCATAAAAGCATGTTTTTGTAATTGTGAATAGATGGAGAAACACACAGAGACACATACTGTATGGGCCTGTCAGTAGCCGAATCAATTGGAGGTGCCTGATGGCTAATGCGAGTATATGGTTATGGCCGTGACCATCACAGCTGATAGGTCCTTTCCTCAGTAATGAAAGGCATATATTTTAGGATGTTATAAGTGTACTTTAAAATTAAGTTTTTGATACTTTCATTCTTTTGCAATAAAGAATATTATTGGGGCAGATGTATTAACCTGGAAAAGGCATAAGGAAGTGATAAACCAGTGATATGTGCAAGGTGATAAACGCACCAGCCAATCAGCTCCAATATGTAAATTAACAGTTAGGAGCTGATTGGCTGGTGCATTTATCACCTTGAACATATCACTGGTTTATCACTTCCTTATGCCTTCTCTAGGTTAATACATCTGCCCCCATTATACCTTCTGTATTATATAAGTTTATTACAAAGGTGTTTTTTTTATTATGCAAACCAAGTAGTGAATGCATTTTTCACTATTGTATCAAATGTTAAAAAAAAACTTGTTTTGTATATATTACTTAGTTGTGTATAATTGTATCTGGGTGTAGGTATGCCTGGTGCACTTCGAGAGGATGTACAGACTGTAGGGTGTATGCCCATAGCATCCAAAGGATGCTCCTGGTAGCACTGCAGCAGCAATCCTGGCTGCCGGGTGCCGTTTCATGCACATGTCTAGCCAGAAGCAAGGGCCATGCGGCAGTGACAGTGCTGCCAACAGAGCCCTGCACTCTATGCGACTGCACCGCTCGCACACCCATAGAAATACAGTGGACTATTAATGGCCAGTGGTAGCCTGCCAATGCTGTTCTGTAATTCTCATCATCAGATACTGTAGCTGTCTTCCCTATCTGCTCTGAGAGCTTGACTTTGAACATGTTTGGTGACTTTGTTGCCGATAAATTTAGTGAAAGTTGGATTTTCTATGAGAGTACGTCGTTACAGTAGATACATTCCCAGGTTTATTTTTCCCCACTCACAAAATATCCCCTCATTCTGTCACAATTTCTCTTAACATTTTATTGTTGGAACTATGTTTTCAGCCTCTGCTGCAATAAAAAATTGGAGCAGATACAGGATGTCTTATCCCTTATAAATCAGGCCAGTCTCAGAGTAATTTAGGAGGAATGCCTTATCACAGAGAGAAGGAGATGAGGTGAACGGGACCCAAAGGAATTTTACTATGTAGCTCTGTGTATTTTGTGTAAAATGGCTTTGGTAATAAAAAGCAATCATATTTTTTCTGCTGTCGAGTAACAGAGAATGGAGAAGGAAAATAGAAAATCTCAGTAGGAAAATGTGTTTCAGGGATCCAACTAGACTATCTACTGTAGTTTGTGATTGAAGGGAATATATATACACAATTTACAAGGATGCCTTACATTCACTTTATGGTGATCGAGATGAGAAGGCTTCTGCTGGTCCCTTGCAGGTTCTCCACAGGTGACAGGGTGCTCCGAGTGTTGGGTATTACTGTCAACTAGGGGTTACATACGCTATCCTGGCGGGTGGGATGCCGGCTGTCAATATCCCGACATCAGCATCCCGCTGCCAGAATGCCGGCAGTGGAGCAAGTGCTAAGAGTCCAATTGCGGGCTGGCTGCGCTCACCACACTGCGGGTTCGGTGGCTCACTGCGCTTGCCACAGAATCTATTTCCACTCTATGGGTGTTGTGGACACCCACGAGTGGGAATAGCCCTGATGTGCTGCCGGTATTGTTGGATGTCGAGATTTAGGCATCGGTATCCTGAACATTGGGATCCCGACAGCTGGCATTTTAACGGCATCCCTCAACTAGCATTGTCAGAATTGGTATTAGTGGGGTAATAGGGTTCTCATAGTTTGAAAACATTTTCCAGGGACACTTTGATGCAGGGCAGGGTATGTGTGGTGCTGTCCCGCAGAAATATCCCTTTATAGCACTTACCTACAGTAACATAGCTGTACGTTTTTGCATTAATAGACTTGAAAGATGCAAAATATAGACTCAAATACATTTTAGAGTACAGTTAGTCAGCTCTGAAATTAGAGACGTTTCCAGGGTCTTAAGAACCTGGTATTGGCACTGGAAATCGTTACTGGTAAATTAGGATGGTTGGCAACTGTGGGTTCTCCAGACAAGTTAATAGTTCTGCCATCCCTATAACCCTCTATGACAGTGGTTCCCAAACTGTGTGCCGTGGCACCCTGGGGTGCCTCAGGACACTTGCAGGGGTGCCTCGGGTTGGTGGTCCAGGATCAATTAAAATGATTTATGGTTAATGTAATAGGCAAAGCCAGTGCTGGGGGCTGCCAATCATAACATGTTTGGACAAACAGAGGCAAATCCTGTCCCTCAACACACACAATTGACCCTAAGGGTGACATATAAGCACAATTTACTTAATTTAATATTTCTTTCTTAATTTATCAATAAGAAACCTTTGACCTAGGGGTGCCATGTAAACAATTCTGATGCTCTAGGGCGCCGTGCTTGTAAAATGTTTGGGAACCACTGCTCTATGACATTTCCATAATTGTCTGCACGCTGCTCAGATCTCTGCTTCCATTCTACTAAGGATTGATATGCTGGCCTGTAGATCTATGCTGTTATATAGCTCTTATTCTCTAATATGCTGTAATGTGCGAGTTTCAGTATAATGGCTATAAAATAATAGCACATTACAGTCTATTAGAGAATCTGGAGAACTGAGTGGAAATGCTAGTCCACAAGCCCATCAGAATGTTTCCTGGCAGCCGAGCTCAGGACAGAACAGTACTAGACTACAGGGTCTTTTACATATAAATCGTTAAATTGTGGGGATAAAAGAATAGAGTGATGGGGTTTTATATTTATTTATATTTGGAAATGAGGGCCAGATGCTATACATTCTTTATATTTGTGTTGAAACCTTTCATGAAAATGTTAACATAAGCAATATAATACACTGTAATATAAAATCAAACTAAAAGTACAGAAAGTTTGTACTGGATATAAAGCAATGCATACAAGAACATGTTATATAATCAGCCATTAAACATATTTGTGTTATTCTAAAAAAACTTTTTCAACCAGACAGACACATGTACTTCAGGGGACGCATCCTGCAACATCCTCTCACTGGTACAAATCATATCTAGATGTAATCCAAAAGGACCCCAATTTTATTCATTGGTCTCTTCTCACCCCACACTATGCTGTGAATACAAATAATAATGTTGTGGAAGACTAGATTGGGAATACGTGTATATCGGTGTATGTATAAAAATACAAAGCGCTTTAGGAAAAACTATTTTTTCAGTTGAAATGATTTTACCTGTCAGGGTAAGGGGAAGATTATTCATGAGTGCTTTTTAGTTTAGTCTTTAATGAATAGTACAGTGTTTAGTTTAAAATAATTAGACGTAATATAATAACTCTTATTGATATTTTTGTTTGCTTTAATGGTTTACTGAATGTGGAGGTGGATTAGGTGAGGAATGACTGGTTTCCTGGTGACCTCACTCAGACATTGTATCACTTGGTGCTCCTAGACACCTTATTCTCCATGGTTCCATAAATAGGATTGCCCATGTGTTGTCTAAGGTCAGTCAGCATGCCTGCTTGCCTGGCTCATAGGATGCTGCCTGTCACTTTCAATTAAATGTAACAATTTCTTCCTAAGGCACAAAAAAAACATATACTGTAGGCCAATTTAATTCTGTGTTGTCAACAGCAGTACACCAGTGGGTGCTGAATGTAGATTTCTAAAACAATAAATTAAATCAGTGTAGGCTATTATTTTTATTATGTGACTCATTCATTGAACTAAACAATGGGGACTAAACAGGAAGTGTAAGGAAGTAAAATGGTGAAATTATTATGGCTCACATATACTATACAGATCCTTCTACATCTTTGCTCAGTGCGCTATAAGTCACGTTACACATAATGCGTGAGTGCCGTGTGACTCGGTAGCACTGAGCATCTTTTTTTTCAATTTTTTTCAGCAAAAATGCGTGTTAGACGCAAAGTAATGTAATAGGACGCATAAACAGCTTCTAATTAAAATGATATGCAGGATGCCTATATTCTGTGTTTTCATGGAAAACACTGTAGCATGGCATTTCGAATGCAGATAGAACCGCAATTACACACAGAATATAGGTATGCCGCATATCATTTTAATCAGCAACAGCTGCTTGTGTGTCTTACTACATTACTTTGCATCTAATACGCATTTTAGCAGAAAAACACAAAAAACTAAGCTTGACGCTACTGAGTCCTGCCACGGCATGGCACGACAGCAAGGGCTGTTTAGCGTGATTGAAGCAAGGATGTAAGAGAATACATCTGTATCTCTATCATAAGGAATAGAGGAAGGTAACAGAGTCATATATTGCACTAAACGTCTTGCACTATCAACCTTATGAGTGTGTTCAATTCAGCAAATTAATTATTAAAGCATTGTCTCTCTGATCTCTGTCTCCAGGTGTTCACAAAATATGGGAAATGCTACATGTTTAATTCGGGACATGACGGTCGACCTCTGCTCACCACTGTAAAAGGAGGGACCGGAAATGGACTAGAAATAATGCTCGACATCCAGCAAGATGAATATCTTCCCATCTGGGGTGAGACAGGTAAGACCCTAATCATCATGTGACCAACCCAAGAAACAAAAACATGATATATATAGTTTTATATCAAGGTCTACCAAAACGGCTTTCTACTGGGTAAACTTTGTTAACTAAACTAGTATGTAATGTTTAAAGAAATGTATAATAATTCCATTATGGAGTATAGACAGATTTGTAAACAGAGCTTATCTTTATAAGAACAAAACCAATGAATTAGTGACATTACTGAGGCACAAAGGCAGCCATTTTGTGCTTCTGTGATGTCACTAATTGTTAGAGGTTTGGTAAGCTATATCGATTCAAGTCATTTTGCAAAGGTAGCAGGCGCACTTAGTATGCAAATAGTGTAAGGGGCCACAAAACACAAAGAAAAAAATATATGTACAGTATTTGTCAACTAGACCACAGATATGAAAAGAAATGGGAGCGCTGAATGAGTCTAAAGAGTAAATTTATTTATTACTAGACTGAATAAAACAGTGTTACATTAAACACATGGTTTAAAATAAAAATAAAAATGTACATACATATGATGACCCATTAATGAATGGATGAAAAAATAAAAAATCACATAAATATATGATATTGAATGTGACTGCAATATAACACCTGAAAGAACATGAAATGAGTCTTAATAAACTTTGTTGAAAAAGTGCAATGATGCTTGATAGTTTTTCAACCGTGCATCCACGGATGACCGTGTATTATAAGAGGGAGACTTATAAGAGGTACCTCTAGTATGTCACTGCTACAAATGTAGTCTCACCTCTCTTTAAGCTCGTGCAAGCGGCATAAAGTGTTAAAAGTGGCTCTGTCGGGCCGGGCAAACAGTGTCCCAAAGTTGGAATTACGGACACCGGCACTGTGCTGCTGCCTTGGTTTTAAATGAGAATGGTGTGGAGATCCCAGTTCCTCCTAGGTGTGTTATCCTGATGGAACAGAACTTCTTCGTTCTGAGCGCTGTACTGAGCCGGGTGTGCGGCGGCTCGATGCAACCAGAGTACAGAGTGTCACGCCGCTGGAGGAATGTCCGTATATTGCGGCTGAGCTCTCATCGGTCCACACAGCTAGAGGATGTCAGGGGAATATCGCAGTCAGACTGGATCCTTCACTGGGGTGCCTTAACGCGTTTCTCGGCCTGTAGCACTGGCCGTTTCATCAGAAGGGATCAGAGCCGCTTTTAACACTTTATGCCGCTTGCACGAGCTTAAAGAGAGGTGAGACTACATTTGTAACAGTGACATACTAGAGGTACCTCTTATAAGTCTCCCTCTTATAATACACGGTTATCCGTGGATGCACGGTTGAAAAACTATCAAGCATCATTGCACTTTTTCAACAAAGTTTATTAAGACTCATTTCATGTTCTTTCAGGTGTTATATTGCAGTCACATTCAATATCATATATTTATGTGATTTTTTATTTTTTCATCCATTCATTAATGGGTCATCATATGTATGTACATTTTTATTTTTATTTTAAACCATGTGTTTAATGTAACACTGTTTTATTCAGTCTAGTAATAAATAAATTTACTCTTTAGACTCATTCAGCGCTCCCATTTCTTTTCATATCTCATTTTTTATTTATTGGTGGGGTTGCCCGCCCACAACCGGTGAGCAGCCGTCTGAGTCTACCAGGTGTATGTGTATTGTGGAGCGCCAAATTCTTGTATATATTTTTGGTTTTTAGAACACAGACATATCTGGCAGCTGAAAATGATTTTAATTCTTTATCAGTCTCCTGCAAGCACTGTTTACCAATTGCAGGGATATACTGTTCTCAAAATTTGAGCACCAGGAACAGCTGTCTGCATGGATATGTGAGTGTCGGGTGATCTTTGGATTGTGTATATATATATATCTATATATATATATATATATATATAATTATCTTTTCTTTTTCAATCTCTCTCTCTCTCTCTCTCTTTCTCTGTCTATCTATCAATGGGGTCTATTCAGGTCAGGTTGGATTGCAATCGCGATCCAGCCCACAGCTTCCTGAGAAAATGGTCTGGAAATTGCACACTGCGCATGTGCAGAATGGGTCAGGTCCTGTGATCGCATTGCAGGCATGCGAACGCCTCTCCTGATTGACAGGCAGAGGCAGTGGCATAATTATAGAGGGTACAGGGGGCCCAATGAGCAGTAACCTACAGCAGCCAATCAACACTGATTGTCCTTCTGCATCTTAGACATTGAAAGCAAATATCTGATTGCTAAGGGTAATGGCACACTTCCCGTTTCTTAGTCAATAATGATTTACAGTACTGTATGTTGGTAATTATCAAATTTAGAACTTAGTAACTATGAAGTAGTACTGTTTTCAATAAAATAATTAGCAATGAGTAAAATGTGGTTTGCCCAACAGCATTCTATTAAATATAAAATGTCATCATCTTATTGTCAGACTAAAATAATCAAGGTCTAGGATGTAATTGGCTCAGATTTTTGTCAAAATGATGAGTTTCTTTTGATTTTCCAGTGAATTGTAAATTGCCTTAGAGTAAAACTCATAACAGAGTAAAACTTGAGATGAACTCACTAGAAACTCACCATTTTAAACCATGCTTTTTCGTATCTCGCCTTCCCAATTTTTTCCAATGTTTTGTATGGAAGTTGTTGGGTGTAATAATGGTCACATTCCCAAGTTGCTGTAAATAAGCTGTCTTGGCTGTATATTTGAGGGATCAATAAAAAGAAAAAAATTGAAAACATTGCCCCCACCCCCTCCCCCATATCCACATGACCCAGGCCTTCCAGAATCGGGCCCAGTCCCCTAGGGAGTAGAGCTTGATGAAAAACATCAGGCTCTTCTTGGTAATAAACTGATAGTTACCCCAATATAAATTCTAAATCAAATATATATATATATATATATATATATATATATATATATATTAGTGATGAGCGGGTTCGGTTCCTCGGAAACCGAACCCCCCCGAACTTCACCCATTTTACACGGGTCCGAGGCATACTCGGATTCTCCCGTATGGCTCGGTTAACCCGAGCGCGCCCGAACGTCATCATCCCGCTGTCGGATTCTCGCGAGATTCGGATTTTATATAAGGAGCCGCGCGTCGCCGCCATTTTCACTCGTGCATTGGAAATGTTAGGGAGAGGACGTGGCTGGCGTCCTCTCCGTTTATTAATGTTGCTGCAAATATTTGTGCTTATTGCTTAATTGTGGGGACTGGGGAGCAGCTGTATTATATAGGAGGAGTACAGTGCAGAGTTTTGCTGATCAGTGACCACCAGTTTTATCCGTTCTCTGCCTGAAAAACGCTCCATATCTGTGCTCAGTGTCCTGCATAAATCTGTGCTCACACTGCTTTATTGTGGGGACTGGGGACCAGCAGTATTATATAGGAGGAGTACAGTGCAGAGTTTTGCTGACCAGTGACCAGCAGTATACATTGTCTGCCTGAAAAACGCTCCATATCTGTGCTCAGTGTGCTGCATATATCTGTGCTCACACTGCTTTATTGTGGGTACTGGGGACCACCAGTATATTATATAGGAGGAGTACAGTGCAGAGTTTTGCTGACCAGTGACCACCAGTATATATAGCAGTACGGTACGGAAGGCCACTGCTCTACCTACCTCTGTGTCATCAAGTATACTATCCATCTAGATTCTATACCTGTGGTGCATTTTAGTTTTGCAGTTTGCTGACAGTGACCACCAGTATATATAGCAGCACGGTACGGAAGGCCACTGCTCTACCTACCTCTGTGTCGTCAAGTATACTATCCATCTAGATTCTATACCTGTGGTGCATTTTAGTTTTGCAGTTTGCTGACAGTGACCACCAGTTTATATAGCAGTACGGTACGGAAGGCCACTGCTCTACCTACCTCTGTGTCGTCAAGTATACTATCCATCTAGATTCTATACCTGTGGTGCATTTTAGTTTTGCAGTTTGCTGACAGTGACCACCAGTATATATAGCAGTACGGTACGGAAGGCCACTGCTCTACCTACCTCTGTGTCGTCAAGTATACTATCCATCTAGATTCTATACCTGTGGTGCATTTTAGTTTTGCAGTTTGCTGACAGTGACCACCAGTATATATAGCAGTACGGTACGGAAGGCCACTGCTCTACCTACCTCTGTGTCGTCAAGTATACTATCCATCCATACCTGTGGTGCATTTCAGTTGTGCGCAGTATATATAGTAGTAGGCCATTGCTATTGATACTGGCATATAATTCCACACATTAAAAAATGGAGAACAAACATGTGGAGGTTAAAATAGGGGAAGATCAAGATCCACTTCCACCTCGTGCTGAAGCTGCTGCCACTAGTCATGGCCGAGATGATGAAATGCCATCAACGTCGTCTGCCAAGGCCGATGCCCAATGTCATAGTAGAGAGCATGTAAAATCCAAAAAAACAAAAGTTCAGTAAAATGACCCAAAAATCAAAATTGAAAGTGTCTGATGAGAAGCGTAAACTTGCCAATATGCCATTTACGACACGGAGTGGCAAGGAACGGCTGAGGCCCTGGCCTATGTTCATGGCTAGTGGTTCAGATTCACATGAGGATGGAAGCACTCATTCTCTCGCTAGAAAAATGAAAAGACTTAAGCTGGCAAAAGCACAGCAAAGAACTGTGCGTTCTTCTAAATCACAAATCCCCAAGGAGAGTCCAATTGTGTCGGTTGCGATGCCTGACCTTCCCAACACTGGACGGGAAGAGCTTGCGCCTTCCACCATTTGCACGCCCCCTGCAAGTGCTGGAAGGAGCACCCGCAGTCCAGTTCCTGATAGTCAAATTGAAGATGTCACTGTTGAAGTACACCAGGATGAGGATATGGGTGTTGCTGGCGCTGGGGAGGAAATTGACAAGGAGGATTCTGATGGTGAGGTGGTTTGTTTAAGTCAGGCACCCGGGGAGACACCTGTTGTCCGTGGGACGAATATGGCCATTGACATGCCTGGTCAAAATACAAAAAAAATCACCTCTTCGGTGTGTGGAATTATTTCAACACAAATGCGGACAACAGGTGTCAAGCCGTGTGTTGCCTTTGTCAAGCTGTAATAAGTAGGGGTAAGGACGTTGACCACCTAGGAACATCCTCCCTTATACGTCACCTGGACCGCATTCATCAGAAGTCAGTGACGAGTTCAAAAACTATGGATGACAGCGGAAGCAGTCCACTGACCACTAAATCCCTTCCTCTTGTAACCAAGCTCACGCAAACCACACCACCAACTCCCTCAGTGTCAATTTCCATCTTACACAGGAAAGCCAATAGTCCTGCAGGCCATGTCACTGGCAAGTATGACGAGTCCTCTCCTGCCTGGGATTCCTCCGATGCGTCCTTGAGTGTAACGCCTACTGCTGCTGGCGCTGCTGTTGTTGCTGCTGGGAGTCGATCGTCATCCCAGAGGGGAAGTCGGAAGACCACTTGTACTACTTCCAGTAAGCAATTGACTGTCCAACAGTCCTTTGCGAGGAAGATGAAATATCACAGCAGTCATCCTGCTGCAAAGCGGATAACTCAGGTCTTGTCAGCCTGGGTGGTGACAAACGTGTGTCCGGTATCCACCGTTAATTCACAGGCAACTAGAGACTTCCCCGGTACCAAATACCATCTAGGTTCCATTTCTCTAGGCAGGCGATACCGAAAATGTACACAGACGTCAGAAAAAGAGTCACCAGTGTCCTAAAAAATGCAGTTGTAACCAATGTCCACTTAACCACGGACATGTGGACAAGTGGAGCAGGGCAGACTCAGGACTATATGACTGTGACAGCCCACTGGGTAGATGTATTGCCTCCCGCAGCAAGAACAGCAGCGGCGGCACCAGTAGCAGCATCTCGCAAACGCCAACTCGTTCCTAGGCAGGCTACGCTTTGTATCACCGCTTTCCAGAAGAGGCACACAGCTGACAACCTCTTACGGAAACTGAGGAAGATCATCGCAGAATGGCTTACCCCAATTGAACTCTCCTGGGGATTTGTGACATCGGACAACACCAGCAATATTGTGCGTGCATTACATCTGGGCAAATTCCAGCACGTCCCATGTTTTGCACATACATTGAATTTGGTGGTGCAGAATTATTTAAAAAACGACAGGGGCGTGCAAGAGATGCTGTCGGTGGCCCGAAGAATTGCGGGCCACTTTCGGCATTCAGCCACTGCGTGCCGAAGACTGGAGCACCAGCAAACACTCCTGAACCTGCCCTGCCATCATCTGAAGCAAGAGGTGGTAAAGAGGTGGAATTCAACCCTCTATATGCTTCAGAGGATGGAGGAGCAGCAAAAGGCCATTCAAGCCTATACATCTGACCACGATATAGGCAAAGGAGGGGGAATGCACCTGACTCAAGCGCAGTGGAGAATGATTTCAACGTTGTGCAAGGTTCTGCAACCCTTTGAACTTGCCACACGTGAAGTCAGTTCAGACACTGCCAGCCTGAGTCAGGTCATTCCCCTCATCAGGCTTTTGCAGAAGAAGCTGGAGACATTGAAGGAGGAGCTAAAACAGAGCGATTCTGCTAGGCATGTGGGACTTGTGGATGGAGCCCTTAATTCGCTTAACCAGGATTCACAGGTGGTCAATCTGTTGAAATCAGAGCACTACATTTTGGCCACCGTGCTCGATCCTAGATTTAAAACCTACGTTGTATCTCTCTTTCCAGCAGACACAAGTCTGCAGAGGTTCAAAGACCTGCTGGTGAGAAAATTGTCAAGTCAAGCGGAACGTGACCCGTCAACAGCTCCTCCTTCACATTCTCCCGCAACTGGGGGTGCAAGGAAAAGGATAAGAATTCCGAGCCCACCCGCTGGCGGTGATGCAGAGCAGTCTGGAGCGAGTGCTGACATCTGGTCCGGACTGAAGGACCTGCCAACGATTACTGACATGTCGTCTACTGTCACTGCATATGATTCTCTCACCATTGAAAGAATGGTGGAGGATTATATGAGTGACCGCATCCAAGTAGGCACGTCAGACAGTCCGTATGTATACTGGCTGGAAAAAGAGGCAATTTGGAGGCCCTTGCACAAACTGGCTTTATTCTACCTAAGTTGCCCTCCCTCCAGTGTGTACTCCGAAAGAGTGTTTAGTGCAGCCGCTCACCTTGTCAGCAATCGGCGTATGAGGTTACTTCCAGAAAATGTGGAGAAGATGATGTTCATCAAAATGAATTATAATCAATTCCTCCGTGGAGACATTCACCAGCAGCAATTGCCTCCAGAAAGTACACAGGGATTTGAGATGGTGGATTCCAGTGGGGACGAATTAATAATCAGTGAGGAGGGGGATGTATACAGTGAAAGGGGTGAGGAATCGGAGGATGATGATGAGGTGGACATCTTGCCTCTGTAGAGCCAGTTTGTGCAAGGAGAGATTGATTGCTTCTTTTTTGGTGGGGGCCCAAACCAACCAGTCATTTCAGTCACAGTCGTGTGGCAGACCCTGTCACTGAAATGATGGGTTCGTTAAAGTGTGCATGTCCTGTTTATACAACATAAGGGTGGGTGGGAGGGCCCAAGGACAATTCCATCTTGCACCTCTTTTTTCTTTCATTTTTCTTTGCATCATGTGCTGTTTGGGGACTATTTTTTTAAGTGCCATCCTGTCTGACACTGCAGTGCCACTCCTAGATGGGCCAGGTGTTTGTGTCGGCCACTTGTGTCGCTTAGCTTAGTCACACAGCGACCTTGGTGCGCCTCTTTTTTTCTTTGCATCATGTGCTGTTTGGGGACTATTTTTTTGAAGTGCCATCCTGCCTGATACTGCAGTGCCACTCCTAGATGGTCCAGGTGTTTGTGTCGGCCACTTGTGTCGCTTAGCTTAGCCATCCAGCGACCTCGGTGCAAATTTTAGTACTAAAAATAATATTGTGAGGTGTGAGGTGTTCAGAATAGACTGAAAATGAGTGGAAATTATGGTTACTGAGGTGAATAATACTATGTGATCAAAATGACCCCCAAATTCTATGATTTAAGTTGTTTTTGAGGGTTTTTTGTAAAAAAACACCCGAATCCAAAACACACCTGAATCCGACAAAAAATTTTCAGGGAGGTTTTGGCAAAACGCGTCCGAATCCAAATAACGGCTGCGGATCCGAATCCAAAACCAAAATACAAAACCCGAAAAATTTCCGGTGCACATCTCTAATATATATTCTTCCAAACAATGAATCGGGGGCGCTACCAATCACATCCCATTACACCAGCAATACAAATGACCACATATATAGTTAATAACAATTTATTAAAAAGCACAATTTGCTATTAGAGATAACCCTTTCAAATGCACAGATTAGTGTCAAAGATGAAATGAAGGGTATTCTTCTCTCTTCCACTACTCAGGCAGTCACGGCATCCCCCACAGGGTGTATCTTGCTCCGGTGCCTTCCTCAAAAGAAAGTCCTTGTATGATACAGCAAACAACTGAGGCAGCACTCAGAAGCTTGTGAAACCAACAAACAAGTGTATTTGCAAGGTCAACGTTTCGGGGACCACTTCCCCGTCTTCAGGACATGGAGGGAAGTGGTCCCCAGAAGACGGGGAAGTGGTCCCTGAAACTTTGACCTTGCAAATACACTTGTTTGCTGGTTTCACAAGCCTCTGAGTGCCGCCTCCTTTTGTTTGCTGTGTATATATATATATATATATATATATATATGTGTGTGTGTGTCCAATGGCAGTTGGCACACATCCACATATGGTAACAGACTCTTGGTGAACAATCATAGAGACAGCATATACTGTACATCCAAATGGAAGCAAAGGAAGGGGCTGTGACCCTGAAAACGTTAGACTATAGAGCAGTGGCGGAACAAGCAAGCGGTGGGCCCAGGTGCGACAAAATGCTTTGGGCCCCCCCCCCATCCAAGTCCACCCCGGGGGCAGTGCGCGCCGTAGGCGCGCGCAAAAATACATAGTGGCGTGGCTTCGTGGGGAAGGGGTGTGGCCACAAAATAATACCAACACAGTAGTCTCCATTATTCAAATTACGCCGCACAGTAGCACCACTACACCAGGTAGAGACCCTTTTACACCTTACAGCGAACAGATTCCTCTTTTTACACATTACAGCAGACAGCGTGCCCTTTTTACACATAACGGCAGACAGCGTGCCCTTTTTACACATAACGGCAGACCGCGTGCCCTTGTTACACATTACGGCAGACAGCGTGCCCTTTTTACACATTACGGTAGACAGCGTGCCCTTGTTACACATTACGGCAGACAGCGTGCCCTTGTTACACATTACGGCAGACAGCGTCCCCATTTTTACACATTACGGCAGGCAGATTCCTCCTTTTTACACATAGCAGCAGGCAGATTCCCCATTTTTACACATAGCGTCAGGCAGCCCCCCTTTTTTACACATTACGGCAGGCAGATTCCCCATTTTTACACATAGCGTCGGGCAGATTACCCCTTTTTACACATAACGGCAGACCGCGTGCCCTTGTTACACATTACGGCAGACAGCGTGCCCTTTTTACACATTACGGCAGACAGCGTGCCCTTGTTACACATTACGGCAGACAGCGTCCCCATTTTTACACATTACGGCAGGCAGATTCCCCTTTTTACACATAGTGGCAGGCAGTCCCCCCTTTTTAAACATTGCGGCAGGTAGTCCCCCCTTTTTACACATTGCGGCAGGCAGTCCCCCCTTTTTACACAGTGCGGCAGTCAGTCCCCCCTTTTTACACATTGCGGCAGGCAGTCCCCCCTTTTTACACATTGCGGCAGGTAGTCCCCCCTTTTTACACATTGCGGCAGGCAGTCCCCCCTTTTTACACATTGCGGCAGGTAGTCCCCCCTTTTTACACATTGCAGCAGGCAGTCCCCCCTTTTTACACAGTGCGGCAGGCAGTCCCCCCTTTTTACACATTGCGGCAGGTAGTCCCCCCTTTTTACACATTGCGGCAGGCAGGCACAAGAAAGAAAGAAGGAAAGAAAAAGAAAGAAAGAAAGAAAGAAAGAAAGAAAGAAAGAAAGAAAGAAAGAAAGAAAGAAAGAAAGAAAGAAAGAAAGAAAGAAAGAAAGAAAGAAAGAAAGAAGAATTATACTTACCCTCAGGCTCCTCGGTGCAGCTGCGTCAGACGACGATTCCCGGGCAGTAGAGAATGAGGAGGAGGGAGCCGGAGGACGGAGCCGCAGCAGCGCTTTGTTACTGGTGGAGGCGCTGCTGCTGCTGCCCCTCTGCTTCCCTATAGGCTGTTCTCGGAAGACAGCCTATAGGGAAGCAGAGGAGCAGCAGCAGCAGCGCCTCCACCAGTAACAAAGCGCTGCTGCGGCTCCGTCCTCCGGCTCCCTCCTCCTTCCCCCGTCTGTACCGCTGCTCAGCTCCTATCTCCGGGCGGCTGTGCGCTGCGGGCAGCGGTTGCCTGCAGCGCACAGCGGCATGTAATGAGTCAGTTTGACTCATTACATGCTTGGGCCCCTGGACAGAGGCGGGCCCCAGTGCAGTGCACTGCCTGCACTGCCGGTAGTTCCGCCTCTGCTATAGAGGTAATTCAGACCTGATCGCTGCTGTGTGTTTTCGCACAGTGGGCGATCAGGTCCAAACTGCGCATGCAAGTGCACTACAATGCGCAGACGCGTTGCACGGGTACAAAGCGGATCGCCGCTCAGCGATGGGTTTGTTCGACGAATCCGTTCGTACGGGCGATCTCAAGGAGACTGACAGGAAGAAGGCATTTGTGGGTATCAACTGACATTTTTCAGGAAGTGTCTGGAAAAATGCAGGCGTGTCCATGCGTTTGCAGGCAGGGTTCCTGACACCAGTTCCGGTCCCGGACAGGCTGATGTGATCGCAGTGGCTGAGTAAGGCCTGGGCTGCGCAGAGACTGTTCAAAATCTGTTTGTAAAGCTCTGCTACCCATGTGTTCGCACACTTGCAGAGCTAAAATACACTCCCCTGTAGGCGGCGACTATCTGATCGCAGCAGTGCAAAAAGCACTTGCTAGTGATCAGGTCTGAATCAGGCTCTATGTACCAGGTCTAATACAGAAGTTTTTGCTACGTATGTCTCCAGAGTGCCTTACTTCCATTTGGATATATATATATATATTTATATATATATATATATATATATATATATATATATATATATATATATAGTTTTTGTGATACAGTAAAAAAGAAAATTCCTTCCATATATATTAATTTATTAATTATGGTTCTGATTAATTTTATTTTCCAAGTTATAGAACAGCTTCATAATGTAGGAGGTAAGGTGCCAATGTGATAGGAGGCCATGCAAATGTGTAGGCGGTACGGTGCCAATCTAGAGGAAGCTGTATTTTGAACCAAGCAGCAATGTTGTACAAACCATGTGCTGTTGCTGCAGTAAAAAGGAACTGCAATGGCCACAGAAAGAACATGAAAAATGGGCAATAGATTTGATCTTTCACCCACGAACCCACTAACGGGAGATGTTTTACAATAGGCATGACCACGGGTGAATTAACAGACGAGTAGGCCCGTGTCCATTGTCCTCTATCAGGGCCCCCTACTCTGGACCTAGAGCAGCCCAGTATACAGCAACGTGTGCTAGGCTGGAGAAAGAGTCTCCCGGTGTCGGCTGACATGTAAGGGGAGAGGGGTAGGGCCGTGGACATGCCTGGACCTGGTCCCAGGCAGGCCTCTTCAAGAAGCTTGGACCTTGATAATTAGTACACGCCTCCCTTTTGGTGCCACTGGACACACATGCCTGATGTAATGGAGGTACTATATGCACACTTTATTATTTATATAGCCAATTATTTTGTAGCATACAGCCTCCTTATTCTCCCAAGTGTTTCCTTCATGATGGGCAAAAAGTGGAGACATCATCAGGCCTTTCCAACAAGCCCAGATAGTAACTGCAGCCCTCTCTCCTCTCCGCACCACTGTCACTGTGTTGTGCACATGTAGTATGGCCTTATGGAGACTGCTAGACTCTTCAGCCACTATTTCAGAGTCTTACTAACATTCATGGAGAGTTGGCAAGTATGCTTCAGACTGCTAGATGAATAGTGGGTTTCATGTCATTTGGAGGTCTATTCAGGAAGCAATAAAAAAAAAAAGTGGAGAAGTGTGCCAGCGGAAAGAAGTTGCCCATGGCAACCAATTAGTGTTGAGGTAACATTGCTAAAGTGCATTCTATAAAATTATACGTAGCAGCTGATTGGTTGCTGTGGGCCACTTCTCCACTGGCTCACTTCTCCACACTTTTCACTGCTTCATGAAAAGACCCATCAATGGACGGAATTCAAATGTTTTCTGCCGACAGCCAGTAGATGGCACCCAAACAGAGCTATTCAATTGTAGCTCCGTTCGGGTGCGAAGGCCGCCAGCATCTGCATTTTAGCTTGCCCACCCAAGGGGTGGCTAGTTGAAATGCGCCCAAACTGCACTTTTCACGATCGCGCTCAGCACTTTGGTCAGGTTTAGCTGCTTTACAAGGCTAAACCGACCTTTATGGGAGCGATAAGCGCGATAAAGTGAGACAATTGATTAATGCCCCTGCAATCTCCCGTCACTTTAGATGGGAGATCAGGCTTGATAATCAATTGAACACTGCCCAATATGTTGCTTGCTTACATATGACTTGTGGAAATTAAAGGGTTTGGGTTTTTTTATTATTAGAATGGCCACATTAAAAAAGTTTTCTCTTATAACACTGTCCTTTGATGTGTTACTGTTTATTATACACTGGATATAATACACAAGATATAAGTGGACAAATACACAAGGTTAATAGACTATTCTGAGGTAATTACTGTGGAAATGAAAAAGAAGGTGAATGTCAGGTTACATGCTTCTGCATATTTTTATTTAGAGTAGCATTTTACACATTGCTAAGAGATTTTGGGGCTGAAAGCAGCGTGATCAGTGGTAAATTTAAAATAAATAATTTAGGATTGGACCATTGACATTACGGCTTTTATATCACCGCTGTTGTGATTAAAAGGCTCCTTTCTATTTGTGCAAAGCAGAACAGTTATTTTAAAGGACCTCGTTGTGCTAATTTGGCACTGGAAAATTTCACCACTCACATTCTCAGCAGCTCCCTCTCTAAAATAGAAGCCCCCTGGTGGTTTATATTACAGGGAACATGCTATGTAGAGCTGGCTGTTGAGATACCTGTTGTTAAGGAGGGATGGTGTGTTCTCTGGCCTGGCATAACATCAAGGCCTTTCCATTTGTCCTTGGGATCAACATGTCCAGGCTATACATCACATCTGAGGAGCCTGTGATTCCCACTGGCAGCAGCCTGTACCCGTAGTTAAGCTGCTTTAAGTTATCTTGCTAATGAGCAGGTTGCAACAGTTTTAGAGAGCAGTGTACACAAAGCTTTGGTAGATGAGGGAACATCATATAATAATAACAACCAAGGAATGCCTAGCTGTAAATTGAAGAATGGATTCAGAAAAGACTGTTGCTAGAGACTGACCTGGTATAAGAGCACATGTATAGAGAGAAATATACAGCCTGAATAGAAATAGATAAGCAATTACTTTGATGTGCATATCAGAAGTAAGAAGATCAGATAAGATAAGATAAGAAGATAAGATAAGATAAGATAAGATAAGATAAGATAAGATAAGATACTTCTTGTACACGTCTGTGTTCCCTTTGAAGTGGCATGGGGTAGAGCAGGCTTTATAGCATACTAGATCATTGGAATTATTATTTTTAGGAAGCACTTTGCATTGAACGAAAATAAATTGTTTACTAAATGTCTCAATAAAAAATGGTGCATTCAATAGAGAACACAATTTGCCCTCCCTTGCATTGGTCAGAAGATGCAGAAATTCAACAGCAAGAATGGTGGGAATGGGCAGTCCTGTTTACAATGTTGTCACTTAGGGATATATTATTAATCAGTTATGCAATTAAAATAAGCAGAATCTTCTGTTTCTGCATGTTTAAGTTCAGTACCCCTTAAATGTACCAATTAGGAAAACAGGAAATATATCCTACTTTCCATATGCTAGCCCCTACCCCAGTTTTCTATGGGGATGGTATTTAACAAGATCCACAGAATATCCTACCTGGGTGGGCTAACGCATCCTCAGAATGTTGTTAGCCCATTGTCTACAATAGGGAAGCCCTGTCAGAGAGGAATCTTGCAATCCCTCTCCTGTGGGCTGCAGGAGGTGCTGCTGTGCATCATGGGATGCGTGCATGCCATGCATGCGCAGTAGCTATTATGGGGTCTGTAGGTAGAAGTAAAGTGATTGGCTATGCGATCACTTTGCTTCTTCCTGATCACCAGGATGGGATCTTATGGGAGGCTATTATTCCAAATGTATAATAAATATGCCCTTTAAATAATTTACTTGCCCACTCCATACAGATGAATTCCTAGCGAACACTCATAGGTACTTTGCTTGCAGTGGTAAATTCTATGTGCACTATGGCTGTTGACTACATATACTAGGGTGGCTCGTAGTATATGTATCTAAATACATTGTTACATCTATTTTCACATGTGTTATTACCATTTTGAAGGGAATGAAACCTTACTCTTAAAAAAGATATATAATTTATTTACTGATGATTGACAAATGGACATGCTATGGCTATTAAGTTACTGGAGTCTATAAAAAATGAAACATTTAAAAAATGTTAATTAAATATTTCAAACATAAACTTTGTACCTCAGCTTATATATTATATGTGCATATTTTTCCTGCAGAATATTTGGCAGGTCCTAGTTTGCTGATGAAATAGTTTTTCAGGGTATCCATTTCAAAGTACAGTATACAGCCAAGTGTATGAGCCAACCCTGCTTAGCCTCAATCCTATATATTCCAACCCAGCCTATCAATGAGCCACAGAGGCCATGAGTTCATGCCCCACATATAAAACACACATACCACTAGCCTTTTTATTGCCTTTACCATTGGCCCCTTATACAGAGTAAACCTTTGCTTGAATAAACTTGCACTGTTTCTGGGGACGTTTCCATGTGACTTACAGGCAGCCAGGCAGTCAGTATTAGTACTCTGATAATGATCATACCTTGTGTATCCACATAGAGCACTGTGGAGGAAGGTTGCTTACAGTAAAGCTGGGCATTCACTATAGAATTATCTGGAAGATAATCTGTGGTTGGAATGAAAACCTGGTAATGGATGAGAGCAACTGACAATCGACCATTTGCTCCCAAACACTGGAAAATGGACAAAACCTATCGTTTATAGAAATTGGTTAAATCACAGACAGGTTTTGTCCATTTTCCAGTTTTTGGTAACAAATGGTCGATTATCAATTGCTCTCATCCTTTACGATCTGCCAGATAATTGTATAGTGTATGCTCAGCTTTACTTGGAAGGAGTCAATGGTGCGGTTTGTGGGATGCCACGTATACTTTAGAATGGAGGTTAATGCTATTTCCTCAATTAAAAGATGTCAGGCGCCTGGAGCGACTGAGCCGCTCAAAAAGGTGTAAAGTACCATTTAAAATAAAATAAATATGTGCATCTTATTCGTATTGCAGACACAGCAAAACATCTCTCAAAGTGTACTACAAATGTCAGAATATGAATTAAACCACACTGGAATTAGTTTTAAAAAGTGCAAAGATGAAGCACAACGGACCTTCCCATGAGTAAATCTCACGGCCTCTGCAGTGCAGCACTTATACAGATTCAGATTTATTCATGCATAGATGCACAAATGTTGCATGTCAAATTGATCAGTGCAATCTAGTAAAGTACTTCCAGTTCTTTATTTGTGACAATAAGATGCATATTTTGAGAGAGGAACTGTTTGCACAGTGTCTGAGAACACGTCTATAAACCAAAATGGGATGGGGTCAATTTACCTACAATCAAAATCCTGACGGTCAAAATACTGACAACCATTGATCCCGACATGGTCAAAATGCTGTCATTTAAAATACCGACATTTAAAATGTTGACAGGTCAAAAAGTCGACATGAGTTTTTCATGATTTTTTCATTGGAACCGACTTGTTCATACTTTACCATCCCAGTGGACCTGGAGGGGGAATATAATAGTGTGCCGAGCGCAGCATGGCAAGCGCAGCGAGCCATGCGAGGGGACGCGGTACACTTATACGGTGTCCATGTTGACCTATGTCGACATACCAGAAAAATACCGAAAACCGTGTGTCGACTTTTTGACCTGTCGACAATTTAAATGTCGGTATTTTGACCTTGTCAGTATTTTGACCGTTGGTCAATTGTTGTCGGGATTTTGACTGTCGGGATATTGATTGTAGGTATTTCATACTAAACCCAATGATACTTGTCTTCTCTCACAGGATATGCTGGTGATGCCAGTACTTTAGCAATTTTTATACATGTGTATATACCGGTATGTGTGTGTGTGTGTGTGTGTGTGTGTGTGTGTGTGTGTGTGTGTGTGTGTGTGTGTGTGTGTGTGTAAAAATATGGCATTTAGTAAGAGACAGTGCCTTCTAGTCTAGCTTTGTAAACCAGCTAGTAATAGAAGTGTGCCTAAAAAAGCTTAGAAAGTGCACGTGTACTAAATAATAAGCTCTTGCGTCACAGTTTAAGTGTCTGAAAATATAAATATAAAATGAAAAGTTCATAGCATAATACCACAAGTACAATAAATTCAACTGCATTCATGCAAACAGGGGAAAAACATTTCACATTGAATTAGGGGTCTATTCAGCATATTCCAATGTCTACAAAAGCAGATGAAAATTAACATTTGCACCTACTTTTGAAGAAATTAACTATCAGGGATATTCATTAACCTTGTAACAAAGGAGATGTCACTGATATCTCTTGGTTACTATTCTCCAATCATAATTTCCACAGTCCCAACATTGGGGAAAGGGGAGGGGGGGGGGGGGGGGTCAGCAGTGTAACGAAATCCTTGCAGAAGTATCACAATTTTGAAAAACCTGACTTAGCAAAACGAGAGGCTTTTCGGAAGTGATACTTTAGGCAATGAGGCATGATGAATGCCTCAAAATGTTGTTTAGACTTTCAGTGAATATGTATAGAAATCATTAAAGGGGGTCATTCCGACTTGATCGCACGCTGCCATTTTTTGCAGCGCAGCAATCTGGTTACTACTGAGCATGCGTATGCACCGCAACGTGCAGGTGCGTCATATGGGTACAAAGTGGATAGTTGCTGTGCAATGGATTTAACGAAGAATCCATTCTCACAGCCGATCGCTAGGAGATTGACAGGAAGAAGGCGTTTATGGGTGCAGGGTCGAAACTAGGATTTTTGTCACCCGGGGCAAGGCAAGAGTTTGCGCTCCCCCCAAAAAAACAAAAAAACAAACCAAAAAAACAACAACAGTATAATAAACTCTGACTAAAATATCAGATTACTAGGAAATTTGAAAAAAGGGGATACTATTGGACAATATTCCCCTACGTGCCTCATATGCCCTACAGTATGCATCACATGCCCTGCCAGTGTGTTCAACTACATGCTCCACTGTGTGTCCCCTTACATTGCACTATATCATAACACTTCGTCACTGCACTACATTCCCCCTATCCACTGCACTACATCACTATACTACATCCCCTACACGCTGAACTACATCACTACACTACATGCCCCTATACACCGCACTACATACCCTATATACTACACTACATCATTACACTGCATCCCCTTATATGCTACACCCCATCAGTGCACTACATGCCCCTATATACTGCAATACATTACTACACTACATACCCTATATGGTACACTACATCACTTAACTACATCCCCCTATGCACTGCACTACAACCCTATATGGTACACTACATCACTACACTACATCCCCCTATAAGCAATACCACATCCCCCCATCTGGGAGGCAAAGCAGAGCCTGATACTGCTAACTGAGAGCACAGTGCGCTTCTATAGCTTGTACAGTGCACCGCACGCTAGTCGCAGCACTGCGTGGCAAAGAAGAGAGTTTAAGACAGTAGCAGAGATCCCAGGTACTGTAGCTCACCCGCACAGCGTTGGAGCCAGCTGTGGGCAGACAGGTGGGTCAGAGACATTGCCAAGGGTGTAGTCTGCTGCCTCACTGCCGGTTAAAAAAAACCCTGTTCCTCTGTAACTCCTTGGCACCCCCTCAAATCCTGCACCCGGGGCGCGTGCCCCCTTAGCCCCCTCTAGTTACGGCCCTGATGGGTGTCAATTGACCGTTTTCTGGGAGTGTTTGGAAAAACGCAGGCATGTCCAAGCCTTTGCAGGGCGGGTGTCTGACGTCAATTCCAGGACCGGACAGGCTGAAGTGATCGTAGCGGCTGAGTAAGTCCTGGGCTACTCAGAAACTGCGCAAACTATTTTTGTACCGCTGCACATGCAATCGCACTCTTGCACAGCAAATATACACTCCCCAGTGGGCGGAGACTCTGCGTTCACACGGCTGCAAAAAGTAGCTAGTGAGCAATCAACTCGGAATGACCCCCAATATCTTATAAAATCTTCTGTACAGGGCTGTGCCCACATAGATCTGTATACTTTGCCTGCTGTCCTAGGAAGCACACATGCCCACAATGTGAAGCAGATTCTGATTCTGAAACAGGCTTCACTTCTCCATATGCATAACTCAGAATAGAAGGAACTTCAAGCTACACGTCTTATTTAAACCTGGACACAGCCGTCGCGTTCATCGGGTTTGCAAATGCCATAGTGCGCATGCACGACCAGTCACCATGTGTTTGCTTTCCAGAAGTAGTGTTTAACAGGCGCAGGGGTCGGGGGGGGGGGGCTGGCAATTACATTGCAAACGCATCGTGGAGTGGCGCCACACACATGCTGGGCAGCCCCCAGTATGTGAGTAGATTGACAAAAGCAAGATCTGCATCCATCTCTCAATAACCCCCATAGTGCGTACACACTGAGCGATACCTCAAACGATATCGCTCAGTGATGTCACGCTGCAGCCAGCCCGTACATGCAGCTGTCAGATTGAGCTGCATGTACAGCCAACAGAGGGGGTTGTTACCAACCCCTGGGAGCGCGCATCGGCCATCATTCGCAGCATACATATTGTGCGATTTTAGTCAATATCGCTCAGAAGGGGGAAAATGAGCAATAGGGACTAAAATAGTGTGTATGCACCTTAAGACACTCTTGCCATCCTAGCAAATGGCAGTTACCAGGTTTCTGTCCTAGCCAGAAGCAGGTACTCTGTATTGCTAGTACAGTAGCTAAAGCTCTGTTTTGTTGACCAGTGTTCCATCAGTTTCCCAGACAGAACTGGAAGCCTTCTATATTTATTCATTCATAGACTATCATCTGGGAGGAAACGCGCTGTTAGACTCTATACTATGTGATCATTGATTTTAATCTTTGCATTCAGACATCTCCACCTGTCTTGTGACCAAAGATGATCACAAGAGATATGCTCACTTGCAGGCGTTCCTGTGTCCTCTTGTCTCGCTGAGCAAGCCAAAGACTCGTCACATGTGTTTGCTCTTGCGTCTCCACAAAATGGGAACTCAATTAATCTTATCTCCCATTTCAAAGCAGTGATAAGGGAGACTCTCTATAACCTACCAAGGGAGCGTGAAATCAAACGATGGAATCAATCTAACAATTGCAGCGTGCAGCGCCCACAATATATAATAAAATGCATTCATTAGTAAGCAGAGCCATTACCCGCTGAGAACATAGGATCTCTCTTATCGTACGCACAGTATGAGCTTCTCCTCTTGGGACCTGAAATCCCCATGCAGTGATAATGATTTGCTCAGATTTTCCACCATCGTCCACTTGGGAAGATTTAGGAAAAGACATAAAAAATTTGTTCTAAATAATTAGAGCTGGTTTCTTGTTTACTTACCTTGCGACAACATGTAAATAATGGGATAATGAGGACCCATGATAGTAATTTACCCATCACTGAGGAGGTATGAGTAGGACAGAAGTTGGCTGTTTTTCATCGAATAAAAATCATTCATTCTGTTAATCTCATTTGTATTTTGGAGAGTTTTATAGCAGCACGGGAGAAAAGTAATTTACAGTATAAGTGAGGATGAGGCATCCGTGGTCACACTGTGCATTTTTGTGTAAATATACATTAATATCAGACATATCTATGGGTGTAAGGATTATAATTATATTTAATGAGCCCAGCGAGAGGAATCTCATTTAGAATTCAAACCTATTAAACATTTTTGGTGACAGGTTTGTAGAGGGGGAAAAAAAAACATCTTGTGCTAGCAAAAAAAGTGGTTTAAAGGAAAATGAAATTTATAGTAGACTCCATAAATATTTCTTAATGATACAAAGTAAAAAAATTGGTGCTTTGTAGACAATGTAGGGTATTGTTATTGCTGCGTACTATAGAGAGTTTTTCTACAGTATCTTAAGATATCACACATTGCTAATATGGCAGCTGACATCTCCCATGTCCTACCATTTATAGGAGAAAGCCAGGGTTGTGTTCCCATTAAAGGCTATCTGTTACTGTCATAAATTGGGACTTTCTTATGAAAATTAGGGTCTAGGTATTGATTATCGGGTTGCAGACCCGATAATTAGAATTTCTTATCAAAGCTATTTACGACAATAAAATATTCTGTGCCACCCGGATGTTTGAAGAAACACATCCAGGGGCCGAGGGTGCGATAGGAGCCATCATTTGCTTTGTGGCAACAAACTAAGCATGTGCGAGTGGCTATTACTTAAGTGGGATGGAGGTGGGGCCAATATACACTGCATTCCCCACGGGGAGCTGAGGCTCAGTGAAGTGCAGTGCCATGTCCAACCACCACCTTCAGTCAGCTGTACCTCTCCTCTGGACTTCCCATGGAGAAGAGAGTGCAAAAGTAGGTATATATAATAGGTGCATAAGGTCTATCCCATCTCCACAATGCATGTACAGTGAAACCACTGCTACAAGGGAGATAGGACAGACCTAGGAACAAGCGGGGGAGGAGGGAGAGGAGTCCAGACTAAGCAATGGGGACCTGGTAAAAGTGTTCAGCAGAGCTGAGCGCACACGGTATTGGGTAGACTGAGATGACCTGGCATATGGTCCGTTGTAGTAGTATATAATCTATCTACTGTATCTGTCTATCTGTGTATTAAAATAGTGTACTTTGGGCCTAATTCAAAGTTGATTGCAAAAGCAAAATCTTCCTCTAATAGGCAAAACCATGTGCATGGCGAGGGGTGAGGGGGCAGATATAACATGTGCAGAGAGAGTTACATTTAGGTGTGGTGTGTTCAAACTGAAATCTAAACTGCAGTGTAAAAATAAAGCAGCCATTATTTACCCTGCACAGAAACAATATAACCCACCCAAACCTAACTCTCTCTGCACGTTACATCGGCCACACCTGCAGTGCACATGGTTTTGCCCATTAGAGGAAGATTTTGCTTTTGCAATCAACCTTGAATTAGGCCCTGTATTTGTAATATATATAAGAGTATATTGAGACATGGTGCTGCAGTATGTGATCATCCAGTCCTGTGTCATTACAGTACTGAGTCACTACCATTAAATCACTGTGATATTCCAATCATTTCTGTGAGTTCCTGGAAGTATAATAATGATTTATATTGGCTTTTTTTATTGGAAAATGTGAATTAGTTGTATGATTTTTATTTTATTTTAATTGTGATCTTTATATTTCTTGTCCAGAACATCTCCTTCAGCTGCCCTCAGACATGGCGTTTTCCAACTTTTTATCGTATACATTAATGATCATTACATTTTGTGATGAGTAACCTTTACATCTACCTTGCTTGCATGCTGTTATGACAAGCAATGTTCTAAACATACTGAAGCATCCATTTACTTTACAATTGTACAGTCATTTATCTCCAGAGTAGGGTACAGTGGTGACGTTGTGTCAGATTCCCATGCTGACGTACAGTAGTTTACACAAAAGAGGCTAATGCATACTAGAGATGAGCGGGTTCGGTTCCTCTGAATCCGAACCCGCCCGAACTTCAGGTTTTTTACACGGGTCCGAGCAGGCTCGGATCTTCCCGCCTTGCTCGGCTAACCCGAGCGCGCCCGAACGTCATCATCACGCTGTCGGATTCTCGCGAGGCTCGGATTCTATCGCGAGACTCGGATTCTATATAAGGAGCCGCGCGTCGCCGCCATTTTCACACGTGCATTGAGAGTCATAGGGAGAGGACGTGGCTGGCGTCCTCTCCGTTTAGAGAAGAGAGAGACACAGTATTTTGGGGAGCATTATTAGGAGGAGTACTACTATACTGTATACTACTATACTACTTGCTGAAGTGATATTTATAGATTAGATAATAGATAGTGTGACTGTAAGTGTATTATCTGACTTGTGGGGGAGACACTGACAGTGGGGAGCAGTTAGAGTCTGAGAGCAGGACTCAGGAGTACATATAACGTACAGTGCACACTTTTGCTGCCAGAGTCAGTGCCACACTGCCATTGTTGTGACCACACTGACCACCAGTATAATAATATATTTTGTGATTGTCTGCTTAGGCCTCGGAGTACTAGTTGCAAGTTGCAACGTGACCTGAAGTGACCACCAGTTTAATAATCAATCACCACCAGTTTAATATATATATATATATATATATATATATATATATATATAATTGTATATAATATATATATATATATATATATAATATTGTATACCACCTACCCGTGTTTTTTTTTTTTTTCATTCTTCTTTATACATACTACTATAGTAGCTTACTGTAGCAGTCTGCGGTGCTGTGCTGACCAGACAGTGTCCAGCAGGTCCGTCATCAGTCATTACATAATAAATATATATAGTACCTGTCCGGCTGCAGTACTAGTGATATTATATTGATTTCATCTCATTATCAATAATTTATCATCCAGTCTAGACTCTATATTAGCAGCAGACACAGTACGTTAGTCCACGGCTGTAGCTACCTCTGTGTCGGCACTCGGCAGTCCATCCATAATTGTATACCACCTACCCGTGGTTTTTTTTTTTCTTTCTTCTTTGTACATACTACTATAGAGTATAGTAGCTTACTGTAGCAGTCTGCGGTGCTGCTGAGCTGACAGTGTCCAGCAGGTCCGTCATCAGTCATCATTACCTAATAAATATATTATCTACCTGTCCGGCTGCAGTACTAGTGATATTATATATACATACATATATATATTGATTTCATCTCATTATCAATCATCCAGTCTATATTAGCAGCAGACACAGTACGTTAGTCCACGGCTGTAGCTACCTCTGTGTCGGCACTCGGCAGTCCATCCGTAATTGTATACCACCTACCCGTGGTTTTTTTTTTTCTTTCTTCTTTGTACATACTACTATAGTATAGTAGCTTACTGTAGCAGTCTGCGGTGCTGCTGAGCTGACAGTGTCCAGCAGGTCCGTCATCAGTCATCATTACCTAATAAATATATTATCTACCTGTCCGGCTGCAGTACTAGTGATATTATATATACATACATATATATATTGATTTCATCTCATTATCAATCATCCAGTCTATATTAGCAGCAGACACAGTACGGTAGTCCACGGCTGTAGCTACCTCTGTGTCGGCACTCAGCAGTCCATCCATAAGTATACTAGTATCCATCCATCTCCATTGTTTACCTGAGGTGCCTTTTAGTTGTGCCTATTAAAATATGGAGAACAAAAATGTTGAGGTTCCAAAATTAGGGAAAGATCAAGATCCACTTCCACCTCGTGCTGAAGCTGCTGCCACTAGTCATGGCCGAGACGATGAAATGCCAGCAACGTCGTCTGCCAAGGCCGATGCCCAATGTCATAGTACAGAGCATGTCAAATCCAAAACACCAAATATCAGTAAAAAAAGGACTCCAAAACCTAAAATAAAATTGTCGGAGGAGAAGCGTAAACTTGCCAATATGCCATTTACCACACGGAGTGGCAAGGAACGGCTGAGGCCCTGGCCTATGTTCATAGCTAGTGGTTCAGCTTCACATGAGGATGGAAGCACTCAGCCTCTCGCTAGAAAACTGAAAAGACTCAAGCTGGCAAAAGCACCGCAAAGAACTGTGCGTTCTTCGAAATCCCAAATCCACAAGGAGAGTCCAATTGTGTCGGTTGCGATGCCTGACCTTCCCAACACTGGACATGAAGAGCATGCGCCTTCCACCATTTGCACGCCCCCTGCAAGTGCTGGAAGGAGCACCCGCAGTCCAGTTCCTGATAGTCAGATTGAAGATGTCAGTGTTGAAGTACACCAGGATGAGGAGGATATGGGTGTTGCTGGCGCTGGGGAGGAAATTGACCAGGAGGATTCTGATGGTGAGGTGGTTTGTTTAAGTCAGGCACCCGGGGAGACACCTGTTGTCCGTGGGAGGAATATGGCCATTGACATGCCTGGTGAAAATACCAAAAAAATCAGCTCTTCAGTGTGGAGGTATTTCAACAGAAAAGCGGACAACAGGTGTCAAGCCGTGTGTTGCCTTTGTCAAGCTGTAATAAGTAGGGGTAAGGACGTTAACCACCTCGGAACATCCTCCCTTATACGTCACCTGCAGCGCATTCATAATAAGTCAGTGACAAGTTCAAAAACTTTGGGTGACAGCGGAAGCAGTCCACTGACCAGTAAATCCCTTCCTCTTGTAACCAAGCTCACGCAAACCACCCCACCAACTCCCTCAGTGTCAATTTCCTCCTTCCCCAGGAATGCCAATAGTCCTGCAGGCCATGTCACTGGCAATTCTGACGATTCCTCTCCTGCCTGGGATTCCTCCGATGCATCCTTGCGTGTAACGCCTACTGCTGCTGGCGCTGCTGTTGTTGCTGCTGGGAGTCGATGGTCATCCCAGAGGGGAAGTCGGAAGACCACTTGTACTACTTCCAGTAAGCAATTGACTGTCCAACAGTCCTTTGCGAGGAAGATGAAATATCACAGCAGTCATCCTGCTGCAAAGCGGATAACTGAGGCCTTGACAACTATGTTGGTGTTAGACGTGCGTCCGGTATCCGCCGTTAGTTCACAGGGAACTACACAATTTCTTGAGGTAGTGTGCCCCCGTTACCAAATACCATCTAGGTTCCACTTCTCTAGGCAGGCGATACCGAAAATGTACACATACCTCAGAAAAAGACTCACCAGTGTCCTAAAAAATGCAGCTGTACCCAATGTCCACTTAACCACGGACATGTGGACAAGTGGAGCAGGGCAGGGTCAGGACTATATGACTGTGACAGCCCACTGGGTAGATGTATGGACTCCCGCCGCAAGAACAGCAGCGGCGGCACCAGTAGCAGCATCTCGCAAACGCCAACTCTTTCCTAGGCAGGCTACGCTTTGTATCACCGCTTTCCAGAATACGCACACAGCTGAAAACCTCTTACGGCAACTGAGGAAGATCATCGCGGAATGGCTTACCCCAATTGGACTCTCCTGTGGATTTGTGGCATCGGACAACGCCAGCAATATTGTGTGTGCATTAAATATGGGCAAATTCCAGCACGTCCCATGTTTTGCACATACCTTGAATTTGGTGGTGCAGAATTTTTTTAAAAACGACAGGGGCGTGCAAGAGATGCTGTCGGTGGCCAGAAGAATTGCGGGACACTTTCGGCGTACAGGCACCACGTACAGAAGACTGGAGCACCACCAAAAACTACTGAACCTGCCCTGCCATCATCTGAAGCAAGAAGTGGTAACGAGGTGGAATTCAACCCTCTATATGCTTCAGAGGTTGGAGGAGCAGCAAAAGGCCATTCAAGCCTATACAATTGAGCACGATATAGGAGGTGGAATGCACCTGTCTCAAGCGCAGTGGAGAATGATTTCAACGTTGTGCAAGGTTCTGATGCCCTTTGAACTTGCCACACGTGAAGTCAGTTCAGACACTGCCAGCCTGAGTCAGGTCATTCCCCTCATCAGGCTTTTGCAGAAGAAGCTGGAGGCATTGAAGGAGGAGCTAAAAGGGAGCGATTCCGCTAGGCATGTGGGACCTTAATTCGCTTAACAAGGATTCACGGGTGGTCAATCTGTTGAAATCAGAGCACTACATTTTGGCCACCGTGCTCGATCCTAGATTTAAAGCCTACCTTGGATCTCTCTTTCCGGCAGACACAAGTCTGCTGGGGTTGAAAGACCTGCTGGTGAGAAAATTGTCAAGTCAAGCGGAACGCGACCTGTCAACATCTCCTCCTTCACATTCTCCCGCAACTGGGGGTGCGAGGAAAAGGCTCAGAATTCCGAGCCCACCCGCTGGCGGTGATGCAGGGCAGTCTGGAGCGACTGCTGATGCTGACATCTGGTCTGGACTGAAGGACCTGACAACGATTACGGACATGTCGTCTACTGTCACTGCATATGATTCTCTCACCATTGAAAGAATGGTGGAGGGTTATATGAGTGACCGCATCCAAGTAGGCACGTCACACAGTCCGTACTTATACTGGCAGGAAAAAGAGGCAATTTGGAGGCCCTTGCACAAACTGGCTTTATTCTACCTAAGTTGCCCTCCCACAAGTGTGTACTCCGAAAGAGTGTTTAGTGCCGCCGCTCACCTTGTCAGCAATCGGCGTACGAGGTTACATCCAGAAAATGTGGAGAAGATGATGTTCATTAAAATGAATTATAATCAATTCCTCCGTGGAGACATTGACCAGCAGCAATTGCCTCCACAAAGTACACAGGGAGCTGAGATGGTGGATTCCAGTGGGGACGAATTGATAATCTGTGAGGAGGGGGATGTACACGGTGATATATCAGAGGATGATGATGAGGTGGACATCTTGCCTCTGTAGAGCCAGTTTGTGCAAGGAGAGATTAATTGCTTCTTTTTTGGTGGGGGTCCAAACCAACCCGTCATTTCAGTCACAGTCGTGTGGCAGACCCTGTCACTGAAATGATGGGTTGGTTAAAGTGTGCATGTCCTGTTTATACAACATAAGGGTGGGTGGGAGGGCCCAAGGACAATTCCATCTTGCACCTCTTTTTTCTTTAATTTTTCTTTGCGTCATGTGCTGTTTGTGGAATGTTTTTTGGAAGGGCCATCCTGCGTGACACTGCAGTGCCACTCCTAGATGGGCCCGGTGTTTGTGTCGGCCACTAGGGTCGCTTATCTTACTCACACAGCTACCTCATTGCGCCTCTTTTTTTCTTTGCATCATGTGCTGTTTGGGGAGGGTTTTTTGGAAGGGCCATCCTGCGTGACACTGCAGTGCCACTCCTAGATGGGCACGGTGTTTGTGTCGGCCACTAGGGTCGCTTATCTTACTCACACAGCTACCTCATTGCGCCTCTTTTTTTCTTTGCGTCATGTGCTGTTTGCGGAGGGTTTTTTGGAAGGGCCATCCTGCGTGACACTGCAGTGCCACTCCTAGATGGGCCCGGTGTTTGTGTCGGCCACTAGGGTCGCTTATCTTACTCACACAGCTACCTCATTGCGCCTCTTTTTTTCTTTGCGTCATGTGCTGTTTGGGGAGGGTTTTTTGGAAGGGCCATCCTGCGTGACACTGCAGTGCCACTCCTAGATGGGCCCGGTGTTTGTGTCGGCCACTAGGGTCGCTTATCTTACTCACACAGCTACCTCATTGCGCCTCTTTTTTTCTTTGCGTCATGTGCTGTTTGGGGAGGGTTTTTTGGAAGGGCCATCCTGCGTGACACTGCAGTGCCACTCCTAGATGGGCACGGTGTTTGTGTCGGCCACTAGGGTCGCTTATCTTACTCACACAGCTACCTCATTGCGCCTCTTTTTTTCTTTGCGTCATGTGCTGTTTGGGGAGGGTTTTTTGGAAGGGCCATCCTGCGTGACACTGCAGTGTCACTCCTAGATGGGCCCGGTGTTTGTGTCGGCCACTAGGGTCGCTTATCTTACTCACACAGCTACCTCATTGCGCCTCTTTTTTTCTTTGCGTCATGTGCTGTTTGGGGAGTGTTTTTTGGAAGGGCCATCCTGCGTGACACTGCAGTGCCACTCCTAGATGGGCCCGGTGTTTGTGTCGGCCACTAGGGTCGCTTATCTTACTCACACAGCTACCTCATTGCGCCTCTTTTTTTCTTTGCGTCATGTGCTGTTTGGGGAGGGTTTTTTGGAAGGGCCATCCTGCGTGACACTGCAGTGCCACTCCTAGATGGGCCCGGTGTTTGTGTCGGCCACTAGGGTCGCTTATCTTACTCACACAGCTACCTCATTGCGCCTCTTTTTTTCTTTGCGTCATGTGCTGTTTGGGGAGTGTTTTTTGGAAGGGCCATCCTGCGTGACACTGCAGTGCCACTCCTAGATGGGCACGGTGTTTGTGTCGGCCACTAGGGTCGCTTAGCTTAGTCATCCAGCGACCTAGGTGCAAATTTTAGGACTAAAAATAATATTGTGAGGTGTGAGGTATTCAGAATAGACTGAAAATGAGTGGAAATTATGGTTTTTGAGGTTAATAATACTTTGGGATCAAAATGACCCCCAAATTCTATGATTTAAGCTGTTTTTTAGTGTTTTTAAAAAAAAAACACCCGAATCCAAAACACACCTGAATCTGACGAAAAAAATTCGGTGAGGTTTTGCCAAAACGCGGTCGAACCCAAAACACGGCCGCGGAACCGAACCCAAAACCAAAACACAAAACCCGAAAAATTTCAAGTGCACATCTCTAAATACTTGTCTGCCAGATTTTCACAACGCACATGCTCAAGAACTTGTATATGCAATCATGGGTAATGCAGAGTCATTTACAGTGTATATCCGCTTACTGTACACCTGAAGAAGCGTAATTTAGCCGTATCCGGGGGTCCTCACATAGGAAAAGTTTTGTCAGGGTGTGACAATGCAACTGTGGGCTATGAAGAGAGGGACCTAAGCATAAATAAACTTTATATTAGTATACATTAGTGGGGGCAATCAAAGGGACTTGTGTACTCTAACGCCCCCCCCCCCCCCCCCCTACACCGCAGGAGGAGTAGGCAAGTCCCTTGGATTGACCCCCCTCCCTCGCACATATCTCCCCCCGCACGCTGAAGGAGCCGATGACGCAGCAATGCTGGTAATCCTAACACGCCCCCCATATGCCGTCTCCCCCCCCCCCACCACAATACCGACCTGGCTGCCAGAAGGTCGGCAAGTATGCCACACATTAATCCATGAGATCCACTCCCCTCAAATGCCTGTTATACTACTCTGTATCTTACTGTTGTTAGATGCTCTTGATGTCTGGAGAAGTGAAAAACAATACTAATAAAGCATCGCCCACTGCTACCACAGCTGCTACTAATGATAATGATTTTAAATATTTTACAATTTACAAAAGGCAAGATAACATATAATGATACATATAAGGCTTGGGCCACACATAGCGGTTTAGCGGGTCCCGTTCAGTGGGACTTGCTTGGCAGGAAGGAGCCTGCTCATGGTCTCCTATGCGGCCGTCCCAGTGGCGCACGCAGGTGGGGTTTCTGAGTACCTGGAAACCCCCCCTGATGAGCCAAACTTTTTATTTATGAGACAGAGACAGCAGTGTTTCCGCCTCAGTAAAAGACGCAATTGCGACCGCAATCGCGACCGCGGAACTGCTCCTGCAGCAGAGAGCTACGTACAGTTGCTCTCTACATAGAGAATGTCCGGGGGGGGAGCTGCTGACTGCATATGATCAGCCATAGCAGTTCCCTCCGTCCTCACAGTGACTGCTGCTAGTGTGCTCCTGCCTCCCAGATCATGGTGCCTGGTATGTATAACATATACAGTATGTATACTGTATATGAAGTTTGTGTGTTTGTATGTACAGTATTTGTAGGTATGTATTTATGGAAGTATGTGTGTTTGCTTGTGTATGTCTGTATGTTTGTGTATGTATGTGTGTGTATATGTATGAATTTATGTGCTATATATATGTGTATATGTAATATATATGTATATATAATTATCTATCTATATTTATACATATATACAGTCACACACGGAAGTGGGTGGCACTTGATATGCCGGCTGTCGGGATCCCGGCGCTTAGCATACCGGCGTCAGAATCCCGACAGCCGACATACCGACAACAATTTTCCCTCTTGGGGTGTACACGACACCCCTGGAGGGATAATAATAGCGTGGCGTGCGTAGTGCACCACCATGCCCACAGCGTGGCTTTTTTGCGCTCGCTCCACTGCCGGCATACCGGAGGTCGGGATCCCGGTATGCTGGGCGCCGGGATCCTGAGCGCCAGTATGCCGTAGTATACCCCATGGAAACCCCCCTGACTAAATCCTGCGTTTGCCCCTGCGTCCACACATATGCGGTGGTGCCGCATCCACCAGACCCAACCGCAGCATTCTGCGGTTGAGCAGGATGATAAGAATGACCATATTTCAACTAGAACACATACATTTAAATGTATGTGTTCACACAGTATGGCTGTGACGCACTGCGTTCTACTTGAAATCTGATCATGGCACTGGCCAGATCCTGTGCAGCGGCATCCTACGGAAAGGCTAGTGTGTGAACCCAAAATGCTCCTTCGTGCCAAGCAGACCCGCTAAACCACTATGTGTGGCCCAAACCAAAGGCTATCAGCTTTCAAAACTGGCATATATGGCTATTATATGAGGAAAATATTTAGGTTAAGTCTATATACAGGATAAGAGTTGCATGCAGAATGGATCTTTGTGGTGCATAATATCCGCTGAAGTGGACATATGATTTTACTGTGAAAAAAATAACTTGAGTATGTGATCAAAACCATATTATGCCCTAAATGTTACGTTCCTTGATTTTTTAGATTTTTTATTTTAACCTGCTTTGCTATCTTAGAGTAGAAATAGTTTACAGAAATCCCTGAAGTGCTCAGTGTGTCACGGACGGTAGAGTTTGTGAATCCATTGGATGTGTGCTAGCGGTAGAAGTTCATGCCTCTGCGAGGAGAAAACGAGGAGGACAAATGTAGTTTCTTCTCATATGTTTTTATTAATGAAAAGACATATAAGAGCATATATTTAAGAACAAAGATGAAGAATTCCATAAGATTAAGATGCAGAGTATTCATGGGCAAAGTTATTGAAAGAGTTCATATAATAAATGATTGTCTGATATGGCTAAAGAATACTGAAAGAGTACGTTTGATAGTTAATTGTCATGACTGAAGAACACTAAAAGAGTTTTGCAGAATGGATGATTGTTAGTCGTGGCTGAAGAACACTGAAGGAGTTTTGCAGAGTGGATTATTATTAGACGTGGCTGAATAACACTGAAGGAGTTTTGTAGAATGGATGATTATTAGATGTGGCTGAGGAACACTGTAGGACTGCTGGGAAATCCTCTACGGACAGGTCTCCAGGAGCAGTGGCGGTTCTTGCCACGGGCAAGCAGGACTTTTGCCCGGGGCGCCGCCTTCCGGAGGGCGCTGGCGCCACCCGGAGGGCGCCGCACCATGGCAAGATCCGCCACTGCTGCCCGCTGTGTCCCCCGTCCGCCTCCGCTGCCCGCTGCCGTCCCCGTCCTCGGCGCCTCCTGTGAAGGGAACTAGACGCTATGCGTCTAGTTTCCCTTCGTGGAGAGTAACTGCTGAGCGGTGCGCGATGACGTCATCGCGCACCGCACAGCAAAGGTCCTCTCCACGAAGGGAACTAGACGCATAGCGTCTAGTTTCTCTTCGTGGAGAGGACCTTTTGCTGTGCGGTGCGCGATGACGTCATCGCGCACCGCTCAGCATTCAAGCGGCGCTTTCAATGTACAGGGGGCGTGACTCACCACGCCCCCTGTATTAGGCCACGCCCCTTTCCTGCCCAGGGCGCTCTGCGCCCTTGAACCGGCCCTGTCCAGGAGACACTGTCCTAAGTGGCAGGCTGTGACCTGCGGGGCTGGGTTGACCTCTGGCAGGTGTGCAGCAAACAACAGCTGAGGGGACAATTCCATGGAGCTGAAATTCCAAGGGACACTGGAAAGGCACATAGGTCGACCTGTGGGAGTGCATAGCTAAGACACCTGTACTGGGACAGAAACACAAAGCACTGGCAAGGTTTGAAACCGAACAGCTCCTTTTTACCAGAGAGCTCAGCCTGTGATTGGCTGGAAGAGACCAGACACCAAATACCATTGGCATTCTATGAGTTGGTCTCCAACATGGCGGCCCCAGGTACTGCAGACACGCCAGAGAAGAGGATCTTGCTCAGTCAGCCTCCCTGCACAGTGATCCAGAGCATGGGATCGTACACAGGCAGCCTCCCTGCACAGAGCTCCAGTGGTAGCAGGCTGTACAGTCACCAGCTCCCTCTTAGCTGCAGCACACCAGCAGCACTCACAGACCACTCCCGCCGCAGTGCTAGCCATCTGACAGAGAGACCCCGGAGACCACCACCGGTGCCGGAGGTGAGTTCCCGGTCCATGACAGAGTGCTGGGGAACCTTTCTCCGCCATTTTGACCTTTTTGTTTTTGTAGGAATTAAAAGCTGCCACTAGGTGGCATACCTACTAAGTTTGGTAGATGTCCAAAGAAGAGGATACCATACACTAGTGAAGTCAAAGAGAGTTTCTAGGAGATTATGACTTAAAAATGGCTGTACACTGTAGTGGCCTCTATGTAGGAAAGGGTTACATTTTGTGCGTTAGGGGGAGATGTACTAAGCCTTGAAAAGTTATACATTTCACAGTGATAAAGTAGCAGCCAATCAGCTTCTAAATGCCATTTTACAGGCTGGGTTTGAAAAATGACTGTTAGCAGCTGGTTGGCTGGTACTTTATCATCGTGCTATTTATCACTTTTCAAGGCTTAGTACATCTCCTCCTTAGTCACGTCGAATACCTTTTTTTACAGATTCGGACTCAGGGGGTTATTCAGTACGGATTGCAGATTTTGCTAAAAAGCAGAAACTACAATCCTTTCTTTTGCAAGCTCCCCAGGATGCAGAATGGCCTGCCCAGTGACTGCGACTGCAATTTAATTGTGGTCGCAGCAACTGTGGATGACCCCCTAGCAGTCAAGGCTAGGCTGTGTATGCAATTGGTCAGCTGCCATTTTTCTCATCGGAGAGGCTGCATATGATGTCACGCAGCCACCCCCGAAAATGCAGCTAATCCGCCCCATTTTCCCCGCGCTGTCCCTGCAACCTCTGCCGGTCAATCAGGCATTCTATCCCAATGCTTCTTCAGAGACACCTGTCCGCAGTAGTTATTAATGTTATGCCCCATTATAGTGCCCTAGTTCATTTTCTGAATCATAGTAGTGCCATAGTTAATATTATGCCCCATAATAGTGCCCTAGTTTATTTTATGACCCATTGTAGTTCCCTAGTACATAATGATGTCACATTGTAGGGCTGCCAGTACACGTTATGCCACACAGTATCCCCAATTCACATTATGCCACATTATAGTGCCCCCGGTTCCTATTGTGCTACATTAGAGTTCCCCAGTTCGTATTGTGCCAGATTACAGTATTCCCAGCTCCTATTGTGCCACATTATAGAGTGCCCTCATGTTTAAATTATGCCACGTTACATTACCCCAGTTCATGTTATGCCACACTATAGTGCCTCCATTTCATTTTGTGCACATTAAAGTGTCCCAGTTCTTATTATGTATTATTAATGTGCGATCAGATTATGATTACAATGAGCAGATCAGATTATGGCACATTACAGTGGCCTCCAGTTCAATTTATGCCATATTACAGTGCCCCTTACCATTATAACATCCACTACAAGTACATACTCCTCTCACTGAAAATGTAATGTCACACAATTCAGGCTGGGCAATGGAATAGACCCAGTTACTTAGCAAGCAAAGCAGGGAAATTGGTTTGCAACTTCTCTGGGCCCCATAGCAATGATACCCCTTACATCCACTATAGGAACGCCCATGGCTTGACTGAAGCCACAGTATAAGGACACATCTGTATATATTTTTAAGGGTAGTTTTTAAGCAACAAGTGCCATTGTGCAATTTGCCAGTATTTTAAATTAAGTACAGTTGTAGAAACAAGAACGGTATTTAAAATGTGGGTCTTTCCCTGGAGATCAGAGACAACTGGCAGCCAAGCTTCTGTTTATCTCACACTGTAATCTGTGCCCCATGCTGTGGTGTTATTAGTTTCAGTGCTTTCTGCAGTAAACGCATGTTTCAGTGCCAAGGTCGTCAGTAAGAAATAGGTGTTATTGATTATATTTTTAAAATGCGTGGGAAGCTATCTTTCTAGATGACCGAGATCACCCAGTACCTATCACACTTCTAGCAATGTATTTTCACATGGGAATCCAGGATGCAAAAAAATGCAAAGCTTTACAAATAGCAATATCTACTTGCCAGTTATTGGATATATGCCATGGGTTTACTGATTAGTAACAACAATCCCAAATGACTGTATATGTGTATATGTATTTCTATAAAGTAAATTACCTTTCAACGTACTTATTCTTATATACTTATACCAAGTAGCGGATCTCGCCACGGGGCAAGCAGGACTTTTGCCTGGGGCGCCGTTGCCCTATCCCGAGGGTGCCGCCGCCGTGGCAAGATCCGCTACTGGTGCCGGTGCCTTGTGGTGCGCGATGACGTCATTGCGCACCGCATGGCATTGTGGGAGCGGCCATAGATGCTAGAGGTCATAATTGACCTCTAGTGTCTATGCGGTGCTATAGGAGAGACGTCATGACATCTCTCCCATAGATCCGAGGAGCGGCGCCGGCGGCCGGAGACGGATTGCAGCAGCGATCGGGTAGCAGGAGCGCGGATGGTGGGTATTTATTTTTGTAAGCGGCACCGCTACAGGGGGCACAGTACTGGGGGCACAGCTACACAGGGGGCACAGTACTGTGGGCACAACTACTGATGGCACAGCTACAGGGGACACAACTACAGGTGGCACAGTACTGGGGGCACAACTACTGAGGGCACAGCTACCGGGGGCACAACTACTGAGGACACAGTACTGAGGGCACAAATACTGAGGACACAGTACTGAGGGCACAGCTACAGGGGGCATAACTGACCACGCCCCTTCCCCACAAAGCCACGCCCCTATTTTTTTTGCCTATGGCGCGCCCACACCCTGTTTTGCCTGGGGGGGTGCCGGGCGCCAAAGGAAACTTTTGCCCTGGGCGCCACAAGGTCTAGAACCAGCCCTGCTTATACCTTGCATATACTGCACCTTTATAATTCTCTGCTGTATGTGAATTAATCAGGTAACTTTTGTTAAAACTACCACACACCTGTCTGCCGTTTCCCTAATGCGCCTGAAACTGCCAATCCGCCGATTGGAACTGCCAATGAATGACCAGCGATGAGTCCAGGGATTGGGGAAATTCTTCATGTTCAAAATCCCGTTTTACCAATCCCTGTCATGTTTGGTTGGGATTGGGGAAATCAAGATTTTAAATTTTTTGAACATTCCTGATTCCTTGACCCAGGGGAAATTGTGGCAGTGTTTTGCAGATGTATGGGGGCCTTTAGATTGAGGACCATGGGATTTTGTAATGCTGGTTACACACGGGCATATATATCTGCAGATCAATTGATGCATACTGTGTCGAACTAGGCGGGTAGTTGCATGCGCCTGCCCAGGTGCACTCATAGGCGTGCGCACAGCACCCCCCCCCCCCCACGTCACGCCTGCTGCTACAGCATGAACACACACAGTGATGCCCAGAATATGGTGCCGAGCCCAGCCTGTTGCGCTGCTCACTGCTGTGCTGCCACTGTTCTTCCCCCACACCCCCTCCCGCTGCACCCGCTGCCCAGTCAAAGTCAGACTCGCAGTCTTGTGGGTGGTCACACAGCCCTGAGTGCACCTATAAGCATTCTGCGATCCAACATGGATCCCTCAGTCAGCTGAGCCTGACTCTGAGACAGACAGACAGTTCAGCAGAGAGAGTGAAACAGGACCCTGTCACTCACTGAGACTGTCAATCAGTCACTGCTCACTGCATGCTGCAGGGGAAAGAGAGGGGGCCAGGGTAGTCAGGGGAATTAAAATTATGTATATTGTTACAGTGATCCAGTAAGTTAGCTACACAACTCAAAAAAATTAGGGAGCAGTATGCACTCATAAGAAAAAAACAACAATGGTTACTTTTAGAGATGAGCGGGTTTGGTTCTCCGAGAACCAATTTCCCCCGAACTCCACGTGGTTTACAAGGGTCCAAGGCAGCCTCGATTCTTCCCGCCTGACTCAGAAAACCCGAACGAGGCAAAACGTCATCATCCTGATGTCAGATTCTCGCGAGATTCGGATTCCATATAAAGAGCCGCGCGTCGCCGCCATTTTCACTCGTGCTTTGTTGAGAGAGCGAGAGGACGTGGCTACGTTCTCTCAGTGGAAATCTCAATATCAGTGCTCAGTATCTGTGCTGCATTGTGGTGATCAGTATACTACAGCACAATAGTCCAGTGCTGCATCTCGCTGCCCAGTGTCAGTTCTAGTATCCTCATCAGTGCTCAGTATCACCACTCATTGTCTTGCGCTGCATTGTGGTGACCAGTATACTACAGTACAATAGTCCAGTGCTGCATCTCGCTGCACAGTGTCAGTTCTAGTATCCTAATCAGTGCTCAGTATCACCACTCATTGTCTTGTACTGCATTGTGGTGACCAGTATACTACAGTACAATAGTCCAGTGCTGCATCTCACTGCCCAGTGTCAGTTCTAGTATCCTCATCAGTGCTCAGTATCACTGCTCATTGTCTTGTGCTGCATTGTGGTGACCAGTATACTACAGTACATTACTAAAAGTCCAGTGTCTTGTGCTGCATCTTGCACCTCTTCGGTGTGGAATTATTTTAACAGAAATGCGGACAACAGCTGTCAAGCCATGTGTTGCCTTTGTCAAGCTGTAATAAGTAGGGGTAAGGACGTTAACCACCTAGGAACATCCTCCCTTATACGTCACCTGGAGCGCATTCATCAGAAGTCATTGACAAGTTCAAAAACTTTGATGACAGCGGAAGCAGTCCACTGACAACTAAATCCCATCCTCTTGTACCCAATCTCCTGCAAACCAACCCACCAACTCCCTCAATGTCAATTTCCTCCTTAGACAGGAACACCAATAGTCCTGCAGGCCATGTCACTGGCAAGTCTGACGAGTCCTCTCCTAACTGGGATTCCTCCGATGGATTCTTGAGTGGAACGCCTACTGCTGCTGTTGCTGCTGGCGCTGCTGCTGTTGTTGCTGCTGGAGGTCGATCGTCATCCCAGAGGGGAAGTCGGAAGACCACTTGTACTACTTCCAGTAAGCAATTGACTGTCCAACAGTCCTTTGCGAGGAAGATGAAATATCACAGCAGTCATCCTGTTGCAAAGCGGATAACTCAGGTCTTGGCAACTATGTTGGTGTTAGACGTGCGTCCGGTATCCGCCGTTAGTTCACAGGGACTTAGAGAATTGCTTGAGGTAGTGTGTCCCCGGTACCAAATACCATCTAGGTTCCACTTCTCTAGGCAGGCGATACCGAGAATGTACACAGACGTCAGAAAAAGAGTCACCAGTGTCCTAAAAAATGCAGTTGTACCCAATGTCCACTTAACCACGGACATGTGGACAAGTGGAGCAGGGCAGACTCAGGACTATATGACTGTGACAGCCCACTGGGTAGATGTATTGCCTCCCGCAGCAACAACAGCAGCAGTGGCACCAGTAGCAGCATCTCGCCAACTCGTTCCTAGGCAGGCTACGCTTTGTATCACCGCTTTCCATAAGAGGCACACAGCTGACAACCTCTTACGGAAACTGAGGATCATCATCGCAGATTGTCTTACCCCAATTGGACTCTCCTGGGGATTTGTGACATCGGACAACGCCACCAATATTGTGCGTGCATTACATGTGGGCAAATTCCATCACGTCCCATGTTTTGCACATACAATGAATTTGGTGGTGCAGAATTTTTAAAAAAACGACAGGGGCGTGCAGGAGATGCTGTCAGTGGCTTGAAGAATTGCAGGCCACTTTCGGCATTCAGCCACCGCATGCCGAAGACTGGAGCACCAGCAAACACTCCTGAACATGCCCTGCCATCAGCTGAAGCAAGAGGTGGTAACAAGGTGGAATTCAACCCTCTATATGCTTCAGAGGATGGAGGAGCAGCAAAAGGCCATTCAAGCCTATACATCTGCCTACGATATAGGCAAAGGAGGGGGAATGCACCTGACTCAAGCGCAGTGGAGAATGATTTCAACGTTGTGCAAGGTTCTCCAACCCTTTGAACTTGCCACACGTGAAGTCAGTTCAGACACTGCCAGCCTAAGTCAGGTCATTCCCCTCATCAGGCTTTTGCAGAAGTAGCTGGAGAGACTGAAGGAGTAGCTAAAACGGAGCGATTCCGCTAGGCATGTGGGACTTGTGGATGGAGCCCTTCATTCGCTTAACCAGGATTCACGGGTGGTCAATCTGTTGAAATCAGAGCACTACATTTTGGCCACTGTGCTCGATCCTAGGTTTAAAGCTAAAGTTGTAGCTCTCTTTCCGGCAGACACAAGTGTACAGATGTTCAAAGACCTGCTGGTGAGACACTTGTCAAGTCAAGCAGAACGTGACCCGCCAACAGCTCTTCCTTCATTTTCTGCCGCCACTGGAGCAGCCAGGAAAAGGATAACATTTCCAAAACCACCCGCTGGCGGTGATGCAGGGCAGTCAGGAGCAAGTGTTGACATCTGGTCCGGACTGAAGGACCTGCCAACGATTACTGACATGTCGTCTACTGTCACTGCATATGATTATGTCACCATTGAAAGCATGGTGGAGGATTATATGAGTGACAGTATCCAAGTAGGCATGTCAGACAGTCCGTACGTATACTGGCAGGAAAAAGAGGCAATTTGGAGGCCCTTGCACAAACTGGCTTTATTTTACCTAAGTTGCCCCCCCTCCAGTGTGTACTCCGAAAGAGTGTTTAGTGCAGCCGGTAACCTTGTCAGCGATCGGCGTAGGTGGTTACTTCCAGAAAATGTGGAGAAGATGATGTTCGTCAAAATTAATTATAATCAATTCTTCCGTGGAGACATTTACCAGCAATTGCCTCCAGAAAGTACACAGGGTCCTGTGATGGTGGATTCCAGTGGGGACGAATTAATACTCTGTGAGGAGGGGGATTTACACAGTGAAAGGGGTGAGGAATCGGACGATGAGGAGGTGGTTAACATCTTGCCTCTGTGGAGCCAGTTTGTGCAAGGAGAGATTTATTGCTTCTTTTTTGGTGGGGGCCCAAACCAACCAATCATTTCAGCCACAGTCGTGTGGCAGACCCTGTCGCTGAAATGATGGCTTTGTTAAAGTGTATATGTCATGTTTATACAACATAAGGGTGGGTGGGAGGGCCCAATGACAATTCCATCTTGCTCCTCTTTTTTATTTATCTTTGCATTATGTGCTGTTTGGGTACTATTTATTTATGTGCCATCCTGTCTGACACTGCAGTGCCACTCCTAGATGGGCCAGGTGTTTGTGCCGCCCACTTGGGTCGCTTAGCTTAGTCATCCAGTGACCTGGGTGCAAATTTTAGGACTAAAAATAATATTGTGAGGTGTGAGGTGTTCAGAATAGACTGGAAATGAGTGGAAATTATGTTTATTGAGGTTAATAATACTATAGGATCAAAATGACCCACAAATTCTATGATTTAAGCTATTTTTGAGGTTTTTTAAAAAAAAAAAAACACCCAAATCCAAAACGCACCTGAATCCGGCAAAAATTCTTAAGGGAGGTTTTGCCAAAACGCGTCCGAATCCAAAACATGACTGTGGAACCGAATCCAAAACACGACTGCGGAACCGAATCCAAAACACAAAATATATACTGTAGATAGATAGATAGAGAGATAGATATAGATCTATAATTTTATATATATATATATATATATATATATATATGAAAAAGAAGGGTTACATATCTATATTAGCTGAAATAAGCATTTAGTAGTTTCCTGAGTGCACTGCACCTATAGTTTGTAGGTGCTATTAGGAAACTGCTGAATGCTCGGCTCATCTAATATATATGTGTGTGTGTGTGTGTGTGTGTGTGTGTGTGTGTGTGTGTGTGTGTGTGTGTGTGTGTGTGTGTGTAACCCTTCTTTTCTTTTTTTTCATGAGTGCATTCATGGATCTAATTTTGTTTTCCCTGTAGGTGGTTCTAGACACGCCCCTAAAATCGTGCACCCCCTAATAAAATGTGCTGCACACGCCTATGAGTGCACTGTCAATCATGCCAGCTTGTGCAGGAAGTGTAGGTGCAGTCACAGAACGATGCACCAATATATCTGTACGTATATTGGTCATCGTGTGTGCTGCAGGGCCGGCGCAATATGTCTGTGAACGACGGCATTGGAACACACTGGCCGACGGACCAGCCATGTATTTGGTGTTCAATAGAACCGCCGATAAATCAGCCAATGTGTACGCGCTTTAACTCAGTGTATTTATTTATTTATTTATACCAAGGGAATTGATAGAATATTGCTTAATTTATGTATACTGTAATAAATATTTTCCTTCTTGATAGGGTTCATGATTTTTTTCAAATGCTTGGTTTTGGCAACCTTTAAAAGTTTATTACTAGTAACAATATCTACTTTCTGCTTACTGCAGGGAATGCTGGGTATCCAGATATCAGTCATCAGCATGCTGGTCTAGTATAGTAGACTTGGGGTCTGATTCAAAAATGCACGCTGCTGCGTTCAAAGATGATGTGAAAATATGCTAATGCTGCTGGAGGCATCTGAGGGAAAAAACACTTGCTGTAACATGACAGTTAGGAGCTGATTAGCTGGTACTTTATCGCCATCCACTTTATCTCTCTCCAAGGCTTAGTTCATAGACCCCATGGTTTCTAAAAGTATATTTTTTAAATGCACTTTTAATGGAAAAGTTTTAGAAGCCCATTTGCTCATCATAAATGATTATTTATTTCCAATATATTTTTCTAGTCAACTGTAATCTCCCCAAAATGTCAGTCATCGTAATTTATTATTAGTGATGTTACTGCTTATTTAGTATAAACAATTATGTAAAGTTTTATTTAAAAAAAAAAAAATTTTATTGCATAAACTTTTACCATACAGAATGGGTTCCATGTAGTATATACAGTATATGCTTTTAAGATATTACTTGTATTGATATATTTGCAGAAGAATACCGTATACCAACTGTCTTTTGACGAGTGCACAGCGATATACTATTTAGGGTACAATTGATTTATTTGCTCTATATGTAATGCAGTACTTACCAATCACAAATAAACATTACCAGCTGCTGTGGAATATTACATGACCTATGTAAGGCTGGGTACACACCAGAGCCGTAACTAGATGTGTGCCGATGGTGCCTTGCCCACAGCGCAAATGCAGTGAGGGCGCACCATCGGGCATCACACCTGCTAGCTCCGAGCCCAGACTGCTGAAGGCGGTGCCACCTGTGTCCCGCTGACGGTGGCGCCGCTCGCCCGTGTCCCTCTGAAGCCGCCGCCCGCCCGCCTGGACACAACCGTGTCCCGCTGAAGCATCCGCCACCCGCACACCTGTGTTCCGCAACTTCTTCTGAACTTCAAGCCACCGTCTTCTGCCCGCCTGTGATACAGGCAGGCGGGCAGGCGGCTTCAAGTTCAGAGGAAGTTTTCAAGCCGCTGCAGCGTCTGTGCAGCCTTTTCAATGGCCCATCAGACTACTGCTGCTGAAGCCGACACCCGCCCGCCCGTGTCCCTGTGAAGCCGCCCGCCCACAACAGCACGTAAGTGATTACACTACACTACACTATATTACACTACACTTCACTACAGTACACTACACTACACTATACTACACTATATTACACTACACTACACCACAATACACTTCACTACACTACACTACACCCTAAGGGTAGGAGAGGGGGTGTAAGGGAGACTGGCTGCCGTACTGTGTTAAAGGGGGATGCTCTCTGTCGTAATGTGTAAAAAAGTAGATGATGTCTGCTGTAACGTGTAAAAGGGGGACGTTGTCTGCTGCCGTAATGTGTAAAAAGAGGACTCTGCCGTAATGTGTAAAAAAGGGGATGCTGTCTGCCGTAATGTGTAAAAAAGGGGATGCTGTCTGCTGTAATGTGTAAAAAAGGGATGCTGTCTGCCGTAATGTGTAAAAAAGGGGACGCTGTCTGCCGTAATGTGTAAAAAAGGGGACGCTGTCTGCTGTAATGTGTAAAAAAGGGGACGCTGTCTGCCGTAATGTGTAAAAAAGGGGACGCTGTCTGCCGTAATGTGTAAAAAAGGGACGCTGTCTGCCGTAATGTGTAAAATGGGGATGCTGTCTGCCATAATGTGTAAAAAAGGGGGACGTTGTCTGCCATAATGTGTAAAAAAGGGGACTCTGACTGCCGTAATGTGTAAAAAAGGGGACGCTGTCTGCCATAACGTGTAAAAGGGGGACGCTGTCTGCCATAATGGGTAAAAAGGGGACTCTGTCTGCCGTAATGTGTAAAAAAGGGGACGCTGTCTGATGTAATGTGTAAAGAAGGGGGACGCTGTCTGCCGTAATGTGTAAAAAAGGGGACGCTGTCTGCCGTAATGTGTAAAAAGGGGACGCTGTCTGCCCTAATGTGTAAAAAGGGGACGCTGTCTGCCGTAATGTGTAAAAAAGGGGGACGCTATCTGCCGTAATGTGTAAAAAAAGGGGACTCTGTCTGCCGTAATGTATAAAAAAGGGGACTCTGTCTGCCGTAATGTGTAAAAAAAGGGGACTCTGTCTGCCGTAATGTATAAAAAAGGGGACTCTGTCTGCCGTAATATGTAAAAAAAGGGGACTCTGTCTGCCGTAATGTATAAAAAAGGTGACTCTGTCTGCCGTAATGTGTAAAAAAAAAGGGGATGCTGTCTTCCGTAATGTGTAAAAAAGGGGGACGCTGTCTGCTGTAATATGTAAAAAGGGGACTCTGTCTGCCATAATGTCTAAAAAAAGTGACTCTGTCTGCCGTAATGTGTAAAAAAGGGGATAATGTGCACCATTATATGAATTGGTATTATTTTGTGGCCACACCCCTTTCCCGTGAAGTCACACCCCTATATTTTTTGCACGCGCCTCCGGCGCGCACTGCCGCCGGTTTGTGTTGAGGGGGGGGCGTGCCAATACCGTTTCTTGCACACAGCGCTAAAATGTCTGCTTATGGCACTGGTACATACTGTCCAATGTCTAGCAGATGCAACATCGCAAACAATATATCGTCCGTGCATACACACGGGTGGTCAATCCGAGTTGTTCGCTCGCTAGCAGTTTGTAGCAGCCGTGCAAACGCTAAGCCGTCGCCCTCTGGGAGTGTATTTTAGCTTAGCAGAAGTGCGAACGAAAGGATCGCTGCGCGGCTACAAAAAAAGATTGTGCAGTTTCAGAGCAGCTCCAGACCTACTCAGCGCTTGCGATCACTTCAGACTATTTAGTTCCTGTTTTGACATCACGAACACGCCCTGCGTTCGGCCAGCCATGCCTGCGTTTCCCCAGGCACGCCTGCGTTTGTATCTGACACGCCTGCGTTTTTCAACACACTCCCTGAAAACGGTCAATTAACACCCAGAAACTCCCACTTCATGTCAATCACTCTGCGGCAGCCAGTGCGACTGAAATGCATCGCTAGACCTTGTGTGAAACTGCATCGGCCGTTGTGAAAGTACGATGCGCGTGCGCATTGCGCTGCATACGCATGCGCAGAAGTGCCGCTTTTTTGCCTGAACGCTGCGCAGCAACCGAAAACAGCTAGCGAACAACTCGGATTGACCCCCACTGTACGATGTATCGTCTGTGACCACATCCACCCACATCCCGGAGCACATGCAGACCAGTCAGCTGTCTTCTGATTTCAAGTGCAGAACAAAAGCTATCTGACATTGTACACGAACAGTGGGAGAGCGCATGATATACAATATCTCCTGTAGACACTGTCCGATGTGCAGGGCCGTCTTTACAGCAGTGTAGGCCCCTGGGCACGTCAATGCACTGGGCCCCCTACCCATCCTTCAGCGGTAGGGGTGGGGGGTGCTATCAGCGAAGCTTTGATGTCCCCGGGGGCGGTAGGGGGTGTTCTATCTTCCGCTCAGCATGTAGGACTTGGAACAGTAATTTCTGCTAATTACTCCTTTACTGCACAGATGGGGCTTAACTGTAGAAGGGGGCATTGCGCTGAATGAAGAAGCCCTGGTACATGACTTCCAGGGTTGTAAGGGGTGTTTAATACATAGGGGAGGGGTGGATAGTGGAGTGGGCTTAATATCTATCATTTTCCGGTGGGAGGGCAGCTTGCTTTACTGCAGATATCTCAAGTTCCTGAAAATATATTTCTTAGTTTTGAATGGCATAAAAACTAGAGAGTCCCACCTTTCAGAAGGTTCTGGGGACTTGGGGATCAGAGTTCAGGAGCCAAAGCAATTCACCAACGAAAATCTAAAACTGCATATTAGGCGTGTGGAGCTGGAGCAGGGACCAGCTGCTTGAAGGCTAATATCTCTGGATCTGGGCATAGTAGAGACACGCTGACAGTGTCCACCAAAAGGGGAGAGTCTCAGCTTATACCCTCAGAAATACTTTAAGTCAGACAGTACCTGAGATATCAAGCTGGGAAGAGCAATTAACAGGCTTGGATGGGGACCACTGCTTTCAAGTCAGATATCTCCGGTTCCCCAGGGCCGATTTTCAGAATTCTGGTACCACTGGAAAGCGGGGACCCTCAGCTATCAACTTATGGCCCTTATACTCCTAGGGCCCTTGGGCAAGAGCCCATTGAGCCCATATGAAAAGACGGCCCTGCCGATGTGAACGATATATCGTATGATGTATCGGGTGCACATCGGACAGTGTGTACTCAGCCTAAAAGTACTCACTGTTTTCATGTTACATACGTTCTGTTACTTCTAATGTCCTTATAACTTTTGCTATGGAGCCTATTCTCCCTCAAGTATTTCTCTGTATCAGTTCTCAATCATTTTCCTCCTGGGTAGCAGCCTATTTGTGTTATTTGTACTCCCAACATTTATAAAGTAATACATTTGTAATGGATATAATTGATACAGTATTAGATAAAATGTTTAGACACCGCTATATATAGAAGCACTAAATATGTTATTAACAAGATAAAAAAAAGACACAAGAATAAAATGTACATATATTTCTCATATTTTACAATTTATGCAAAATGTTATAAATTGTCAACTATAGTCCACATATGCAGGGCCACTATCATGGGAGTCATGGGGGTACAGGAAGTACAGCTGTCAGTAGCCCGGACTGCGGGGAAAACGCTCTGTGACCAGTCAGTTTCCATTTTAAAATAAAATGTATAGGCCTGTTACGTCAAAAGGGGTAGTGGCACGTGGTGAAGTGGGACTTCTCAATACTCCAATTTGTCCCGTTTAGCTGACTAGGAACTGGGTACACCTCCTCTGTGTCTGCTGTCCATTGCAGGTTTATTTGGGGCACGGCTTCCGTGCGGAGATCTCCACTATACTCCTGCAATTTATATCCATAAAAACAGCGCTTTAACCGCACCTTCCAGCTCTGACCTGACCATCTTCCAGCTTGGCTGTGTTCCCCAATGAGAATGCGAAATCAGCATCAAGTCTTACAATAGCTGCAAACTCCTCACCCCATTCCCACCTTGGGCTACAGCAACATGACCTGTCGTGAGACAACCCAGTGCGCTCTGTAGCTCTTAGCAGGAGGCTCCCACAGCTGCTTGGCTCTGATATTAGAGAGGTTAAACTACTGATTGTCAGGTGCGTAGTGATTTATAGAAGGGTGATAGTTTTTTGTGCTAGGTTCTGACAGTGGGGGTAATTCAGACCTGATCGCTGCTGTGTTTTCGCACAGCAAGCGATCAGGCACAAACTGCGCATGCATATGCACCGCAATACGCAGGCACGTCACACGGGTACAAAGCGAATCGCCAGTCAGTGATGGGTTTTTGCGACGGATCCGTTCGCATGGGCAATTGCTAGGAGATTGACAGGAAGAAGGCGTTTGTGGGTGTCAACTGACCATTTTCAGGGAGTGTCTTGAAAAATGCAGGCGTGTCCATGCATTTGCAGGGAGGGTTACTGACGTCAATTCCGGTCCCGGACAGGCTGATGTGATCGCAGTGGCTGAGTAAGTCCTTGGCTGCGCGCAGAGACTGCACAAAATCTGTTTGTACAGCTCTGCTACACATGCGTTCATACACTTGCACAGCGAAAGTACACTCCCCATGTAGACGGCGACTATCTGATCGCAGCAGTGCAGAAATCGCTGCCCAGCGATCAGGTCTGAATTAGTCCCAGCGTTTTTAATATTGGAGTCCTACACTCAGGCCAGGTTATACATTTGCCTTTGACTACTGTCTACAACTGACCGCCGTACTGTATTGGACTCCATCATTTCTGGCTGCAGCCCTGCACATATGCTTTCTGTCACAGAGATACTGTACACTTTTTCATTATGTTATTAGGGTCCTATTGTGATGCATGGGGCTAGAGATTTTTCCTATGTGTATTATTATTGCCTGGTTGTCCTACGCCACTCCTCCAAATAGTTACAGAAAATCTATCTAGTACTCCTGAATGTTAACAACGTTATTCCTGGGGGTACTAGTATCCCAGGTTGAGAATTACTGTTCTACACACAATATTTCTTTACTACATTTTAACAAGTACAAATGTAGAATGTACAGAAGTACTGTAACTGTGGGACTTGGCAACAAAGGAAAAATGAAAAATATTTAGATATAAATATTAATTGACATCTGTGAGATTTCCAACCCTGTTGCATAGCAACCTTGAGGCTGGTTACTCACTGTCGTGTAATCGCTGTGTCTGATTTGCATTTTCAATGGTATCCCAATGCATGCAAATGCATAAAAACCACATTTTATTCAATATTATTCTACATGTATTTGCTTCGGGGCAATGTATTTTGGATGCTGCATGCTACATTTAATTGTGCCCTACATGTAGAAATTCCATTGAAATGAATGGGTTATAAAAAATAAATGGGCCATTGACATCAGTGGAGATGCACAGCAGTGGTGATTGCTTTTCTCAGATTCAAATCAATAGTGAATCTATTAATCTCAATTAATATGTGATGAAAGTATTAACTCACTCCCCTTCAACCAATCACATTGCGAGCAGTATGGGAATACTGCTTGTTATTGGCTAAGGGGAGACAATTGATTCTTCTCTAATTCTGTGTTAGGATTTGGAAGGAGCAGTTTCATTACCATTTGCAAGAAAATCTGGACTGGATTTCATTTTGAATTAAAAGAAGATACAGTATGGCTTATATTTGGATTTACTGTCCTGTATATATGTCAGCATATTATTGATTTAGTTATGCTATATTCATGAAGTCAGAGAAATATCTCATTATATTGGGAACACTGTGGTGGTAAAGTTGTCAGGGTCTTTATTTTTCCTCTACTCTGGTTCTTTCACAATGGCTATGTCACGATCCGGGTATCTGGACGCCATTTCTTACCCATCAGATGCCTCCTAAGGCTGGCTCAGCGCTCCAGGACCGGATCCCATCTGTTATCCTAATGTTCACATTCCTGCATCTTCTCCTGTCTCTCTGAGACGCTGTCACAGTAACGCCTTATTACATCTGGCATGGCGTCTCCCGCGGCCTCCGCCGCCGTCCCTGAGCTTCTGCATGCAGAGTGTCAGAGTGGCGATTACGTCAGCCGCGGCCTCCGCTGTATCCGCGTGGTTGGATGTGCACTTGTCAGCCTGGCGTCTCCTGTCTCCAGTGGCCGGCGCCGCCATTACTGTTTTCATTACCACATGGATTACAAACCAAACTTCCCTCCAAGTGTCTGCATGGGCGCAGCCATCTTGGATTCTGTCAGCTGATCATTTCCTCCAATCTGTTGTCAGTATTGTTAATCTGCATAATTGCCTAGCCAATCCCTTCCTTGCTGCAGGTATAAATACACTGTGCCTGAGCAAGGAAGGCGTCAGTGCTTTGGTTGTCAAACCTAGTTCCTGTTTGTCTCTCTCCTGTGATTGTCTTCCAGGTTCCAGCTCCTGTCTCAAGACTTCCACCATAGAGACCCGCACCAGCATTCCACCTGCGGTGTAGCCTGACTCTCTAATCCATTGTGGATTCATCTGTTTCCAGCTACAACATTACCTGCTTCCAGCTCAGCTTCCAGCAGAGTACAGCTTCCCTTAAAGGGCCGGTGTCCTTTCTACACTTTACCACTCTCCACCGGTATTATTATTTCTCCGCTCTCAAGTTCTACATTTCAGTTCATATTTCATCGCTCCCAAGTTCATTTATTATTTAACTGGTTCCAGCCAGTATCCACTCCGTGCTAACAACAGTCTGGTTCCAGCCAGTATCCACAGCAGCTGTTTTATCTTCAGCAACCCAGCTTTTCCTGGAACACCAGCTGGCACAATCCTGGGTTATCTCCATTGCTACAGTCGGGCCTGGTAAGGACTTTCCATCTAGAAGATCATAAGAACTATCTCACACTACCAGTGCCCTGTGGCTCCTGCCATCCTGTAGTACCCAGGAACTGTATTTATTCTTTGCTGACTTTTACGTTTTCTTTTACTGCTGCTGTGTTGCGGAGTTGTCATAATAAACATCATTGACTTTTATCCAAGTTGTCGTGGTCACGCCTTCGGGCAGTTATTATTCATGTTACTTACATGTCCAGGGGTCTGATACAACCTCCCAGGTTCCGGTACATCTCAGCCCCTACAACTGAGGCTGCCTCCCGTCAGCTCAGGCCCTCAGTTGTGACAGGCTAAGAAGAATCTTAATGCATTTCAGCATGGATTTGGCAGTATTGAGGAGGGCAGCTTCATGTTTCAAGCCCAACTCTGGCCAGGATTTGTGCTTATTCCCACTATGACAGAATAGGGTTCCTATGCTGCGGGATTCCCTGTTATACTGTAATTTGATTATCTTGTCTCGCCAGGTGCTGATGTAACAGGTAGGTATAGGTGGAAATGTCTGTGCAGGTGCAGATGTCGGCAGACGTACCTGGATTCTTCACCCAGGATCACCTCTTGGACAGGATCTCACTAGTAAAACCCTAGGCAGAAAGGCGAGAAACACCAACCCCAGAGGACCCAACTCAATAGTCACCATACGTTTGGACGGTGACAAAAAGATTTATTGTTCTGGAACAAACTGGTCACCACTGTGGGATTGACTAATGAAGGAGTAAATGCAAACCACAATATGAGGCAAGCAATGCAAACATTAGCATACAGTAGTATTTGCAAATATCAGCATGGAATTTTCCCTATATTGGTAAAATACCACAATATACTGTTCGCATTTACATTAAGATTGTAATCACATGGGATGACCTTAATAAACCTTTTGGTGGCAGTCTAACGCTCATGAAGCCTCAGTTTAGTTTGTTTACTGCCCAACTACTGCCTATATTCAGATAAGAGTTCAACTTCAGAGACAGTACACTAAAGTTCAGAAGTGTAGAAGCTAAGTTATTTGCAGTCTCATAGGTAATACATCAAGCGGTTTATACCTGTAGACAGTCAGTAGCAAACAAAACAAAATACAGTATAAAGAATGAAGTTCCAATGCAGGATGGGAAGAGCATGTAGGTGCCTAGCTCAGTTCAGTCAGTATGGACTAACGTGCACAATCAGACAGGTAAGTTGGTTTGTGGTTAAAAGCGGGCAAACAACACTGTCCATTTACCGTGCAAGCCAGCTGACAAAGTCATGTAGGCTCCAGTCATAGTGCAAGTAGAGGTGAAGTAGTAGGGCAATGTGGTGTGAAGGCATGCAGGCACTTAGGTAGTTGCAGATCTAAACAAGCAGTTTTGTAGCGAAAATGCAATCAAGCACAGTATCTTTATACTACAAGGCTGGCAGTTAGCAGAGTCTCAGTGGAACATGAAGTTATGGCGTAGCCCCTGTACTAAGTGTAATTCTCCCACTCCCTGTGACTTTAGGATGGTCTTGTAAAGGCTACTATGCCTGGGGTTGTCTTTAAGTAGCAGGCTCTGCAGATAAGTAAGTCTTGGGACTAATAACATGCAGGCAACAACAGGGTTTAATTAGAATGCAAAGCAGAAGAATATTTCCAGTCAAGATAGGAAGATTTAAGCAAGGCTGATGGGTGTAAGCTATATTAGTCCCTGTGGCTCAACATAGCTGATTCTGCGCAGCAGGGGTGACAATGTCTCTCTCTCTCTCTCTCTCTCTCTCTCTCTCCTCGGTAAACGATGCTTAGCTGTGGGAAGTGACACTGACTGAAGGTGTTGGATGGGGTGACAGTATGGCTGGGGCAAGTACCTGCTAGCAGCGGCGGTGAGTGTCCGGGTCCCAGGCTTCACGAACGACGTGTCCCTGGCACTTTTCTCCTCTGAGGATCTCTCTCCTCAGGCAGCATAGCATCAGCGGCACTGGCTATTCCCCAGTGTATCTCCTGGGTCTCTGAAGTGCCTTAGCTCCCTCCTCAGCAGCTGCGCTGTCGGTGGCTCTGTGGTCTCCCGCAGGTCTTTTCGGCTGCAGGCTCCGCTCTCCACAGCGTGTATCCTCAGCATCACCACAGCGCAGCATCACTCTCCACGTTGTTACCTCAGAGCACTCCTCACAGCGTCTCTCTCCCTGTCACCTCAGGAGACTCCTCAGCAATCACCTCAGGAGGTAACCCCACCTCCTACTCTCCCCACTCTGCACCACCCAATCAGCAGCTTTGATTCCTCCTGCTCTGCAGGTCTGCACCTGGGTCCTAGTGCTCCACAAGTTGCTGTCCTTTGGTTGCTGGCATTGTCTAGCAACCTAGGCAAGGGGAATCTGTTAAAACTTTCAGCTACACTGTGCCAGCTAGTGAGAAGTGAGGGTTCCTTTTAGGGAAAATGTAGGTGTCTCACCCAGGTTGTCTCCAGTATATGGGTGATGGTACCTATATAGCCACATATATCCCCATAAATCCAAGTTCATAGGATATCCATGTCAGAGTGTCACACTAATATCCACTTTACAAGGAGCCCTCAAGCTCACTGACCCCCTGTTTTAGAGGGAACCAAACAGGATATTTAGTATTGGAGAAGAATTTTAAAGTTTATTAATTTCATTGTAATGTATTTATTTACTAGTTGAGCTACTCCCATTCATTTCAATAATGCACACATTTAAATTAAATTAACAGAATATTGAAATGAATGGGAAAAGCTTAATGCTCTTCAGAAAGACCAAAATAGGTCTTGTTGTGAAACAAAATCATCCTGCAGCCTCTTCATTCCTTTCTGATCCTGCAGATTCTCTCATATTTCCTGACAAACAATGCCATCTCTGTGTTGGAATATGTGTGTACACAGCCCAGTTCTTATCAAGTAGGGTGGGTTTATTCAGCAATGATGTGATTTGTACAGCTGTACTCACAGTTATGCCTACACAGACTCTTTACATGTAGAGGAGCATACAGTTCACCAGTGTGGGTGCAAACAGTACCAGTGTCTCTAGCATCATGGGTCAGCAGTAACTTGTATTATCTCTCGGAGCTAAGTGGAATATATCCCACTGTGGTGCTCTAACACAGTGACAAAATGGCACCACGCATGTGATGAACTAAGGTTGGTGGCCATCTTGCTCAGGAAGGAGCCAATATCGAGCAGGCACAGTAGCGCTCTCCAACTACAGTGCTCTAGATGGCGTTATGTGTGTTTTTTTTTCCATTGTAACCTGTAGAAAAGCGATCTGTCTAGTAGTTACTTTCAACTATCGCATTTATATTTTGAAAGATGTAATGCGATGCGTCACAGTAAACTGAATGCATACTGCATTTTCTTATAAATAGATCCCCAAATCCGGAATCTGGCTGATTGTTATGAACAATATCAAAATATATTTTCTCATAATTTTCTTGAGTTTTTCCATTAGTGCCTGAATTTTTATTTTATTTTCAGAATATTATATAATATAAATTTAACACAAACATATTGTGCAGCAGTATACAGAGATCTTTTTCTAGGCACAACAGTTCCTGCCACAGTGGGGCTACAATTGGTTTCTTGTCACATGCACACAGACAAACCATGGCCTATTTTTGTCAGGATCCAGCAAACCTTTCTGTTTGTTTTGCACCGGGGAGGGCAACCCGTATCACACCCTCTGTACATCTATCCAAGTTATTAACACTGTGAGACAGTATTAATAATGACTGTGCTTCATGATAGTCAATAATCAACTCATAGGCAACATACAGTACAAAAAGTATCCCCAATCCACGTCTTGTGACGCAAATGTCACTAAGAGCTGCTTCTTTTTATAGATATTCAGCCACATACAGTAGTCATACAATACTTAGGGGTCTATTCATGAAGCAGTGGAAAGTACAGAGAAGTGAGCCAGGGGAGAAGTTGCCCATGGCAACCAATCAGCATTGAAGTAAAATTTATAATTTATATACTATACAATTGTATGGAGCAGCTGATTGGTTGCCGTGGGCAACTTCTCCACTCTTTTCACTGCTTCTTGAATAGACCCCTTAGATGCTAGGTTGCACCTCTTTGACACAGCTGTAATGTACTCCATTATATCCCAATCCTATACTGAACCCTTGCATTGTGTGTACAGATTACAACTAATTAACATCAAAAGTGACAGAAAACGAGATTGCATCCTTTCCTAGCTGTGGTTTTTAGTTCCTAAACCATTGTTTCAAGTGCCTTGGATTACCGTGAATAAGTCACCCATAACTTTATTGTGACACACTTACATCTATAACTTAGCTAGTTTAGCACTAAGAAATAACCACACGGACACCAACAGCTAGATTTAAAAGGTCAAACAGGTATTTATTGTTTGGTGACCCAGATTTAAACTAATTATTGGAGGATGGCAAAGAAAAGGCGCTACCAACTCACCAGCACTAGTCAACTATAATAATACCAATTAAACTAGGAAGGGACTTACAGCCGCCTCCTAAAACATAAACCGCACTGTGCAGGACTCACCCCCTTTACTCTAGCAGAGCCTTGGACGAAACCACACGGGAACATCCGGAGTCTACCCGCAGGGGGAGGACACACTTGCTGTCTTACCAAAAGGGGGTGCCCCACAATAACCACTCATGTAAACTTTGACCGCTGGCTGGTAGCGACTTTCCGCCCATCTGGCTATCAAGAGCCAACTATTAGAATGATCGTTAAGCCCAAAGGCGGACCAAAAAGCAGAAAAAATAAGGGTGGGTGGGAGGACATCCAAAAATGGCAAGAGGAAGATGGCTGCCAGTCTTCCCTATAAATACTCTGTATACACTCCTCCTACCACAAATGCCTGATAGGCCACCAAAGTCACATGCCCACACCATGTCAATCACTAAGGCTAGCCCTGCCCTTTCTTAACAAAATTGTCCCAAACATTTGGGGCGCTTATGTGGCTTCGGGCTTATGCAGCTCTCTGCCTGCTTTATATTTAGCATAATGGTAGATGAAACTCACCACAAGGTAAATGCAGTTGCTAATGGCCTGCTATTCTTCTTGACAAAGCATATTACTCTACTGCCCTTCCTCTTGCCAAAGTTTGCCAAATGTAATACTACATGCAATATTAAAATTCCATGAAGCCTCTCAGTTTGCAGATTGTGTTCTCATTTCACTACCTGAGTACCAGCATTTTCCCTGATGTACAGTAGCTGTTGCACAATATCTGACAGCATAGGGCAGTGAGGGCTAACCTTGACACTCCAGCTGTTGTTGAACTACACATCCCAGCATGCCCTGCATCAGTTTTAGCATGGCCAAATAGCAAAACTGTAGCAGGACATGCTGGGATGTGTAGTTCAACAACAGCTGGAGTGTCAAGGTTAGCCATCACTGGCATAGGGGGTCATTCCCAGTTGATCGCTCGCTAGCTTCTTTTTGCAGCGCTGCAATCAGATAGTCGCCACCTATGGGGGAGTGTATTTTCACTTTGCAAGTGTGTGAACGCTTGTGCAGCCGAGCGGTACAAAAACAGTTTGTGCAGTTTCTGAGTAGGTCTGAACTTACTCAGCCGCTGCAATATCTTCAGCCTGTCAGGTCCCGGAATTGACGTCAGACACCCGCCCTGCAAACGCTTGGACATGCCTGCGTTTTTGCAACCACTCCCTGAAAACAGTCAGTTGACACCCATAAATGCCCTCTTTCTGTCAATCTTCTTGCGATCGGCTGTGCGAATGGATTCTTCGTTAAATCCATCACCCAGCACCAATCCACTGTGTACCCATACGACACGTCTGCGCATTGCTGTGCATACACATGCGCAGTTTTGACGAGTTTTGACCTGATCGCAGCGCTGCAAAAAATAGCTAGCGTGCAATCAGGTCGGAATGACCCCCATAGTCTCTGGATTTCTAGTCATGCTTACAAGCCTCACAAGGTACATGGAGAAATGTGAGCTTCCTACTTATATGTTTATTAATTATAGTATAATTAAAAAATAGTAGCCTCCCTGGTCTCTAATATCCCTTTAAACCACTGCTAATTTCTCTCAAAGATCAGTGGTAAGACTACAGCAACTACAACCGATGCGGCTGCTGCATGTCCAGAGGCCTGGGTGCACAGACAAGCCAGCTTACCCTCTAGCAGCCCCTGCGCAGCTCATCTTAGCATGCACAGGGATAAACGCATTTGTAGTAAGGCTCCAAATGGGGCTCTCCCACCAATTCTGCTTTAGATTTAACCATGCAGTGGTGGTGGCAATATACAGATAAAGCGGCTGCCCATAGACATGAATGGTGTACGCATCGCGGGATGGATGAGCGTGGCCACATCTGTAACATCCCTGGTAGCCCAGGGACGTGGTCCCGGTCATCTCATACACCAGCCTTCCTGTAAGTATACCTGCCCTATCCAGACCCTAAGCATCCCACTAGTGCCTAACCCTAACCCCCCAGCAGCCTATCTTTACTCCTCACAGTCTAATTTTTTACCTTCAGATGGCACCTAACCCTTATCGTCAGCATTTCACATGGCGACATTTCAGATGTTGAATCATGTCAACATTTTAGTGTAGACATTGTGGTGTCAACATTATGAAGGTAACTGTTGACCATATGACTGGATACCATTATTTAGCACCTGGGCTGTTTAATTTAAGGTACCGAAGATATCACTGATACCTAGTTTAATTTGCATAAACATTTCCCATAACTTTCTATGTGGGCTGTAAAAATGACCTATTTGCCAAGCGCTGAAAAGCTTAGCATTAGAGGACTGGAACCTGGTAAGGGTTGGGTACAAAATCCCAGCATTTAGAATACTGACAGTCTGATTCCTGATGGGTCACTGTAAGTATTTTAACCCTACCCCTAATCCGAACCCTGACTCACCCGTCACGCAACCTAACCCTAACCGACCCCTCCCGCGGCCTAACCCTAGCCACCCCCCAAGCCAAGCCATAAACCCCACCAGTGCCTAACCCTAACCCAAACTCCAGTACTTACCTTGGGGATCAGACAGAATTCTGACCATCGACTTCACTGGGGGAAGAATGCTTCTTTTGGAAGTCCCTATAGCGCAGTTACTACAGTATTACTAAATGCAGTTAACACTTCAGGGGCTGTTATTGGCTGTAAGAGTGGGATCATTACCTCATAAAGTGAATAGTAGTGATAAAATAACAATAGGTTTCAGGGCACTTATCACATAATTGATAAATAGACCCTTTTAGGTTTGAAAACATTTTATAGTGCTGGGACCATTCCCTCAATATTGTGCTAGATCATAGCTGGCTTATACAACAGTCACCCACCTAGAGCACAGTGAGTCTAAGGGGCACAGATTGCTTAAACACAGTTTTATGTTGTTTTCCCCCCCTAAGGAGTGGGTTCTCAAACCAGTGTCATTCTATGGCCAGATAGGATGTTGTAAGGCTTTTTGATTAATACAGACCAATCTGACATTTTCCAGAAGAGTTTAAAAACTTGTGCGTGCAGTGCAGTGCAGTGCAAGAGCCGTTATCCAAGACCTCCCAACTGTCCTGATTTTAGAGGTACAGTCCTGCTAGCGGAAATAATGGCATTTACAGAGGTGTAGATTAAGACAATGATGTCGCTACATCGATGATGTTTTATTTATATGGAAAGGGGATTTAGTGTCTTTACAGGATTTTTGTGGGTACTTGAATAATAACGAGTTATTTAGACATCAATCTAAACTTCTCAATTAGTAAGGACAAAGTACATTTTCTCGACCTCAATATATGTATTGAAGATGGCAAAATAGAAAATTCCACTTATACGAAACCATCTGATTCAAATACATATATAAAATGCTACTGTAAGAGCAGTCACATTCACAGGTGGTTAAGGAATGTATTGAAGGGACAATTTACACGTCTCAGGAGAAATTATTCTACCAAAGAGAATTTTAACACAGAGTGATAGCATGAAAATGAAATTTATGGAAAAGTGGTATAATATAACAAATATAAATCACGCTATCAAGGAATTGTGGAAATTAATAGAAAACCTATTTTAGATAATGTTAGTAAAGATACAGTAGTTCTAAAGATACTGCATATACTTCGGCTTTTAATACTAAACCTACGATCTAACATAAATCCAGTGAAAAGATCTTTAAAAGGAATTGACATACTGTATTCTTTTAAGGCTTCCAGATAAACTGTGGTTTATTTACAAAAGAGCACCTAACGTTAAAGATAAAATTGTATGCAGTGCCTTTCAAGAGAAACCATTAGGTATGAATAGCCGGAATAAGGGTCTCCATAGATATCATGACTGCATTATGTGCAAGTACTGTCCCACTGGTGAAAGAAAAGTCACACAGTTTATCATAAAATGATCAAACTTACAGGACCGGCCCAAGCCTAATTTTTCTGGTAAGCGGATATAGATTTTGACCCCCTCATTGTTGATATTGTGGGAGGAGCTACAATGTGGGTTGGGCATCAAACGGTGCATAATCCTGTTTAAAAAAAATGTAAACGTTTGGGATGTGAGGGTGGGTGTAATTATAGGATGTAGTTGGCATCCGACAGGATGCCAACGGACAACATTTAGGTGATAGGATTGCATATTGCAATGTGATTTTGGGCTGTAAGATCCAGCCCAGATTGCATTCAATAGCAAATCCATGATAAATGGGCCCCTGAGTGCATCCAACATTCCAAATGAAGTCTGGATTGTGTCAACTGTTTTCAGCAGCCATTGTCTGGTTCTGTCATTGTGTTGTGACCTGGCTGTGGCAGATACAGGGTCATTTAGAACATTGTCTGTTGGGTGTATAATGGAGTTCATATGTCAGATTGTACTGGTGGCGGGTGGCAGCCCCTATCCACCCTGCCTGAGATGCAGTACAGATATCGGGGGACACATGACAACATAGAGATGCCAGCATGGTGCTACCTGCATTTATGTTAGATTCAGGCCTATTTGAATTCCCCCCTAATTGTGAAGCATTCTATGCTGCACTATCAGTGAGAAGCAATGGACACAAATGTTTCTATTCATTCTAATGACAGCCATCAGTAATATTATTATTATTATTATTATTACCAGTTATTTATATAGCACACACATATTCCGTAGCGCTTTACAGGGAATATTTGACAATTCACATCAGTCCCTGCCCCAGTGGAGCTTACAATCTATATTCCCTACCACATGTACACACAGACACATTCACACTAGAGTTTTTTGTTGGGAGCCAATTAACCTACCAGTATATTTTTGGACTGTAGGAGGAAACTGGAGCACCCGGAGGAAACCCACGCAAGTACGGGGAGAATATACAAACTCTGCACAGTTAGGGCCATGGTGGGAATTGAACCCATGACCTCAGTGCTGTGAGGCAGTAATTACATTACACCATCTGTACTGCCCCAGTACTAATATGAAAATGTGGCTGGAAAAAGCCTAAACTAATATAGTAATGATGGCATTGGCACCCCACAGTTGTTCTATATAAAATGTTCTTCACTTCCCTTTTCACCTATGTACTGGTAGGTGTTGGCATCCGGATTCTTGATGTGGTGCCAAATTGGCATCTGATTATCCACATCAAGAAGTGTTTAATAAGTAGCCAATTCATCCCCTTTCAGCTTCAGCGCTATAATGGCCTAATAAATATTCACCCATCTATTTATAAAAAAAATCACAGACAATCATTTCACAGCTGTAAAAACAACAAGGGCTACATAAAGTAAAAGCGGAACATCTCAAACTTAATGAAACTTTACAAGCGGTGGAACTCCCATTAATAGTCTGAGATGTCTCTTGTCCTGTACTGCCCTGTCCTTTGCATGGATGCAGTTTCATTGTAGTTCACAAAGTTAGGAGTGGAGCCAAGCAACTGAATCTGGGTGGTGATTTTCAATTACCGTCTGATTTTCTATTACCGTCTATGTGTTTAATTTTTCCTTGGCAGAATAATCCTAGTTGTATTATCTTGTATTAATATTAATAGCTGCAAATACACTGAGAAAATAATCTTATTATACAATAACTTCTGTTCTTTGGATAATGAATTGAAAAATAAATCCCACATACTATACAAATATGGTCTATTTATCATTTAACTGATCTAATGCAGGCAGCAGTACACCCACTAAAACAGAGCAGTGAGATGCTCCCTGTTGAAATAGCCGTGATACAGATGAATAATTTCCTAAGAAATTCACTCTGTGTGATCTGACAGGAAAGATTTGAACCAGCTGAGTACTGTGCAGTCCAGGCCGCCAAACTCCTGTAGGCACTATGTTAATATTCGTAGTATACTATACACTATCAAATGCTGCCATGAGATCAAGGCGCATTAGGATTCAATACTCACTCATCAGAAGATCATTCAGTACATGAATCAGGGCTGTTTTGAGATTATGACATCTTGAATTAAATGGGTCACAGAGGTTGACGGTTCACCAGTTGTGCTGCAGTGAACTTATCAACCTTTCATTAGCTGTGCAATCTAGCTGTAATGTGCACATGGTGTTGTACAAGAGGAAGTTGCCTTCAGTTTCACTGTAAGTGTATAAACTGTTCTATTAGGTGGACACGGGTTAACCAACTGTACATCATGTGTCACACTGCCACGTAATCAGGTAAATATCTTTAAAATTTATAGGCCTTATGTGAGGGATAAATAGGAGCGACATTTTATTTTTTAAAAGCTGTTTTATTTCATTTTCTCCCTTCGCTTTCAGAAAAATATCCTGCAGGTAACATTTACAGTGATATCAAATATATTGTGCTTAATTAAGGCTTTTTGAGTACTTTGTCATTTTTTATTTCTTAAGTGTTTTAACTTTATTTTTATTTTTTTGCGAGTATATTTTATGAATGCTCACTAATGTGTGACTGGGGGAAATTGTGGGTGATATCTCTCTGTGTGTGCTTAGAAAGTCATTGGGAGCCTGGAGTAAAGGCAGATGTATACACTTACATCTAGCCTCCCTGCATGTTAAGCAGTGCTTCTAGTCATGCTGTGCTGTGGCGTGACTCGGTAGTGCCCACGTCTATATGTGCCTTCCTAGAAAACAGCCACTGACACTGTAATGTACCATTTCATATGCAGTTACAGCCGCAGACGTACACAGAATATAGGCATACCGCATATCGGGGGTAATTCCAAGTTGATCACAGCAGGAATTTTGTTAGCAGTTGGGCAAAACCATGTGCACTGCAGGGGAGGCAGATATAACATGTGCAGAAAGAGTTAGATTTGGGTGGGTTATTTTATTTCTGTGCAGGGTAAATACTGGCTGCTTTATTTTTACACTGCAAATTAGATTGCAGATTGAACACACCACATCCAAATCTAAAGGCCCATACACATTAGACGATGTCGCTCTGTGAGCGACATCGTCTAACGTTTCCCCCTCCCGGGCCGGCCGGTCGGCGGCCGCCTGTACGCACTGAGCGATATGACCGCTCATATCGCTCAGTGACGTCACGCCCCCGCCAGCCCTGCATGAAGGTCGTGGACGACAATCCACATCCTTCATGCATGCCTGACCGACAGCGACGATCGTTGCCGACCCGCGGGGCCGGGCATCGGTCGTCGCTGGCGGCATACACACTTAACGATATAATGAGCGAAGTCGCTCAAGGAGGGGGAAAATGAGCGACGTCGCTCATTATATCGTTAAGTGTGTATGGACCTTAACTCTCTCTGCACATATTATATCTGCCTCCCCTGCAGTGCACATGGTTTTGCCCAACTGCTAACAGAATTCCTGCTGTGATCAACTTGGAATTACCCCCATCATCTCATTTTAATCAGCAGAGTCTGCTTGTGGTTCCAGTTTGCATAGTGATGCGAATAAGAAGCACTTTCGGAATAAAAATACACCTGACGCGAGTTGTCAGCTCACTCACGCCAGGCATCTTCCACTACGTGGCGTATTGAGGCAAGATGAGGACACATCTGTACATTAGCAATCACAAAAGAACAACTCACTGTGATTTTCTTTCCCCAATTCAAAGATTCCCCAATCCACCATTCTGCACCCATACATTACAGATATTTTTCAGTGATTCGCAGATCATATTCAGCAAATACAGATCTGCCAGTTGTCATGGATGTGTTTGGTTGTAGATCCGGACTAGGTGGAGTAGCAGAATTAGGATCAGAAGGCCTCGGGCAGAAACTTGCAGGTCTAACGAGACTCTTCTTCATGCAGACTGGAGAGAGGTAAGAAGAAGTCTGAACTGAAATTAATTCACAGACGGGACAGCTCTGTGTCAGAGTACTACCAAAGCACCAAATAGGCTGAAAGGCAAGAGTGTTGCGATAGGTGATCTAAAACAATACTGGAACTGACATGTGAGCCGACACAGGAGTAGATGTTACAGTGATACTGGGATTGCACCAGCGATACAGGATTTAATGTTGCCGTTAACATTGAGATGGCACCGGCTATACAGGAACTGATGTTACAGAAGATACTGGGATTGCACCAGTGATACAGGATTTGATGTTGTGGTTGACACTGGGATGGCACCAGTGATTCTGCAGCGGATACTGGGATTGCACAAGCAATACAGGATTCGATGCTGTGGCTGACAGTGGGATGGCACCAGCAATTCAGGAACCTATGTTGCAGTCAGATACTGGAATTGCACCAGCAATACAGGAGCCAGGAAACACTTGAGATGGACACTGCACTGGATGTCTGTTAGCTAAGTAAGTAACTGTGGAGTCACAGGCAAGCTTGCAGCTGGTCAGGAAACAGCAAAGCACTGGCAGCTTGGAAGTTTCCAGGAAGTTCCCTTTATACACCTTGCTGTCCATGGATAAGCTGGGAGTATCATGTGAATGCAGACTGGCTTCAGGTTGGTGTTTGGAAATCACCTGATCCAGACTGTTATGGCTGTGCCCATCTCTGATTCTGGAGGGAACTCTGGCATGGAGCACACCTTGGATATGCAGAGAGAACTGCAAACTCTGCTGCGATCAGGAATCTGCAGTTTTCACAGACGTGCTGGAGCATGTATGCTTAACTGATCTCCGAAGCAAAACTGTAAATCCTTAACCTGTAGGACGGGTGACACAGTATGTGGCTGGGGAGACCCGGATGCCTCCGCTTTGTGACACCAATCTTGAAAGGCTCATCAGTTAACTAGAAATGGTCTACAAATCTGCTGATAATTACCATAAACTAGCAATCTACAGCCCCAACTGACCTGTGAAATCCAACATGTTGGACAACCTGATTTACCAATCCAAATCACTTTTTGGTTAGATTCTGTGTTCTGTGAAACCCATACATTGCAGATTTATTTACACAATCATCATCATCAATTGATCTGTGAAATTAAACATATTTAAAAACCTGATTTTCCAATTCCAATTGATTTTTGGTCTGACTCTGCGATCTGTTAACAATCATCTGCAAAACACCATATTGCCTCAGGTGATGCTGATGTACAGTATGCGTGCCTGTGCACCTTATGGCTTAACTCATGAAGCCTTGTTATCTTTCAGTTTACCTGAACTTTTCTACCACTGCACTGAGGGAGTGGATTCCAGCTGACATAGACTGTACATTAGCATGCATGTATTGCCATAGAGATTCTTTCTATGGAAGGCAAAGGGTTAAATTTGATCCAGTGTGATAGAATTTTCATTATTTAAGATTGAAACAATCTATGTATCGATTAGGCAAGCTGGCCAACCAAAGCTGGATGTGTGGAGCCAAGTACATATGAAAATATGCTCCCCCATGCCACGGTGACACACCGACCTTAAAGGCCTGATTCGGAGACGTATAGTACATAAACCCAATGGATTACTCCGATAGTGGGGTCCATGCTCTGGACCCATTCTGCACATATGCAGAACGGGTACTTGCATGGTCGCACGCAGTGCCCCCTGAGCTGCTGCCTGTTTGACAGACTATGGGAAGGAATTTAGGGGCAGCGAGTAGGCGGGGCTGGGGGCAACGTTTCCTAAAATGGTGGTGTTTCACCACAGAAACTTGCACCTGCCCAATGGCACGTGCCATTTCTCCATCTCAACATGGCCTCTCATTCTTGCATCTGGGAATGTAAGCACTTCCATTGACACACCCACAACACTCCTTTAAAATATGTCAACTGAATGGAATGAATGTGAACTGAATTGCTTGCACTACTAGTCACCTCCCAGTCAGTGCGCAGGAATGTCCATCACTTCTCTGCCACCTGTCTGTTACAGTTTGAATTGATCATAAAAGTACCTTTGTGCACCTACTCTGCGTGATTCATGCTCCACAGGAGTTCTCAGATCTTTTCGCACATGCAAGACGCATATAATCACTTAACTACAGTATGTGAACATGGCCATTTTGTGCGGATTGTGGGCGACTCAGAATCAGGCCCTTACTTTGTAGAGGTAGCTCTTGAAAGCGGAGAGTAGGGGGCTGATTATGAGCCACAAGGATTTCTCTTACTGTGTGCAAATGGTGAGTTTGTGCATACAGTGCATGCGAGGAAGCAAATGTATGCATATGTCCGTCTTTCTCTGAGGTGGGTGCAACTTGGCGAGATCTGTCTTTACATGAAATTCTAGAGCAGTGGTTCCCAAATTTGGGGGCCTAATTCTGCAGCGATCGCAGTCTGAAGCCCTTTAGGGAGTGCACACACTGCGGGCGCACTGCGTGAGCGCACCCCGGGAGGCCCAGTGAGATGCTAAAAGCATCTCAGGGCTGCAATCACCTGTGCCTGATTGACAGGCAGAGGCAGGGGCGGGCCGCGGCGGCTGCGTGACCTCACCCGGGACTCGCAGGCAGGGAGCTACTTGGCGGGTGCAAAAGCATTGGCGCCGTGCAATGCTTTCACAGCTGTTCGGGCTGGTGGTGATGTGGGGTGGGGCCTGACATGTGCGGCGGATAAGCCCCTGTCACCCTGGCAGCAGCAGAAGTGGTATGGGAGCCGGGAGGAGGATCAGGGGCAGCCGCGGTAGTCTATCACTGCTGCCAGGCTGCCCCTGTCACGCCGGTAGTGGTGGCGGCTAGAGGAGAACCAGGGCATCGGCGGCAGTATATGACTCCTACTTGGCTGCCCCTGTCACCCCGGGCCAGGACGGTCACTGTGAAGGCAGTCACCAGATCCCAGCTAGGTGCAGTGCAGCACAGCAACTCCAGGCTCACAGGCAGCTCCGATACTCTTTCAGCAGGAAGAAATCACTCCAGGGGAAAAAGTAAGGAATCCTTGCCTGCCTGCTTTATACTGCTTACACTCAGCTGTACTATGGCATCCCTGCTTACACTCAGCTGTACTACGGGATCCTGCTTACACTCAGCTGTACTACGGTGTGAAGATACCAGGTTCCAAATCACTGAGGTATGGCGGTAGATGAAAAACTAACAGTGGTTTATTGCACAGAATGGGTTATAAACAGTTCAGCACACTTCTGTAATCCAATTCCACCCAACAATTCCCACCACAAACTCCTGACAGAACATTACTTCTTAGTCAAGGAGCATAGAATCTCTCCTAGCAATACAGAGTCCCAGATAAATCCAATATAATGGATTCCACAGAAGATCCCTGGCAGAGCATTACTTCTTAGCCTAGGGACAAAGACTCTCTCTTCAGCTCTCTGGGTAGCTCTACTTATATCCCCAGAAGCTTCATATTGCAGAGGTGTGTTTTACTTTCTTCTTTGTCTTAGGATCTTAAGGCATTGGAATACAATACATATTCTAATCAAGGTGATTACATCAGCCAGAGAGCCACCTTGTCTGGTCAGCTCACTGTTGGACAAGAGGGAGTAAACAAGAAGGGACAATGGTACCTTATATGACTCACCCTTTGAGTGTCTACTGTGGTGTTAGTAAACAATAGGAAACCAGGTCTAACATGAATACATTAACTAAAGTGTAACAGATAACAACACAGTTGCAGGTATTAACAATATTAAGGTTGATTTAAGCACAATCTGGGGTGAGCAGGGACATGCCATGGGGATAAAAAGTACATATTTGCCATGGGAAATGAGGCATAACTATATTAATTGTCACAGACCTCTCATTTCCTCACATACGGCATCCCTGCTTATACTCAGCTGTATATTTGATTAAACACTGCACCGTAATGGAGACGCTGACGGAGACGTGCCCCATTCACTAGAATGGGAGAGCGTCTCTGTGCACTCCCGGCAGAGCTAGGCTGACGAATCGCCTAGTCATAGCAGAGTTCTATATTTTTATACAACAAAGTAGCCCTTTTTTGACTAATGCTTGTAGATTTGTGTGTCTTACCGTAAGGAGAAGACCATTAGATCCAGAGATATCAAGCCCCAAAGTTGGCAATAGCTATCGCCATGTATCACTTCCTTTCCTGCCTGTCTCCAACGATAGCCCATTTAACAAGGTTCACTATTAGCATCTAGGGATGGAAATAGTAGAGAGCAATACAGGACAAAATAATTATTTAATTAAACCAAGTTTTTTTGTTTTTTTTAATTGAAACGTTTTTATCTTTTTTTTCTGTATTTGTTTTACGTTTTTATAGAATCGGCACTGGAAGCACAATGATTGGCTTCCCTTGCAGTGCAGATGTAGTGATTCGGGTAATGCTGTCCCATGTCCAAGGCATGCTGAGGCCATTGGCGTCTCTATAATGGGTGGAATGTGTGCAGTTCACACAGGCCCCTGGTTCCAGGGGGGCATACACTGCACCCATGTTTTTTTACCTTTCCAGAGTCCCGCATCAGAGCTGCAGTTATGGTAAAAATAAAATGCCGGCAAAATGGTCACCACGCATGCGCTGTAGGGTTGTAGTCTCCAGAACATGGCAGGCACCATGTTTCCGGGTACCTGTGCATGAGCACTAGACTCTAGTACAGTGCCAGAGTCTACTGCACTGTGAAGAGGAGGCAGCCCACCTGGAGTCTACACACAGGCCCCCTCATCTGTTTAAACACCCCTGGCTGAGGACTGTGCCTGTAGTATTGTTGACCATTGATGGTTCTGCTGCTGATGGTTGATGGTTTAATGCAGCACATGCAAAGTCTGAAAGCACAGATTCCGCAGCCGGCATTATAAATATTGGGTAATCGATGTTCACCATCAGTGACCTTTCATCTAGTTACTGTGCCTTTCTCATCAGACTACCGATGGCTACTAATCATTGATGGTCAATAGCCAACCCTGTACTGTATCTAGACTTCTTTTTTATATTCCATTCTGTGTGTGAAAAGCTGTATGTGGCATTTTTTCAATGGTAAAAGACATCTTTTTACTCAAATGTCTCCAAAGCATTTCAGCCAAGTATCTCCAAAGCATATCAGCCAAGTGTCCCCAAAGCATATCAGCCAAGTGTCTTCAGAGCATATCAGCCAAGTTTCCCCAGGGCATATCAGCCAAGTTTCTCCATATCATATCAGTCAAGTGTCTCCAAAGCATATCAGCCAAGTATCTCCAGAGCGTATCAGCCAAGTTTCTCCAGAGCATATCAGCCAAGTGTCTCCAGAGCATATCAGCCAAGTGTCTCTAGAGCATATCAGCCAAGTGTCTCCAGAGCATACCAGTCAAGTGTCTCCAGAGCATATCAGCCAAGTATCTCCAGAGCATATCAGCCAAGTGTCTCCAAAGCATATCAGCCAAGTTTCTCCAGAGCATATCAGCCAAGTATCTCCAGAACATATCAGCCAAGTGTCTCCAGAGCATACCAGTCAAGTGTCTCCAGAGCATATCAGCCAAGTATCTCCAGAGCATATCAGCCAAGTGTCTCCAAAGCATATCAGCCAAGTTTCTCCAGAGCATATCAGCCAAGTATCTCCAGAACATATCAGCCAAGTGTCTCCAGATCATATCAGTCAAGTGTCTCCAAAGCATATCAGCCAAGTATCTCCAGGGCATATCAGCCAAGTTTCTCCAGAGCATATCAGCCAAGTATCTCCAGAGCATATCAGCCAAGTGTCTCCAGAGCATATCAGCCAAGTGTCTCCAGAGCATACCAGTCAAGTGTCTCCAGAGCATATCAGCCAAGTATCTCCAGAGCATATCAGCCAGGTGTCTCCAGAGCATATCAGCCAAGTATCTCATGAGCATATCAGCCAAGTATCTCCAGAGCATATCAGCCAAGTGTCTCCAAAGCATATAAGCCAAATGTCACCAAGCATCTACAAGCTTTTGCAAGTATCTATACTTGTTACGATGATTTAATCCCTAAGGACTCTCCATGAATTATCCTTCAGCATTCTATATGACTGTGTTATAAAGAGTTAGATTTTATTTAAATCTGTGATCTAAAAGAGATACTGAGTTTAGCTAACTGAGTATGTACATTATCACACACTGGGCCTTTCGTGTGGTATGAATGCTTAAGAGGTGTCATGCTTATCATGTCGACAGTGACCATGCATTCATTATGTCTACACGGATGATATATCGACATGATTAACTGACAACAAACCATCCCAGGTGTTCTAGTGGTTGCTTCAGCATCTTCTTCTGGGTCCCAGCAGTAAAGTGCTGATCAGTTCCAGTGGTTACATCTCAGCAGCAGCGTTCCTGCGAGTATTCTACCCCCTATATCTAATTCACCCCCTAACTCTCCACCTTGCCCCTAACCATAACACTATAACACTATCCTCTGCCCGTACCTTAACCCTAACCATTGGCATAATCAGAATGATGATAGTTTATTATCAATTATATGGCTACATTTCAGATATTGACATTGTGAGGATGTCGACAAGGTTCAGCATGATAACCATCTGACCGCTACCCTGGGCCAGATTCAGCATAGGACAGAGACACGGCTGCACCTTCTGCAGTTGTCTGTCTGTGACTTTATGTAAATATCTGTACAAAGTCCTTCCCTGGTGTCCACCCATGCGCCTGACTGTGCAATGACCGGGGCACCCACTATCAGCATCTGTAGCTGCTGAAATACAGATTACTGTGTATTCAGGCGCACCATCAAAACTTGCAGCAGCCCAATGACTGGTGTAGTTTTCCATAGATGTATGGCCTCCTGTGTGAGTGACTGAGCGTCTCTGTACAGATGTTTATCTTGCTGCATGGCATGCCAGGCTGCGAGTGTTCACAGCTGGCGATTGCTCTATTAAATCATAATGGAATTAATGGAGTAATCGCTGGCTGTGAACAGTCACAGCCTGGCATGCCATGCAGCAAGCCACGATGCAGCATGCCGCATTGCAGCAAAGATGAACAAGGCTACTTCTGTATATGCAACCACTTGCAACAACACACCTGCGACACTCCCATAACATTCCCATAAGACAGACCATCTTTGCATGTGTGCTAAGTCACTTCCCTGTCACCGGGTAGAAATACCAATCACTTTTCCAAGACATTTCTGACACTGTACATGTGCCATGATAGCAACATCGCCTGTGTGTCGTACAAGTTTTAAGGGGTTTTTGCACATGCGCAGTACAAAAGAAACGCGTAACTATATGAACGTTGGCATTGTGTGTACCAGAGGCATCAATAGGTCTGGTTAAACCCAGTGTGAGTTCTATATACCCCCCCCCCTGCCCCCCATGTCCAAAAAAGGTGCATATCCTAACATGAAGGACTTGGCCTCATGGGTAATCCCGATTACATCACTCCGGAGGTGTGCCCAGCATCCCCAGAAATGCTGAGTTACCCCCGGAGACTAGTGTCTACACTGTCATTTCCTCCTCTGTGACAGGAGCAGAGTTCTGCAGGATAATGTCACACTATAGGACCTGGCTCCTGTCACCTCAAAGGAACCGGCACTTTGGTTTCACCACCTCTGAGGGTGACACCCAGGAGCGGACCACACCCCCATACCCTCTTAGTGACGCCTCTGCTCAGTACATGTATTGAGGTGTCAGAATAAACACCATTGATAGATTTTCTATTGCTACACTCTACAGCAGAGGTTCTCAAACTCGGTCCTCGGGGACACACACAGTGCATGTTTTGCAGGTAACCCAGCAGGTGCACAGGTGTATTAATTACTCACTGACACATTTTAAAAGGTCCACAGGTGGAGCTAATTATTTCACTTGCGATTCTGTGAGGAGACCTGCAAAACATGCACTGTGTGTGCCCCAGAGGACCGAGTTTGAGAACCTCTGCTCTACAGTGAGGGAAAATATTGTATCGACGGTTTTAACTAAATAGAAACTAAATAAACAGCTAGTCTGTGAGTTGAAGGGCTGTCAGAATGTCTGCATCTGCTGTATAGCAACCCACTGTAATGTGGATATAAATAGGGCAAGATTTTAGACAATCAGAAATTAGGCAAATGCATGAAGCCTTCTGCAAGAGAATGGCACCTCATATTAAATCTGCATGTGTTCAAGGGGTCCATAGTCCCTTACTTAGTGCCAACAGCAGAATAAATCTAGATCTGACTTTTAGCGTGGCAGATTTGTAATTTAGAACCCCTATCCCTAACAAAGATAATGAGTTTTTGTGTGTCATAATGCTTTTGAAAGCTGCAGTGCAGTTGCTTCAGGACAGTTCAATGTTAATTAGAGATGCTGTAAGACTGTGTCCGACAAACACGTGCTCAGCTTGTTTTAGGGCATGGTTATCAGAGTCCATGCAGTTGTGGTATTATAATCTCACTCCATCGCACAATGCTTTAATACAATGTACCTCCTAGATGTATCATGGCTAAAGTGCTGGCACATTGCTTGTGAGAAAGTCCATTCCAGATAAAAAGGTTAATTTACTAAGATGGGAGTTCTATTAAGCAACCAATCAGATTCTACATATCATTTATCTAGCACCTTCTAGAAGATAATACCTGGAATTTGATTGGTTGCTATGGGCAAGATCTTATCTTAAATAGAACTCCCATCTTAGTAAATTTACCCCTCAGAGTTTTTAAGGCAAACTGATAGCTACTGCTATCACTTTACTTCTGAGAAAGCGAAATGCACATGTGTGGCCATTGGGGTCAGTAGCGGCTCTTGCTGCGGGCAAACAGGATTTTTGCCCAGGGCGCCGCAGTTCTGGGGGCGCCGCTACCGCCACCACTACCACCGCCGCCTGTCCCTTCCCACTGGTGCCGTGTGGTGCTTTTGACGTCATTGTGCACCCCACGGCATTGTGTGAGCGGCGTCAGACACTAGAGGTCATAATTGACCTCTAGTGTCTGTGTGCAGCGCTATGGGAGAGACGTCATGACGTCTCTCCCATAGATCCAAGGAGCGGCGGCCAAAGACGGAGGACAGCAGCAGCGATCTGGAAGCAGGAGCGGGACTGGTGAGTTTTGTTTTTGTAAGCACAGCTACCTGGGGCACAGCAACAGGGGCACAACTACTGAGGGCACAGCAACAGGGGGCACATCTACTGAGAGCACAGCAACGGGACGGGACACAACTACTGAGGGCACAGCAACAGGGGCACATCTACTGAGGGCACAGCAACAGGGGGCACATCTACTGAGAGCACAGCAACAGGGGGCACATCTACTGAGGGCACAGCAACAGGGGGCACATCTACTGAGAGCACAGCAACGGGACGGAACACAACTACTGAGGGCACAGCAACAGGGGGCACATCTACTGAGGGCACAGCAGCGGTGCACAACTACTGAGGTCACAGCAACAGGGGGCAAAACTACTGAGGGCACAGCAACAAAGGAAAAACTACTGAGGGCACAGTAACAGAGGGCAAAACTACAGGGGCACAACTACTGAGGGCACAGCTACAGGGGGCAAATCTACTGGGGGCACAGCTACAGGGGGCATAACTCTACTGGGGGCACAAGTACAGTGGGCATAACTAGCCATGCCCCTTCCCTATGAAGTGATGTCCCTATTTTTTGCTGCACGCCTACGGCGCGCTCTAACCCTGTTTTGCCTGTCGGGGGGGGGGGGGGCGCGCGCCAAAGGAAACTTTCGCCATGGGCGCCACAAAGTCTAGAACCGGCCCTGATTGGGGTGCACACGCTTCGGTGCTGGATAACAGGGAGGGATACAAAAACTGGCACTGGCTATTAGGCCAAGCTCAGGAAAGCTTTCCATTCCGGTGCTTGATAAATTTCACAATTTAGCAGCCCCAAGGGAAACCTACTGTATAAGGACTGCTTTTGCAATAATAAATGTATGGATTGCTGCTGAATCTTCTAAATCTGCCATGGTCGCACCTTCATAGATCCTGGGGATTATTATTTTTTTTTTTTTTTACCATAAGTAGGCAGAAGTTAAATCTATGTAACTTTATATTATATATGCTCAAATTTGCTTCACAGGTTACAAATACAACAGAATTAATTTAATATCTTGATTTCAGTTGCAATCTGTGTCAAACTTTGCACCATGGTTCTCTGATCAAGGGCAGGGCTGTCGAAGCAGTCACATCCAAACTGACCTGGCTCAAATATCACAACAGTATTGTGAAGAAGTTCAAGGCCCATCAACCTGCCAAATTGAATTTATTTTCCCGCTAGTTAAAATGTTGTGGTACCCCGGGATGGAAGCATGGGCACAGGTATAAATAGGTACCTTACAGTAGAGACGGCAGCTGTAGTGGATCTTCCTGGCAATGACTCCAAGGGCTTGTCCATCTCAGACTGTAGCAGAGAGGCTAGACGCAAACACAATAAAATGACATAGGGACTCATGCGGCTGGCCGAGAGAACCTCTTCTCCGCCCTGGTCGCAGCGGCTGTGTGTGATGTCACGCCCCCCCCCCCCCCAATGGTCCTGCCACGCCGCTGTCCAGCAACCTCTCGCCCAACGACCGCCTCTGCCTGTCAATCAGGCAGAGGCAATCGCTAGGCAACTACGGCCTTCGGCCATCTGGCATGCGCCGGTGCACTGCGGTGCCGGCGCATGCGCAGTTCCGACCCGATCGCTGCACTGCGATAAACTGCAGCGAGCAATCAGTTCGGAATGGCCCCCATAGAGGGGTAAATTTACTAAGGTGGGAGTTTTTTTTAGAACTGGTGATGTTGCCCATAGCAACCAGATTCTATCTATTATGTTCTAGAAGCAGCTAGATGAATGTTAAGTAGAATCTGATTGGTGGCTATAAGCAACATCACCAGTTCTAAAAAACTCCCACCTTAGTAAATTTACCCCAACTTGATAACATCCTTAATAAGTGGAATCTGGAAAATTTTGTAAAAGAGATAAGAGGACATGGCTCTAGGGAAAAGTTATGCAGAAAATAACGATCAGCATACAAATGACAGGGAACTTCACACAATAAAGAATAAAGGCCCATACACACTGGGCGATTTTGAGCTCAAAGTTGCTCAGTTTTGGCATTTTGAGGTACTTTGAGCTCAAACTCATCCAGTGTGTATGGGCTAGCGGTGAACGCTGATGCGCGCTCCCGCATCATCGCTAGCCGCCGCCGTCTGTCGGGCTGTTTGTACAGCCGAGTGAAGCACTTTCCACAGTCTCCTACTGTGGGTTTAGGAATTACAGCGGTTTAATATATAGCCCTCTTTTGTTCAAGGGACCAAAAATAAATGGACAATTGACTCAAAATATGTTTAATGGACAGGCCTGGGCTATTCCTTAGTTATTTCTTCATCAAACAAGCAGGCAAAAGCTCTGGAGTGGATTCCTTTTTGATGGCATTTTCTTTTGGAAGCTGTTGCTGTGAACCCACAACATGCGGTCATAGAAACTCTTAATGCAGGTGAAACAGGCCACACTTAGGCTGCAAAGAAAAAATAATCCGTCAGAGAGATAGTGGGAGCCTTAGGGGTGGCCATAACAACAGTTTGGTACATTATAAGAAAAAAAGACACACTGGTGAACTCGGCAACACAAATGGGCATTGATGTCCATGATAGACAACAGTAGGGGTCATTCCGAGTTGCTCGTAGCTGTGTAAAATTTAATACAGCTAAGAACAAGCACTCAGACATGCGGGGGTACACCCAGCACAGGGCTAGTCCGCCCCGCATGTCAGTGCCGCCCCCCCCCCCCCCCCCCACCGCAGAAGTGCAAAAGCATCGCACAGCTGCGATGCTTTTGCATTTCAGGAGTAGCTCCCGGCCAGTGCAGCTACTGCAGCTGGCTGAAAGAACCTCTTTGCTGCCCGGGTAGCAGCGGCTGCGTGTGATGTCACGCAGCCGTCGCAGGCCGCCCCCAATGGCCCGGCCACGTCTGCGTTGGCCGGACCGCGTCGCCGTCCAGCCCCCTCCCACCCATCGACCGCCTCTGCCTGTCAATCAGGCAGAGGCGGTTGCTAGGCAACGACAGCCTTCGGCCGTCTGGCATGCGCCGGCGCACTGCAGCACTGGTGCATGCACAGTACTGACCCGATCGTACCACTGCGAGAAACTGCAGCGTGCGAATGGGTCAGAATGACCCCCAGTGTTGGATGATCACAGGATCCTTTCCGTGTTAAAAAAACCAAAACACTTCATAACATAAAGCCAAGTGAAGAACATTCTCAAGGAGGTAGGGACATTATTATCCAAGTCATACATAAAGAGTAGACTTCCCAAAAGCAAATACAGAAGGTTCACCACAGGGTGCAAACCATTCTTAAGTCTCAAAAAAAGAAAGGCCAGACTAGACTGTCAAAAAAATTATCTAAAAAAGAGCGCCCAATTCTAGAACAGAATTCTTTGGACAGACAAAACTAAGATCAACCTGTACGAGAAAGCGGGGAAGAAAAAAGTATGGAGAAGCCTTGGAATGGCTCATGAATGATCCAATGCATACTACATCTTCTGCAAAACATGGAGACAAAATGATGGCATTTGCCTGCATGACTTCCAATGGCACTGTGCCACTAGTGTTTACTGATGATGTGACAGAAAACAGAAGCAGCTGAATGAATTCTGAAGTGTATAGAGATATTCTGTCTGCTTAGATTCAATCAAATTCTGCAAAGTTGATTGGGATGGTGCTTCACAGTATGGATGGATAATAATAACCCATATATACCCTAAAGTTTTTAAGGCAAATATGTGGAATATTCTGCAATGGGTGAGTCAATCACCTGTTCTCAACCCTATCAAGCATGCATTTGGCTTGCTGAAGACAATACTAAAGTCAGAAAGACCAATGCACAAACAAGTGAGGACATCTGCAGTAAAAGCCAGGCAACGAATAACTAAAGAGGAAACCCAGTATTTGGTTATGTCCAAGGGTTCCAGACTTCAGACAGTCATTGTCTGCATAGGAATCTTGGCAAAGTGTTACATTTTAAGTTATTTATGATTGTTAATTTGTCCAAACATATTTGAGCCCCTGATAAAAAGGGACTGGTAGCAATTCCTAAATGATTCATCTCCTATATAATAGCCCAGATCTGTGACTTTGTGATTCATTTGCTAACGCTGGGCGGAGTCACAACAGTGGGCGGAGTTAGTCAAATGAGTCACAGATCTGGCCAAATCTACAGGAGATTAGGAGCAGAAGCAGATAGTATGGGCATGGCACAGGCAGGGGTGCATACCTCCCAGCTTTCTGCAGGAGCTTTCTTCAGACAGAAGGAGGGACACACACTCGGCGAAAAGGGGGCGTGGCTTCACGGGAGGGCCCCATTTTCATCAATGAGGGGGCATGCCCAGCGCTCTGTGAGCTGCTGGCATGCCCCCAGGGGCTGATTATGAGTCCGGGGGGGCCAGGGCACTTGAGGCAGGGGAGCCCTATCTCATTGCTGTGCCTGCTGTGGGTTGGGCGCGTGGCCTAATCGCGGGACGCGAGGCCACGCCCCTTACTCAAATTCCGGTGTTTTTTTTTTTTTTATAAATGGAATTTTGGCCCCTCAGCTAGAGGTAAATCCAGAGGAGGTGGTCGCTCCCACCTACACACCCGCACAGGCAGAAGAAAGCAGTGAGACTGCTGCCTCCCTGCAACACCACAGACCTGCCAACACGCAGCAGTGTGTGCTGACAGTAGCACAATGCTGCCGTTGTTGCTGGCAGGACGGGGGGGGGGGGGGGGCTTCTGAGCTGGGACAGAGCTACTCGAGCCGGGGGGGGCCCTAAAACTGTGGGGCCAACGGTACGTACCCCCTGCCCCCCCCCCTTAATCCGGCTCTGCTGCTGGAACCCCCCCTTAATCCATACCCCCTGATGCCCCCTCTCCCTCTGTCTCCACTATTCACCGCTGCTCTGCTAAGCAGAACAGCGAGTACAGGAGCTTTCCAACTGACCCCCCCGTTACCGCGGGACACTGCAACATGCGGGTGAGACAGCGGGACAGACCCAAAAAAATGGGACTGTCCCGCGAAAATCTGGACATTTGGGAGGTATGGGGGTGTGTGAGGGGGTATGCCGTACAGACAGACGGGCACCGGCTCACTGTGTGCTTGACCCCCCCCCTCTCTGGTGCGGAGGAGCGTCACTTTCTGGCACACTCCACGCTTCTTAGCTGCAGTTTTGTGGGGCACCTGCCGCTGTGCAGGTTCCGTACTGCCTCTGTTATCTCCAGCCCCGGCAACCCCACCACTAGCTGCAGCGCTGCCACCCACAGTGAGGTGCGCCCACACTTTAGCCGGCGGGTAACGCTGCAGAAGTCCGAGCTGCTTGCAGGCTCCGACCCCCTCCTCCCTCCAGCCGCAGCATCTCCTGGGGGCTAACCAGTCACTCTCAGTCTCCCCTTACCACAGTGCCCGGCAGCTGCGCGAGGTCTGCGGTGTGTGACTGAGGAGGGGGGGAGGGATGCGGACGGGCAGAGGAAGCAGGACTCCAGCCTAAGAGAGTCAGCCATGCCAAGTCTCCACCTGCAGCAGATCCCAACAGGTTGGAGTGGAACAGCAGTAGCCAGCAGCAGTGACTCCGGTAAGACACATCTGTCTGTCACCACTGTTTTGTCCCTAATACCAATCTCTCCCGTGCCCTGTGTTCTGTCATGTCCCTGTCACCCCTGGCCTTGCCCTGCCACCCTTATCCTGGCCCTTTCACCATTATCCTGGCCCTGTCACCCTTATCCTGGCCCTGTCACCCTTATCCTGGCCCTTTCACCCTTATCCTGGCCCTTTCACTCTTATGCTGGCACTGTCACCCTTATGCTGGCCCTGTTACCCTTATGCTGGCCCTGTTACCCCTATCCTGGCCCTGTTACCCCTGTGCTTGCCCTGTCAACCCTATACTGGCCCTGTCACCCCTGTCCTGTTCCTGCCACCCCTACCCTGGCCTGTCACCCCTATCCTGTCCCTGTCATTTCTGTCCTGGCCCCGTCGCCCCTGTCCTGGCCCCGTCACCCCTTTTCTGACCCTGTCACCCCTGTCCTGGCCCCGTCAACCCTGTTCTGACCCTGTCACCCCTGTCCTGGCCCTGTTACTGCATACCCTCCAACTACCTTTTTGGCAGGTACAGTACCCGCAGCGCCTCCAGACCTCTCCCCAATGCACCACACCTCCGCACCTTCCCCTCCACCTCTCCCCCACATGCTGTGCCTCCAGACCCCCTACACCACCCGCGGCTCCCACTCCTCCACCCCTTCACCACCCACAGCACCTCCAGGCCCCATCCACCATCCACCCCCTTTATAGGTCTCCCCCCACACCTGCCCCCTCCACCCGCAGCATCTTCAGACACCCTCCTCCATCCGCGTTCCCCCCCTCACCCACCCCTCCCCCACCAATGGCACCACCGCACCTGCCCCTCCACCACCAGCAGCACCTCCGGACCTCCTTCCCTATGCGCTGCACCACCCGTACCTGCCCCTCCCCTACCCATGGCGCCTGCGGACCCCTACCCCACCCCCGGCACTCCCGCCCCTTCCCATCCCACAGCACCTCCGGAACCCTTCACCCATCCACAACATCCCCACACCTGCCCCTCTCCCACCCATGGCACCCCTGCCCCTCCCCCACCTGCAGTGCCTCCGGACACCTCCCCAATATGCATCCCCCACTCCTCTGCCCCTCCCCCACCCGCAGCACCTCCCGACTCTTCCCCATCCGGGCCCCCCCCCCCACTTCTGCCCCCCCTCCACCTGCAGCATCTACAGACACCATCCGCAGTCCCCCCCGCACCCGCTACATTCTGTACATTGTGCCCTGCAGGTGCTGTTCACGCCGTCGCAAGGGGCTGCGCCTCCTTCACCATCGCACGCCCTTTCATTGTGCAATATTTAACCACTAACAAAGGAATGCAGGTAATACTTTATATAATACAAATATTGAACCCCAGAAAGGCATGCAAGGGTTAAGGGGGCGTAGCCCCTTGCGACGGTGTGAAGAGCGCCCGTAGGGCGCGATGAAGCACCTAGTCATTATATATTTGAATACAGGGTGATTCAAAAGTTGCAGTACACCCTTTTGTTTCAAAAACTGTGCAGGAAATGGGAAAACTGAATACTCCAGTAAGGTATGGGTGAGGTGGGCTACCTTTTAGGGTATGTACCGAACATGGGCGCCATCTTGAAATCAGCCATCTTGAAGCTAAGTCAGTTTTTTCAAATGGAAAGGGGGTCGTGTAACATGTCAAACAATATCAGAATTTGCTGAAAAGTATATTGCTCTGGATGAACTTTAATAACCTGGAATTGCTCTAGGCAACTGTCTTGTAGTGTTTAATTGAAAATATCATATAAAAACAAGAATGCAGTTTAACAATTAATAAAAAAACTGAATTCAAGAAAATATGTGCATTGTTTGTATAATATACCCCTGCAATAAAGAACATTCAGTGGCGGAACTAGCGAGCGGTGGGCCCAGGTGCGACAAAATGCTTTGGCCCCCCCACACACACATCTTATCCAAGTCCACCCCCTCACCCCTGGAGAGGATCTGGTGAGGGGGACCTGCTCAGGGCCAGAGAAATGGATACCTAGCAACAGTGCCGTAACTAGACATTTTAGCACTGTGTGCAAGAAACGGCATCGGAGCCCCACCCCTGCATGCAAAACAGGGGCAGTGCGCGCCATAGGCGCGCGCAAAAATACATAGTGGCGTGGCTTCGTGGGGAAGGGGTGTGGCCACAAAATAATACCAATTCATAAAACGGTACACAGTAGTCTCCATTATTCAAATTACGCCGCACAGTAGCACCACTACACCAGGTAGAGACCCTTTTACACCTTACAGCGGACAGATTCCTCTTTTTACACATAACGGCAGACAGCGTGCCCTTTTTACACATAACGGCAGACAGCGTGCCCTTTTTACACATAACGGCAGACAGCGTGCCCTTTTTACACATAACGGCAGACCGCGTGCCCTTGTTACACATAGCGGCAGACAGCGTCCCCTTTTTACACATAACGGCAGACAGCGTGCCCTTTTTACACATTACGGCAGACAGCGTGCCCTTGTTACACATTACGGCAGACAGCGTCCCCATTTTTACACATTGCGGCAGGCAGATTACCCCTTTTTACACATAGCGGCAGGCAGATTACCCCTTTTTACACATAGCGGCAGGCAGTCCCCCATTTTTACACATTGCGGCAGGCTGATTCCCCCTTTTTACACATTACGTCAGGCAGTCCCCCCTTTTTACACATTGCGGCAGGCTGATTCCCCCTTTTTACACATTACGTCAGGCAGTCCCCCCTTTTTACACATTGCGGCAGGCTGATTCCCCCTTTTTACACATTACGTCAGGCAGTCCCCCCTTTTTACACATTGCGGCAGGCTGATTCCCCCTTTTTACACATTACGTCAGGCAGTCCCCCCTTTTTACACATTACGTCAGGCAGTCCCCCCTTTTTACACATTGCGGCAGGCTGATTCCCCCTTTTTACACATTACGTCAGGCTGTCCCCCTTTTTACACATTGCGGCAGGCTGATTCCCCTTTTTACACATAGCGGCAGGCTGATTCCCCTTTTTACACATAGCGGCAGGCAGTCCCCCATTTTTACACATAGCGGCAGGCAGGCCCAAGAAAGAAAGAAAGAGAAAGAAAGAAAGAAAAAGAGAAAAAGAAAGAAAGAAGAATTATACTTACTTACCCTCTCCGCCGGCTCAGGCTCCTCGGTGCAGCCGCGTTAGACGATTCCCGGGAAGTAGAGGAGGTGGAGGACGGAGGTGAAGAAGGGAGCCGCAGCAGCGCTTTGTTACTGGTGGAGGAGCTGCTGCTGCTGCCCCTCTGCTTCCCTATAGGCTGTTCTCGGAAGACAGCCTATAGTGAAGCAGAGGGGCAGCAGCAGCAGCGCCTCCACCAGTAACAAAGCGCTGCTGCGGCTCCCTCCTTCACCTCCCTCCTCCTCCTTCCCCCGTCCGTGCCGCTGCTCCTCTCCTCTCCGGGCGGCTGTGCGCTGCGGGCAGCGGTTGCCTGCAGCGCACAGCGGCATGTAATGAGTCAGTTTGACTCATTACATGCTTGGGCCCCTGGACAGAGGCGGGCCCCACTGCCGGTAGTTCCGCCTCTGAGAACATTGTACTTGATAATCTCCCCCCCCCCCCAAAACTGTTCACATACATACAATGTGAGCTGAACTTATTCAAACTATGTCCATCTCTGAATCAGGCCCTCTATTCCATATTATGCACATAAGAAATGAACCTTATTATGAGACTGTGATGTTACTAATACAGTGCAATTTATTTTTTTTAGCTGCATATTGTAGTATAATACAGTATGTATAGTTTAATGATGCCATATTGTTACACAGGTTGAGTATCCCATATCCAAAATTCCAAAATCCGGAATTTTTTGAGTGAGAGTGAAATAGTGAAACCTTTGTTTTCTGATGGCTCTTTGTACACAAACTTTGTTTAATACACAAAGTTAAGAAAAATATTGTATTAAATGACCTTCAGGCTGTGTGTATAGTCAAAATCGTAAGGAACGTTAAGTGCATATCGCACTGTGTGTATGCACCTTTACTTATGCAATACTTTCAGTCAAAATAAACAAATTCTTGAATAGGGCTTATGAAAAATGAAACGGCCAATGCTAGACTAAGTCACAGGAAAGGGATTTTGTGAAGGGAAATAAGAGATTAATAAAATACTTGTGTTCCTGCTGTAATTGGCTGTATCTCCCTGCTGCTTCTGATAGCCAAAACCGCACTCTGTTTCATTTAACTAGCATCCGCCTGGGGAGGTGTGCTCTGATAAGATGAGCGGAAACCTTGATCCCTTTCGCACTTTAATATAATCATCCTCCACTTCTAGCATACGAAATAGGGATGGTTTTCTCTGCTTAATGAATCACTAAATAATAATATTGAATGTGACAATAGATAAGGTTCATCTGTTTTATTCTGACTGGCTGCAAAACAAATGGAATTTAGACCATGTTTATATAATGGTAGTGGTGAAACTAGCAAGTGGTGGGCCCAGGTGCATTAATATGCTTTGGGCCCCAGCCTCCCACTATATATGTGACACATATAACATACCTCCCAGCATTCTCATGTCCTGCTGCAGGACTGCTTGCAAGCGCCAAAGAGGGCATGGCAGCATGTTCTCTAAGCCAATGTCCCTTGTAGCATGATGTGTTGGGGGCATGACCAGATGTCAAACCCCCATTTCTCATCACGGTGGGGGTGAGCCTAGCACTCTGATAACTACTGGGCTGCATCCAGTGGTGTAACTACAGCCCCCGCTGCCACTGCGGAGGCTTGGAGGCACATGGTTGCTGCTGATTCAGTGTAGATTCCCATGTGGACTAGCCGTCCGCATGTCAATCTGCTAAATGTCCCTCCCAAAATGGCTGCCGCCATGGAGGAGACAGATGCTAGAGGTCATAATTGACCTCTGGCATCTTACAGAGCCAGGAAGTGCCGGGAGCAAATAGCGCTGGGTAGCACTGGCAGCAGCCTTACCCCCTTGGCAACAAGCATGACACCGACAGCATGAAAATCCCTGGTAACAAGCATTACACACCCCTGGCAATGATCATGACACCCAGCGCATGAAACCCCTGGCAATGAGCATTACCCCGTGGCAACGAGCATGACACCCAGTGCATGTAACCCCTGGCAATGAGCAGGTCATTTAAAAGTAATTAGAAGCCTTACTGTGGGGCATAATGTGTAATGGGCATTGTGTTGTGTGGCATTATGTATCACGGACATAACAGTGTGTGGCATAATGTATAATGGGCATTGCAGTGTGACATAATGTGTAATGGGCATTGTGGTGTGTGGCATAATGTATAGCGGACATTGTGGTGTGTGGCATAATGTATAATGGGCATTGCGGTGTGGCATAATGTGTAATGGGCATTGTGGTGTGTGGCATAATGTATAACAGACATTGAGGTGTGTGGAATAATGTATCAGGGGCATTATGGTGTATGACATATTGTGTAATGACCATTGCGGTGTGTGGCATAATGTGTAAGGGGCATTACTATAAGGAGCAAAAATTACAAACAATGCAAGGGGCATGAATCAGGATTATTTTTTTACTGTATTGGCCAATATCTGGGCGTGCAGGTTGCAAAACTGGGGTATAAGGTAGTCCAGCAGTATAAGGTTATCCTGCAATGCCATGCCCCATACAGCAAATACACGCCCCTTTTAGTGATGCACGCCCCTTTTAGTGATGCCATGCCCCATTTTTGAGCGCCTGTGGTGCGCACATATTCTTTATTTTTCTGATGGCAATTGGGGGAAAGGGGGGGGGGGGGGGGGCGCCAGAAAAAAATTCACTTGGGGGAGAAAAATTTCAAGTTACACCCCTGGCTGTGTTCAACCTCTCTGGGCACTAAATGCAGGTGGCATCCATTCACTGTTGTGTCCCTGCATATCCTGTAGAAACAAACAGGTCTACTATATTGCAGCATGCATGCACAATTCCTCCAGTCCATACTGTCCACAGTCACAGTAAGAGGCCTATTTAGCAAGCATTTTTCACAATATATGTAGAAACTATAGTTTCTGCATAATTGTAGGAATTATTGCTACGTGCTAACAGCTTAATCTAGGAGATTTTACAGAAATTTCCTGCAGAAGGCTAATTAGTGCTGCAGATCACAGTACCCATTATTATCAGTGGGGACTATGAACCAACCCGTACAGTATGTACCAAACTCTGAAAAGTAAAGATTTTTAGAGTTCGGCTCTGTAGAGTTGTGCTGTCCTTGTGTGACTTAAACTTATGCTAAGCACCTCAAATTGACTTTGTTATATTGCGGAGTTTAGTTTAATTATTCTGACTAGCAATGTTTAGTATTTAGAATGTGCATCCGCAGTTTCTCTTTTTTCTGTGTTTCTTCCAAAACTGCATCATTTGTTGATTGGTAATTCCTTACTGCACCCTACCCATGTCATTTTGCTTATTATTGTTGTTATTATTATTTATTATTTTATCCTTTCTGATTACTTTTGGAGGCAGTGACAGAGTTAATATCTCACTAATGGCACAGGTTTTTAATCTCCTGTCTGTATATTTGACTTCCAGACATTTATTTAATTAAAACAGTCCCAAAATAGCACAAAGCAATTCATTAAGAATATGCAATCCGTCAATGGCAGGCCCTGAATCATAGTCATGCTGAGTTGGGAATGATGATCAGATATGGGTAAACCCCCAGCAATATTAAATGCATTCAGTGCTGTCATTTTATGTCTCCTTTCCTATAGTGCTGTTCACTTTAAAAGTTCTTATATGAATGTATAGCACAGGTTCTCAAACTCAGTCCTCAGGACCCCACACCAGTGCTGGATTAAGGCTTGTGGGGGCCCAGGGCAACTAAGTTGTGGGAGCCCCCACTAATAACGATGATGTGAAACCAGGGGTAGATTGGGATGGAAAACCAGCCCAGGAAATGTATGGAAGCAGCCCTAATTGGGGTGCGGTCTGATGAGGGGGTGGGGTCTGTTGAGGGGGGGCGGAATCCCTCCTTATATGGCCTGATTGTAAGCAAATGCAGCCTTCCTTGTGTCTTTTGCTGCAGACTAGGGGCGGATTGGGAACTAAAAGTGGCCCTGTAAAATTTTGTAGAAGTGGCCTGACATGGGCAGCACAAGAGGTATAACATATTTGGGTTCATTCCGAGTAGATTGCTCGCTGCCGTTTTTCGCAGCATAGCGATTGGGGTAAAAATCGTCTGTTCTGCGCATGCGTATGGGCCGCAGGGCGCATGCGCAAAGTAATTTCACACAAAACTAAGCAATTTTACACAGGGTCGAGCGACACTTTTCAGACGCTCTACTGATCGGTGAATGATTGACAGGAAGTGGGTGTTTCTGGAAGGAAACTGACCGTTTTCCGGGAGTGTGCTAAAAAACGCAGGCGTGTCAGGCTAAAATGTAGGAGTGGCTGGGGAAACGGGGGAGTGGCTGGCCGAACGCAGGGCGTTCGTGACATCAAATCAGGAACCAAAACAGTCTGCAGTGATCGCAATCTAGGAGTAGGTCTGGAGCTACTCAGAAACTGCAGGAAAAGATTTTCGAGCAATTCTGCTAACCTTTCGTTCGCACTTCTGCTAAGCTAAGATACACTCCCAGAGGGTGGCGGCTTAGCGTTTGCACTGCTGCTTAAAGCAGCTTGCGAGCGATCAACTGGGAATGAGGGCCATTGTGTAGCCATGACAGCATCACTGGATGGCAGAGTTGCAGTACTGCAGAGATGGAATAACAGAATGAATGGGGACAATACAGTGAGCGGTGAGCTGCCTGTCGTATGGGGGGTGGGGCCACGTGACAACACACAAAACAGGCCCCACAGACATGTCGGCCTACCAGGAATCTTCCTGGAGAGCCCTGTGGCCAATACGCCCCTCTGTGAAACCACATCCCCGCCGTGCGTGCACAGCCACTACTCTGGCCCTACATAATTCTGACAGTGGATGACGCACACAGCACATCATGTACCACACACAACAGCACACAGTCCACCCCGCACACCTTCAGCAAGAGAGGGAGCCGCCGGGAGAGCGAGCTGAATCCCCTTCATGCTTCATGAAGTGGCTGCGTCGGTTGTGGGACAGTGTCGTGGGAAGTCCACCGAAGAGGGGGGTAGAACGGAGACACAGCAAAATACTGTGCTCAAATTTAATTAGCAGTGCCAGTTGCTGATTCGGTTGACTGTGTGTGGGGGCGTCTAATCTGTGGGGGCCCTGGACAACCACCCCTTTGGCCCTTCCTATAATCCAGCCCTGAACCACAGAGTGCATGTTTTGCAGGTCTCCTCACAGAATTGCAAGTGATATAATAGCTACACCTGTGGATCTTTTAAAATGTGTCAGTGAGTAATGAATACACCTGTGCATCTGCTGGGTTACCTGCAAAACAGGTACTCAGCCCTTGCGATCACTTCAGCCTGTCCGGTCCCAGAATTGACGTCTGGACACGTCTGCGTTTTCCCTACCACTCACAGAAAATGGTCAGTTGACACCAATAAATGCACTCTTCATGTCAATCTCCTTGCGATCGGTTGTGCGAATGGATTAGTCACTAGAAGCATTGCACAGCGACGATTCTGCTTGTACCCGTACGACATGCGTGCGCATTGCAGTGTATACTCATGCGCAGTAGTAACCTGATCACTACGCTGCAAAAAATGGGAGCGAGCGATCAACTCGGAATGAGGGCCATTATTCCAAATTGTTTGTGGTACCGAAACCGGACGGTTCGTTAAGGCCGATTTTGAATCTAAAATCGTTGAACCCGTACTTACGAGTGTTCAAATTTAAGATGGAGTCTCTGAGAGCGGTGGTCTCATGTCTGTAGGAGGGGGATTTCCTAGTGTCTCTGGATATCAAGGATGCGTACTTTCACATTCCGATCTGGCCCCCTCACCAGGCTTATCTATGATTTGCACTGCAGGACTGTCACTGCCAGTTCCAGGCCCTGCCTTTTGGTCTCTCCACGGCACCAAGGGTGTTCACCAAGGTGATAGCAGAGATGATGTTTCTCCATCACAAGCAGCGAGTGAACATAATTCCGTACCTGGACGATCTTCTGATAAAGGCTCTGTCCAGGGAGAGGTTGCTGCACAGCATTGGGATCACACCAAACTACTCCTGGATCACAGATGGATTCTAAACAGAGGCGTAACTAAGGGGGGGCAGGCCCAGCAGAGGGGGGCGCTGCTGGTGGCCAGGGCATCATGCCCACTCGCCCCCGCTATTGCTCTGCCTGCCCCCGTGCCATCCCCCATCCCACTGCTATGTGAGGGGAGGAGAGCGCAGTGCCTCTCCTGCCCCTCAATGTGATGTGTCTGGTCTCCGTTTGGTTTGATAGCCAATCAGAGCTCACTGACCGGCTCCTGATTGGCTGCCGATCTGCGAGCTCTGATTTGATAACGAACCGGTTCCAAGGTACCCGTCACCGGAGACCGGAGTCGGACTTCATGGAGCAGCATTGAGGGGCTGGAGAGGCACTGCGCTGTGGTCTCCCGGCTCCTGACAGCTCCACAGACAGACGACGCCGGGCAGCTTTCCCAACAACAGCAGCACAGATAGACCATACTGGGCAGCCCCACAGACACACGCGGCGGCCAGCTCCACTGACAGACCGTGCCGGACAGCCCCCTCCTGACAGCAACTTGAAAGAGGAGCCTACGTCTCCCCGACTGCAGCAGCTACTGCAGCCGAACTCTGAAGCCGCTGCCTGCATGACCAAGGGAGAGGTGAGCGCTCAGAGCCCGGGGGGCGGTTGGGCGCTTGGACATAGCAAATGTTGCTATGGGGCCCACATACACATTGTTACGCCTCTGGGGGGGGGGGGGAATCTGTATCTTTCACTGTGTGGGGCAATGTGTATCTCACTGTGTGGGGCAGTGTGTATCTGTCACTGTGTGGGGCAATGTGTATCTGTCACTGTGTGGGGCAATGTGTATCGCACTGTGTGGGGCAATGTGTATCTGTCACTGTGTGGGGCAATGTGTATCTCACTGTGTGGGGCACTGTGTATCTCACTGTGTGGGGCAATGTGTATCTGGCACTATAGGGTAATATGTAAAAAGGGGACTCTTCCTGCGTACTGTGTAAAAAGGGGACTCTACTGCCGTAATGTGCAAAAATTGAATGAAGGTGTGCTGAGAGACTACACAAGGGGTAGGTGATAGTGTGCTGAGAGGCGACACAGGGGGTAGGTGATAGTCATGTTGGCACGCCCCATTTTCAGTAGCCATGCCCCTTCTGGTGTGTGGCCACGCCCCCTCTGTGTCACTGACCTAGGTTGGGGGTGTTGTGAACTCGGGGGTTCTCCCGATGGTAGGGGAGAGGAACCACACTTGGGTCGGAACAGGGATGGCTTGATATAGGTCTTCCTCATACAGGACTCTGACAGTAAAGCTTGGTGAAAATATTAAAGAACTTTATTGCAGGAAGGGAGCAACACAATATCACATAGCAGAGAAGGAACGTATGGGAGGAATGTCCAGGCCTATAGGAGAACTTGTAAGCAATGTTAAAGATTCCAGGAAAAGAAGTACTTGTGAGTGTTGGTACAAGATAATAGTGACTGAAGAACTTGTGAGTAATGTTTTTAAAGATACTGATGATTTGAAGAACTGGTGAACGGTGGTTAAAGACTCTGATGATTTGAAACACTTGTGAGCTGTGTTTAAAGACACTGATGATTTGTATGACTTGAGAGCGGTGACTGAAGATACTGATGATTTATAGAACTTGAGAGCGGTGGTTAAAGACACTAATGATTTGTATGACTTGAGAACGGTGATTAAAGACTGATGAAATGTGGAACTTGAGAGCGGTGGTTAAAGACACTGATAATTTGTATGACTTGAGAGCGGTGATTAAAGAAACTGATGATTTGTAGAACTTGAGAACGGTGGTTAAAGACACTGATGATTTGTATGACTTGAGAGCGGCGATTAAAGACACTGATGATTTGTAGAACTTGAGAGCGGTGGTTAAAGACACTGGTAACTTGCAAAACTTGGGAGCGGTGGTTAAAGACACTGATGACTTGTAGAATTTGAGAACGGTGTTTAAAGACACTGATGACTTGTAGAACTTGAGAGCGGTGTTTAAAGACACTGATGACTTGTAGAACTTGAGAGCGGCGTTTAGCCCGCAGCCCACGCTGACTCCAAGAAGCACTGGTGACCACTTCAGGGAAAAAGACGATACTCAGGCGCCGAGGCTCTGCCCGGCGTCTGCCTTTGAATCTCCTGCCTCCGCTGGATTGGCGGAACAGTCTGATGACATCACCTGCTCCCCGCCCACGTGATGCCGGGTGTCATGGCGGCGCCCCTGCCCCAGGGAGCCGCGCCAGCCAGACGCCGGAGCCCGTGGACCACCGAAGGCGGAGGCCGCAACACAGACCAGCAGGCACGCAGGGGTAAGCGCGGTGAACGCCGCCTATGGCGTGTGACACTCTGGAGCATGGCCACACCCATTTTTTCAACGCGCACCTTTGGATTACGCACACAGTTGATTTTATGGTTTTTTGGTTGTTGTTTTTTTTTGGGGGGGGCGCCACTCTTCATCTTGCCCTGGGCTCCGAAAACCCTAGTTACGCCGTTGATTCTAAATCTTCCGAAATCTCACTTAGAGCCAACTCGGAGGCTGCCATTTCTGGGAATGATACTGGACACACAGTCGCAGAAGGTTTTTCTTCCATTGGAAAAGGCATTGGTAATCCAGTTGATGGTTCGGGATGTCCTGAAGCCAACCCGGATATCGGTGCTTCTATGCATTCACCTTCTGGGGAAAATGGTGGCCTCTTACAAAGCTCTTCAGTACGGAAGGTTTCATGCATGACCCTTCCAGCTTGACCCGCTGGACAAATGGTCTGGATCACATCTTCACAGTCACCAGAGGATCCGTCTGTCACCAAAGGCCAGAATCTCCCTTCTGTGGTGGCTACAGACTTCTCACCTAATCGAGGGCCGATGGTTCGAGATTCAAAATTGAATTCTGCTAACCACGGACGCAAGCCTCAGAGGTTGGGGAGCAGTCACCCAGGGGGTGCAGTTTCAGGGAAAATGGTCAAGTCAGGAAGTCGTCCTTCCAATCAACACTCTTCAACTCAGGGCTATATACAATGCCCTTCTGCAGGCCTCATATCTTCTTCAAGATCGGGCCATTCAGGTCCAGTCGAACAATGTGACTGCGGTAACGTACATAAGCCGACAGGGCGGAACGAAAAGCAGAGCAGCAATGTCAGATGTGTCAATAATTCTCCACCAGGCAGAAAAACATGCTGCAGCATTGTCAGCGGCCTTCATTCCGGGAGTAGACAACTGGGAAGCAGACTTCCTCAGCAGACACGACCTGCACCCGGGGGAGTGGGGCCTGCACCCGGGGGAGGTGTTCAGGTGCTTGACACATCGATGGGGATGTCCACAAATCGACTTGATGGCCTCTCATCTCAACAAGAAGCTCAAGCGGTATTGTTCCAGGTAGAGAGATCCACAGGCAGTGGCAGTGGACGCTCTGATGACTCCATGTACGTGTTTCCTCCACTTCCTCTGATCCCTAGAATTCTAAAAAGAATAAAAAGGGAAAAGGTTCAAGCAATTCTCATTGCTCCAGACTGGCCAAGTAGGGCCTGGTACGCGGACCTTCTGGAGATGCTCCTCGAAGATCCGTGGCCTCTACCTCTTCGTGAGGATCTTCTGCAATAGGGCCCGTTCGTCTATCAGGACTTACCGCGGCTACGTTTGACAGCATGGAAGTTGAACTGCGGATTCTAGCCAGGAGAGGCATCCCTGACAAGGTCATCCTGACTATGATCCAAGCAAGGAAGGGGGTAACGTCTAAATATTACCACTGTATTTGGAAGAAATACGTCTCTTGGTGTGAGACCAGAAAATATTCTGCGGTGGAATTTCATCTGGGACATTTCCTGCTTTTTCAGCAGTCGGCTGTGGATGTGGGTCTACATTTGGGCTGCATAAAAGTCCAGATTTCGGCCTTGTCCATTTTATTTCAGAAACAATTGGCTTCTCTTCCTGAGGTCCAGACGTTCTTGAAAGGGGTTCTGCACATCCAACCTCCCTTTGTGCCTCCCACTGCACCTTGGGATCTCAATTTGGTGCTGCAGTTCCTCCAATCGGACTGGTTTGAACCGTTTCAGGAGGTAGATGTTAAATATCTTACATGGAAGACCGTCACACTATTGGCCAAGGCTTCAGCAAGACGTGTGTCGGAACTGGTGGCGTTGTCTTATAAGAGCCCCTATTTAATTTTCCGTGAGGACAGAGCTGAACTCAGGACTCATCAGCAATTTCTTCCTAAGGTGGTGTCTGCGCTTCACATCAACCAACCTATTGTGGTTCCGGTTGTTACCGACACCTCTGTTACTTCAAAGTCTTTGGATATTGTGAGGGCTTTAAAGGTGTATGTGAAGAGAACAGCTTGTCACAGGAAATCGGACTCGCTGTTTGTTCTTTACGATCCCAATAAGGTTGGGTGTCCTGCTTCAAAGCAGTCAATTGCGCGCTGGATCAGGCTCACTATCCAGCAGGTTTATTCCACGGCAGGATTGACAGTTCCTAAATCTGTACAGGCCCACTCTACTAGGTCGGTGGGCTCTTCTTGGGTGGCTGCCCGGGGTGTCTCGGCCTTACAGCTCTGCCGAGCAGCTACTTGGTCAGGTTCAAATACGTTTGCAAAGATCTACAAGTTCGATAATTTGGCCTCTGAGGACCTTCAGTTTGGTCAATCAGTTCTGCGGAAACCTCAGCACTCTCCCACCTGGTTTGGGAGCTTTGGTACTTCCCCATGGTACTAAATGGAACCCCAGTATCCTCTAGGATGTAAGAGAAGAAAGGATTTTAATTACCTACCAGTAAATCCTTTTCTCGTAGTCCATAGAGGATACTGGACACCCGTCCGGTGCTTCGGTCTTCCTGCACTGTAACTTGGTTAAGTATTGTTGTTTGGTTCAGCTGTTGCTGTTCCTGTTTCAAGTTTGGTTAGCTTAGCTTTCCTCTGGTTTGTGTGTGCTGGTTTGGAATCTCACCACTATCCTTTTATATCCTTCTCTCAAATTATGTCCATCTCCTCGGGCACAGTTTGCTAGACTGAGTCTGGTAGGAGGGGCATAGAGGGAGGAGCCAGTCCACACTATAAAATTCTTAAAGTGCCCATGGCTCCTAGTGGACCCATCTATACCCCATGGTACTAAATGGATCCCCAGTATCCTCTACGGACTACGAGAAAAGGATGTACTGGTAAGTAATTAAAATCCTATTTTCAGCTCATACTGTGTGGCGTAATGTGAATTTCAGCTCATACCATATGGCGTAATGTGATTTTACGCTCATACTGTGTGGCGTAATATAAATTTCGGAAAATACTGTGTGGCATAATATGACTAAGGGGCAACTGGTGAGCATGGGGACATGTATGACAAATGCTTGTGTCCTGTGGACGAGGGATCTGATGGCATAGAAAGAGGCAAACGTGGTTCTGATGGCACAAGTGTAAATTTTAAACTTTACTTGTGTTATATTAAAACTCAAATGTTCGCCCCCCTAAATCTCCCGCACTTTTCAGAGTGGCCCACTCGAAAGAGTGTCCCACTCAAAATCAGGGTGTTGGTGCTGGTGGGATGCAAGGGGTGGGAGGGGTGTGTGTGTGTGTGAGTGGGAGGGGGGGGGGGGGAATGTATATGCACCTAGGCTCACCACTCTCTAGATTCGCCACTGGGTCATGGATAGGCTGAGGAAGTGTAAGCAGTAATAGGGCGCAGCGGCAGCTAGGACTAAGGGTTATGCCATAGCAGTCAGTACCAGCCGGTGGTCACACTACTATGTTTTGTTTTATTTTTCTGGGGTGTATTGTATTTACTTTATTAGGAACTAGGGTGAAATTAGTTTAAGCCATGTGATTTTACTGAGGAAATGTGAAATTGTGCTAGACATGTCTTTGGGCGGTGCTAGACACGCCCAAATGGCAGTGCTAGATATGACTAGAAGGCGTGTCTAGACACGCCCCTCCTGCAGTGCACCCCCTAATAAAATTAGCTGCGCACACCTATGCTGAACGCGCACTGTGCACATTACAAGGATGGGCTCCTTTTGCCAGGTGATACATTCACCCGAAGTGATAGCATTCTGAAATGCAATCCTGGGTGCTAATATCACGTTGAGATAATAATAATAATAATAATAATAATAATAATAATAATTTTATTTATATAGCGCTCTTTCTCCAACAGGACTCAAGGCGCTTTACAGACATCAAAAACAATGCACATGATACAGAGGATTTGAGTAATACAACAATAGACAAGCCACACAGACATAAAAGAAAACCTTAAGCACACAGAAAGCATAATGCAGGATTGGTGTAGGCATTTTGGGTAATAACTTCCAAGGGTTGTGTATTCCACCCTCACAGGTACCAAGTGCAGCAGCCATCTTGGGCGCTAAGCGTAGGATTACCCAGGTGGAATAGTCCACCCCTAGAAGAGATGACACAAAATGGGGGTGATTTCAGAGTCCTACAGTTTAGAGTAGGGTTCCAACAAAACCACAAGGTCCATGTATTTTTCATCCCATCCACAAGTGTACCATATGGGGCAGCCATGTTGGGCGCACTTTGAAGGTTACACTGTGGGAGGTGAGCCATACAAGGGCCAAGTTCATATATGGGAAAACTGATGCTTATGTAGTAGTATGATGTACCCTGCATGTAGGGCACAATGGAAAGGTGTGCAATCAGTGGAGGTACACATTACAGGAAAAACACATGGTGGGTTGGAAGCGAGCAATGGAGAGAACAAAAAATACAATAGCAGGTAACTAGTGGCAGAAGTAGGAGTGGGATAACATTTTGATCAGAACTTAGTTCGGGTGGGTAGGAGAATGAGGGGGGCATACTCAGACGCAATGGTGATGTCCCTGCTGATCCTGGTCCTGGTGCTCTTCCCCCACAGTTCCCTGTTCATCTTGATGGTTAGGCCCAGGGGCAGACTTGATGTTCTCAGACAGAGAGGTGGTAAGCCTGGTCCTGGTGTTCTCATGTTTGAGGCGAGGAGAGGCCACATAAAGTTCCAGAGTTTTTAGGTTGTAATGCAGTCCTTCTGTTAATTTGTAAGTTTGTTTGACTTCTGTTTTCCTTCGGTTTAACACAGGTATAACACTGCTATTGATATTAGCTGCCACTTAATAACTAGCCACTTCATATACTAGTCACTGCAACGTCCTTATAGGCCTGACGTCCTATACTATACTGGTTAAGTAAGTCTACAAACACATGCTCTTTGTGATTACACCCCCCTCCCCCACACAGCAACCCTCCACCAAAAGGTGATAATCAACTACCAACTGTGAGATCACTAAGCCCCAGTCAATCACAAGGTTTTTACTTACTACAGATATTAATCCACTTAACAATTTACCAAATATATCTTTTAGCAATAAACACACAGTGATCAGAGATGGCATTGCAAATAAATGGGCCTCTTATACCTGGGTCGCAACCAGGAGCCTGACACGGGAGCTACCTGTGTGCGGCTGCTGCACTCAAACCGGCATATTGCTGGGTTGGTGATGGTGCCCGTGACGTGGTGTGGGTGATGCTTGGAGATCACATGATCCCCAATCGCCGCTCATACACAGAGGGGGAACGGGAAGCGGGATGCATCGACCCGGCTCCAGTTGACACCGCACAGCGAGCCAGGTTGAACACAAGTTCAACCCTGCTCGTGACTAGGGTTGAAATACTGAGTCACTCGACCCAGTATTTCAACCCTGGCACCTTTCAGACCGCACCTGAACACGGGTTATGGGCGCTCATGTGCCAATAACCCATGTTCCTAGCTGGTGGTCTAAAAGGGGTATTAGTCTTCAATACTTTCAAGCTCTGAAAACATTGCAGGAGTGGGATAGTATAATATACTACTATAGAACAGTATATACTATCTAATTGCCTAAAATAGGAATGATTAATCAAACAAACAGACAATGCTGAGGGCATTATTCAGGAATCTTAAAGACCATCCCCATACACTTTTCAGTGTAAATGCACATCTACAGTTGAGGGGAGCATGTAAGAGAGTTGCCATCAAGAATATATCTCTGAGCTGGATGGGGCATGTCATGTGCATAAAGCAATGTGTGTTACCGGGAACTAGTGAGAGGTATAACAGGCAGTGACAATGAAAATAACAATGACACTGACTGTGATTGATCCATACTGCTGTCGATACTTTGTCTCAATCAGCACTCCCTTGAGTCTGCGTGATGTGGGTGTGTGACACAAGATAATAAAGAAAAACAACAATCTGGTCTGTCTAAAAATGATTACACTCCCCGTGTTTCACACACTCACTATTAATTCCCAATTTCTGCCACCACTAAGATTGTTTCAGGAACTACTCACTCCAGAATGGAAGCTTTCACTTAGCCCTACACAATTACAATTAAACCCAATAATCGTTACCCAAATAATAACCTGTAGTACAGATATGTAGTGTTAATTAACCATATACACCGGCAAATTATTTTATAAGATTCACAGAGACCAAACTTATTAATTTAAGATAATTATGGTAATATGAGAAAATACTTAAGGGAGATTAAAAAAAATAAAAAATAAATAATTACATACAAAGATATTCCTAAACAATAGTTTCTTCTAAAACAAAAGGGAGAAGTAACAATGTTTCACTTACATGATCAAAATTGTTTGCTGCTCCAAGGCCCTCCTCCCCTCTGCACTCAGCTTCGGCATCTATGTGTGTGGCTAGTTACTGTGAGTCGGCCCCTCCTCTGGCTGGGACCAGCCCTACGCCCTTCTCTTCTCCCACTTCATATTCCCCCCCCCCCCCTTTCCCTCTCAGCTCCTGTTTCATCCTCTCTCTCTCTCTCTCTCTCTCTCTCTCTCTCTATATATATATATATATATATATATATACACTGTATATATAATATATTGGACTTGTTCTGGACCAGAATGCTGTTTTATCACTTATAATTTCACTACTTTGCTACTGAAGTCCGTGGAGTGGCGCCTGCATTTGTTATGCGTTGATCGGTGAGACACCTTTCACACTAACAAGTCCAATATATTTTATATATATATATATATATATATATATATATATATATATATTTATATCTGTCAGGTATGTAATGTGGTGGGTTAGTCCAGCTGCTTCTGGGGAGGGGGGGGGAGGGCATGGAGGGAGAGAGACATTCAGCAATTTAGGGGCTCAAAATTAAATTATATCTTGCCCCTCAAACTAAAAACGTTGTGGCGCCCCTGAGCTGTTTGTACAGTACCTTTGTTTCTGAACAGGTCATGAGAGAAAAACTACAAAATGTGAAACCAAGTGATCAAATAAATACATGTTTACTTGGGGCATTCACATGTGATATATATTCCTGACAGTGGCAATGCAAACAATACAGTGAGCATGTGTGGACCCATCTAGTGCATGTTTAATACAAATGACAAGAAAAAGCCATAGAAAAACTCCTGCTGAAAAGGGGTTGATTTCACCAGGGATCAATAGGCTGCACCATTTTTGTAAATCGGCAGAAAAATTGAAAGTTGGAGAATTGTAAATATTCATAATATATAGTGTATTCTGTTCATATATGGACTTCTTGGTTATAGAGTGTCAATCTCCAGCTTACATCCATTATCAAGGTGCCACAAAACTTTGCATTGGCCAGTTACAATTGGAAATCATACCAAAAAATTGTTTCTTACATGAAAACACAAGCACCTACAAGGCAGATACGAAACAGGTTGCTAAGAGCCCTGTTTTTGAGAGTCTTCTTCGGCAGGGAATTGCAGGTGTGGCAGGGTGGAAACCTCCCACATTTTAAGAAAAAGTTAACCTTTGGTTCAGGAAAGAACCACACTCCTTCAATTAAGAGGAGTTAAGGTATATAAACGTACCTGTGTGAGTCATTCGGGGGAGAGATAGGAGGCTGTGTATTTGGCACCCCTCGGTGTGCCACAGAGCCGGCCTTAGCTATAGGCAGGCTAGGCATTTGCCTAGGGCATCCAAGCATGTCTAGGGGCATCCAAGCATGTCCCTGCAGTATCTAATGCTGGGAGGCACAGTCTGCAAACTATCTGTTACTTTCAAACTGTATTCAATCAGTACTTGTATACACTGCTGTTTACATTTGTCAAATAAAATGCACACTCTCCCTTAAAGTTCTTTAAACTCTCTCTGACATGCTTGAATGCCCCTGACTTGTGAGACCTCAGACAGACAGCAGAAGCCCAGTAACTGCAATTCCTAGACCTGTGACATTATCACTGACTATAGAAGGTTATTACTAAATGGCTCCTTATGATACCACATGTGTATTTGGAAGATTGCTTCACATTAATCTGACATCACCTATAGTGTTTGTGTACATGGGGGAGGGGGACCCTGCTATCCTGTGTGTGTCCCTTATCCCTGTGCAAACCCCAGGTGTCTGCAGGGACATAACATGGGCATGTGTTCTCCCCACACTTCATTTCCTAGTCAGTCCATGCCGTAAAAATTCCCCTGCCAGGATGGCATACCCTGTGATGTCACATCCCTTGTACGGTTGCCCCTTTAATGGGTGAGAGCGCAAGCACCCATCCTGCCACCCCATCTCACAAAACGCAGTAACAGATCCAGGGAACTGCATGGGCGCACATACTGACTGCAAGCACACCAGCAAACAAAAGTAAGCTTTATAAAAAAAGCTACTAGCATTACTAATGTGGGGCATATGTGTCAGGTGCATTACTGTGTGGAATTATGTGTATTATGGGCATTACTAATGTGGGGCATATGTGTCAGGTGCATCACTGTGTGGTATTATGTGTATTATGGGCATTACTAATGTGGGGCATATGTGTAAGGTGCATTACTGTGTGGCATTATGTGTATTATGGGCATTACTGTGTGGCATTATGCAGGGTTGAACTGGCCCACAGGGTAACCTCCCGGTGGGCCCCACTGCCCGAGGTGTTGCTGGGTCAGTTGCAGAACTATCGGCGGTGCTAGGGGGCACCAGACAACATTTTGCCTAGGGCATCAAATTGGCTAGGGCCGGCTCTGGTGTGCCAGATGTTGCATACCATATTGCTGTTCTTCTGTGAGGCTATATTGCTATGTTCCTGAAATACAGTTTATACTTCTGTGTAAGAAGCTATTGCACTGGCTGTACCTTTTATCTGGGATAACAGACAATTTGTTTTGAAGCATTTCAGTCTCACATTTATCCACCTGCTTCAAGTTTGGTTTTAGAATTGGCATCACGCCTGTTCCAGGGGTCTTAAACAAAGATGGATACTATGTTGCAACAATTTTGGGTCTTTTTGCAGAAACAGCATTATGGTGGTGTTAGCTAACAGGGCCAAGCCCTGGAATGCTTCATATTCTGGAGCATGACCAATATCACAATATAGAAACCACCATATAAACTTATTGCTATTGCAATCAGAAATGGCAGCGGAACCCCTGCAATATATTTTGAGAGTATAGTTTTCAGTGGATTGCACACAAAATTTGTTTAATGTGCCCCTTATTGTGTACTGCCTGGCTTCACCACTTTGATAAATTCCTCCAGAACAACAGATTCTCTAGCGACAAGCAGCAGCAAACTGAAACAAAAATACAGACAACAGTAATTAATGATAAATATTCCCCTTTTTAGCTTGATGTCCATGAACTATGATTTTTTTTTTATATATCTTGGTTCATGTTGCAGGATCAGCGGGTACTGAACTACAGTAAACTGATACTCAAATAGTCAGCTGTTTGCCAGCGACTCCTAGTAGTACATCATACACCTGTCATTAAGATGCTGGCTGATTACAGATGAATAAAGTGGTTTCTATCTTTTATCTGAGAGGAGTTATATCATTTACCTAAATAGTGATCTCTCCAGATGTCTATGTATTTGAAAGGACATTATTCTGCAATGTGATTTACTTATATTTAAAAATAATATTCACCTAAATAGAAACTATGTAGTGACAGTGAGCAGTGCACAAGGAAGTATTATTAAGGAAAAATAATAGTGTTTATTCGTGGCTTCCTCTGTCAATCTCACAATCGACATTATCCTTAATTTATATGGTGCCACACGGGATCCAAATTTTCTTATAAAGTACATAAGTACGTAGATACAGATGTCTCCTCTATTGTTGTTGCATGTGATACGTTCGCATCATGGGTGCCGTGCTGTAGCATGGTGTGCAGTAGCAGGCACATAGACATGCATGGGGGAGTCAGCAGCATACAGTGTATCTGACCACATCTGTATGAGTATGATAAAGATGATATTGGAGTCCAAAAGCTCTGATGATCTCACATAGGGAAGAAGAATATGAAGAATAGAAGGGGCCCAAGAACAGAACCTTGCAGGATACCAAATGGTAGTGGAAGAGGGAGAGGGGTTGAACCATGAGAAGAGACAGAGAAAGAGCCATTAGAAAGGTAGGCGGACAGCCACAAGAGAGCAGTGTCATGCAGACCAAAGCAATGAAGGATTTGGGGCTATCCATGATGTCATAAGCAGCAGACAGGTCAAGGTGAATAAGCAGAGAGTAGTGACCTTTGGCTTTAGCAACAAGAAGTCATTATTGACTTTAATAAGGGCAGTTTCCATAGAGTAGAGTGGACAAAAACCAGACTGAAGTGGGTCAAGCAAGAAATGGGAGGAAAAAAAGTGATAAGGTGGTTGTAGATAATCTGCTCGTGGATCTTGGAGGCAAAGGGGTGCAGAAGTGTGGCGATAATTAGAGAAAGTGTAGAGAAAGTGCTTACATTAATGACAGTGAAAGTTCTGAACTCTTCATCTATGGAATCAGCAGAGCGTTGGCGACTTTTCCCCTTCATGTGCCTTAGCAGTCATTGACCCCGCTCTGTGATTTTACGTGGTCTTCTGCTTTGTGACTGAGTTGCTGTTGTTACTTAATGCTACCACTTTCTAATAATATCACTTACAGTGGGGATTGAAAGTTTGGGCACCCCAGGCAAAAATTCATTTTAATGTGCAAAAAGAAGTCAAGGAAAGATGGAAAAATCTCCAAAAGGCATCAAATTACAGATTAGACATTCTTATAACATGTCAAAAAAAGTTTGATTTTATTTCCATCATTTACACTTTCAAAGGAACAGAAAACAAAAAATGGCGTCTTCAAAAGTTTGGGCACCCTGCAGAGTTAATACTTTGTACTGCCCCCTTTGGCAAGTATCACAGCTTGTAAATGCTTTTTGTAGCCAGCCAAGAGTCTTTCAATTCTTGTTTGAGGTATCTTCACCCATTCTTCCTTACAAAAGTCTTCCAGTTTTTTGAGATTCCTGGGCTGTCTGTGACGCACTGCTCTTTTAAGGTCTATCCATAGATTTTCAATTATGTTGAGGTCAGGAGATTGTAAAGGCCATGGCAAAACCGTCAGTTTACGCCTCTTGATGTAATCCACCGTGGATTTTGAGGTGTTTTAGGATCATTATCCATTTGTAGAAGCCAGCCTCTCTTTAACTTCAGCTTTTTCACAGATGGCATCAAGTTAGCGTCCAAAATTTGCTGGAATCTTATTGAATCCATTTTTCCTTCTACTCGTGAATTGTTCCCTGTGCCACTGGCTGCAATACAACCTCAAAGCATGATTGATCCACCTCCATGCTTAACAGTTGGACAGAGGTTCTTTTCATTAAATTCTGTGCCGTTCCTTCTCCAAACGTACCTTTGCTCATTCCGGCCAAAAAGTTCGATTTTAACCTCATCGGTCCACAAAACTTTATTCCAAAATGCATCAGGCTTGTCTATATGTTCATTTGCAAACTTCAAACGCTGATTTTTGTGGTGAGGACGTAGAAGAGGTTTTCTTCTGATGACTGTTCCATGAAGACCATATTTGTACAAGTATCTCTTTATAGTGGAATAGTGTACCACAACTCCAGTGTCTGCCAGATCTTCCTGGAGGGATCGTGAAGTCAAACGTGGATTTTGACTTGCTTTTCTCACAATCCTGCGAGCTGTTCTGTCTGATATTTTTCTTGGTCTTCCAGATCTTGCTTTAACTTCCACTGTTCCTGATGACAGCCATTTCTTAATTACATTCCGAACAGAGGATATGGGCATCTGATAACGCTTTGCTATCTTCTTATAGCCTTCTCCTGCTTTGTGAGCGTCAACTATTCTCAGTTTCAGTGTTCTACACAACTGCTTAGAGGAACCCATGGTGCTGATTGTTGGAGCAAGGTCAGATGAGTCTGGGCTTTTAAAACCTTTGAGATTGACATCACCTGGTCTTTCCAGACGATGATTGAGAACAATCCATGACACTGCTAGGTCTCAGCTGTCCAAAGGGGCCAGTACAAGGTATTAACTCTGCAGGGTGCACAAACTTTTGCAGATGCCATTTTTTTGTTTTCTGTTCTTTTGAAAGTGTAAATGATGGAAATAAAATCAAACTTTTTTTAACATGTTATAAGAATGTCTAATCTGTAACTTTATGCCTTTTGGAGATTTTTCCATCTTTCCTTGGCTTCTTTTTGCACATTAAAATAAACTTTTGCCTGGGGTGCCCAAACTTTCAATCCCCACTGTACAGTTGACTGTATATTGACCGGAATATTCAGCAGGGATGAAATCGTATTGCAAAGGTGGCATCCCATCACAGTACCACACTTGAAGTCACTGAGCTCTTCAGAATGACCCATTTTGTATCACAAATGTATGCAAATCAAAACTGCATGGCTAGGAGCTTGATTTTATACACCTGTGGCAACAGGTCTGATTGAAACACCTGAATTCAATAATTAACAGATGTGGCCAAATACTTTTGTCCATGTAGTGTATATCTCCTCCATCTGCTGTATAGTAGGTCCCCTATCATATACAGAATGTACATTAGGAGACAGTCTTTTAGTAGTTAAGATATGCGATACCTGCTATTTATTACAATGGAGTAGAAAACTAATTCTAAAACTTCCTTATTTCAGTCTTCTAGACAAGTCGTATCTAGAGCATTCAAGAGGTTACGTTTAGCTCTCCCAAGCATAGTATTTTTTTTCCATTGTTCCCCTTGATTGTGAGAGAATGATCATGCTTCAGTCACATAGTCAAAGTAGCAGATGTGATTGAGGTACTAAAAGCCACTTGTGAGGCACTTGAAAAAATATAATTTTGTGCTGCACTGATCTAGGGAACTGTTTCCTTGACAGTTCAGAAGAAAGTAAAAATAACACATTAACAATTGAACAGGATACATGTTGAGCAGTGTCATCACAGAGTGTCTGTACAATTATTTTCTTACTAGTATTTTGAACCTGTCATTTGCCGGGTCACTAGCAGAAAGTTTTTTCCCCTTTCTATTCCTCCACCTTGTCATCTATATCTAGGGTTACCACCTCATCCCTTTAATTCTGGACACATATTAAGTACACAGGTGAAATGGAGTCTTGAAGTCAGCCAGCCACAGACCCTGTGTAATTAATATGTGTCCAGAATTAAAGGGATGAAGTGGTAACCTATCTATATCCCATTTTCCTCCAGTCTCTCACTGATCTTCCCTGTTTCCTCCCATCTCCCTGTTTTCTTACCCTGTTTCCTCACCTCTCAAGTTTCCTAGGAGAAATCTGTAAAGACTGTGGCTGTCCCAGTTATGAAATTACTCTTTACTCCTCCACTAAACATATATAGTACACTCAAAGATATGCTGCAAACCTATAGCACACCAGTGGTGGAAGTACCGGAGACAATGGAGTCGGTTGCCACTGGGCTCCTGCTCTGAAGGGGACACCTTCTCCATTGCCTCCGTTCACTTCAACCACTGTGCGCCAGTGACCAATTAGCAGCTCTGTGTAAGAGGAGGTGGGATTTGGCGCCAGTGTTAAGCAGAGTGCCCGCACCCCGACAGCCTGGCTCCCGCACACAGAGCTAGCCAATACCCCCCTTCCCCTCCTCTGTACGTGAGCACCAGGAGGTGGGAGAAGCAGTGGTCCTGTGCTGTAGCACAGAGTCACAGTCGGCAGCGATGAGGGCAATGGGTGACAGCTGATGGCTGGAATCACCATCTCATGCTCATTACTGGGAGAGGTGCTGCAGCCGCGGCCATGGGGCGCCTCACTGTGTGCAGTTTGTCCACACTGTAAGTACGAGGGAACAGGGCAGGGCAGCCATCAGGGGGGGACTGTGGGGACTGATGTCCCGGGCCCTTACAGCGAGGGGGGCTCACCCCTGGTTCCTACCGCCAATACCAGGAGAGCTGCACCAGTCTGTGAATCAGCAGAGGACTCATGCACAGGGATTACTTCTTAAAAGAAACTTTCCCTGTGCATCAGCCCTCTGTGAACCATTCCTGCAGGTCCGCAATGCTCCACCTATATGTAACATCACAATGTATGACATCATATAGTGGTTGAAACATACAGCAGAATTTTTTTTTTTTTCGGGGGGGAGGGCCCTGTCTATTTTGTCAGTCCCGGGCACTACAATTCCTGATGGCTGCCCTGCGAGGGAATGACGTGTGTGGTAGAGATGAGCGGGTTCGGTTTCTCTGAAACCGAACCCGCACGAACTTCATGTTTTTTTTACGGGTCCGAGCAGACTCGGATCCTCCCGCCTTGCTCGGTTAACCCGAGCGCGCCCGAACGTCATCATGACGCTGTCGGATTCTCGCGAGACTCGGATTCTATATAAGGAGCCGCGCGTCGCCGCCATTTTCACACGTGCATTGAGATTGATAGGGAGAGGACGTGGCTGGCGTCCTCTCCATTAGAAATTAGATTAGAAGAGAGAGAGAGATTGTGCAGAGTCAGACAGAGTTTACCACAGTGACCAGTGCAGTTGTTGTTAGTTAACTTTTATTTATTTTAATATAATATATCCGTTCTCTGCTATATCCGTTCTCTGCCTGAAAAAAAACGATACACAGCAGCAGCCAGTCACACAGTGTGACTCAGTCTGTGTGCACTCAGCTCAGCCCAGTGTGCTGCACATCAATGTATAAAAGGCAAAGCTTATAATAATTGTGGGGGAGACTGGGGAGCACTGCAGGTTGTTATAGCAGGAGCCCCCAGGAGTACATAATATTATATTAATTTAAAATTAAACAGTGCACACTTTTGCTGCAGGAGTGCCACTGCCAGTGTGACTAGTGGTGACCAGTGCCTGACCACCAGTATAGTAGTATATTGTTGTATGTATTGTATACTATCTCTTTATCAACCAGTCTATATTAGCAGCAGACACAGTACAGTGCGGTAGTTCACGGCTGTGGCTACCTCTGTGTCGGCAGTCGGAACTCGGCAGGCAGTCCGTCCATCCATAATTGTATTACAATATATACCACCTAACCGTGGTATTTTTTTTTCTTTCTTTATACCGTCGTCATAGTGTCATACTAGTTGTTACGAGTATACTACTATCTCTTTATCAACCAGTGTACAGTGCGGTAGTTCACGGCTGTGGCTACCTCTGTGTCGGCAGTCGGCAGGCAGTCCGTCCATCCATAATTGTATTATTATTATAATATATACCACCTAACCGTGGTTTTTTTTTCATTCTTTATACCGTCATAGTGTCATACTAGTTGTTACGAGTATACTACTATCTCTTTATCAACCAGTGTACAGTGCGGTAGTTCACGGCTGTGGCTACCTCTGTGTCGGCAGTCGGCAGGCAGTCCGTCCATCCATAATTGTATTATTATTATAATATATACCACCTAACCGTGGTTTTTTTTTCATTCTTTATACCGTCGTCATAGTGTCATACTAGTTGTTACGAGTATACTACTATCTCTTTATCAACCAGTGTACAGTGCGGTAGTTCACGGCTGTGGCTACCTCTGTGTCGGCAGTCGGCAGGCAGTCCGTCCATCCATAATTGTATTATTATTATAATATATACCACCTAACCGTGGTTTTTTTTTCATTCTTTATACCGTCGTCATAGTGTCATACTAGTTGTTACGAGTATACTACTATCTCTTTATCAACCAGTGTACAGTGCGGTAGTTCACGGCTGTGGCTACCTCTGTGTCGGCAGTCGGCAGGCAGTCCGTCCATCCATAATTGTATTATTATTATAATATATACCACCTAACTGTGGTATTTTTTTTTCTTTCTTTATACCGTCGTCATAGTGTCATACTAGTTGTTACGAGTATACTACTATCTCTTTATCAACCAGTGTACAGTGCGGTAGTTCACGGCTGTGGCTACCTCTGTGTCGGCAGTCGGCAGGCAGTCCGTCCATCCATAATTGTATTATTATTATAATATATACCACCTAACTGTGGTATTTTTTTTTCTTTCTTTATACCGTCGTCATAGTGTCATACTAGTTGTTACGAGTATACTACTATCTCTTTATCAACCAGTGTACAGTGCGGTAGTTCACGGCTGTGGCTACCTCTGTGTCGGCAGTCGGCAGGCAGTCCGTCCATCCATAATTGTATTATTATTATAATATATACCACCTAACCGTGGTTTTTTTTTCATTCTTTATACCGTCGTCATAGTGTCATACTAGTTGTTACGAGTATACTACTATCTCTTTATCAACCAGTGTACAGTGCGGTAGTTCACGGCTGTGGCTACCTCTGTGTCGGCAGTCGGCAGGCAGTCCGTCCATCCATAATTGTATTATTATTATAATATATACCACCTAACTGTGGTATTTTTTTTTCTTTCTTTATACCGTCGTCATAGTGTCATACTAGTTGTTACGAGTATACTACTATCTCTTTATCAACCAGTGTACAGTGCGGTAGTTCACGGCTGTGGCTACCTCTGTGTCGGCAGTCGGCAGGCAGTCCGTCCATCCATAATTGTATTATTATTATAATATATACCACCTAACCGTGGTTTTTTTTTCATTCTTTATACCGTCATAGTGTCATACTAGTTGTTACGAGTATACTACTATCTCTTTATCAACCAGTGTACAGTGCGGTAGTTCACGGCTGTGGCTACCTCTGTGTCGGCAGTCGGCAGGCAGTCCGTCCATCCATAATTGTATTATTATTATAATATATACCACCTAACCGTGGTTTTTTTTTCATTCTTTATACCGTCGTCATAGTGTCATACTAGTTGTTACGAGTATACTACTATCTCTTTATCAACCAGTGTACAGTGCGGTAGTTCACGGCTGTGGCTACCTCTGTGTCGGCAGTCGGCAGGCAGTCCGTCCATCCATAATTGTATTATTATTATAATATATACCACCTAACCGTGGTTTTTTTTTCATTCTTTATACCGTCGTCATAGTGTCATACTAGTTGTTACGAGTATACTACTATCTCTTTATCAACCAGTGTACAGTGCGGTAGTTCACGGCTGTGGCTACCTCTGTGTCGGCAGTCGGCAGGCAGTCCGTCCATCCATAATTGTATTATTATTATAATATATACCACCTAACTGTGGTATTTTTTTTTCTTTCTTTATACCGTCGTCATAGTGTCATACTAGTTGTTACGAGTATACTACTATCTCTTTATCAACCAGTGTACAGTGCGGTAGTTCACGGCTGTGGCTACCTCTGTGTCGGCAGTCGGCAGGCAGTCCGTCCATCCATAATTGTATTATTATTATAATATATACCACCTAACTGTGGTATTTTTTTTTCTTTCTTTATACCGTCGTCATAGTGTCATACTAGTTGTTACGAGTATACTACTATCTCTTTATCAACCAGTGTACAGTGCGGTAGTTCACGGCTGTGGCTACCTCTGTGTCGGCAGTCGGCAGGCAGTCCGTCCATCCATAATTGTATTATTATTATAATATATACCACCTAACTGTGGTATTTTTTTTTCTTTCTTTATACCGTCATCATAGTGTCATACTAGTTGTTACGAGTATACTACTATCTCTTTATCAACCAGTGTACAGTGCGGTAGTTCACGGCTGTGGCTACCTCTGTGTCGGCAGTCGGCAGGCAGTCCGTCCATCCATAATTGTATTATTATTATAATATATACCACCTAACTGTGGTATTTTTTTTTCTTTCTTTATACCGTCGTCATAGTGTCATACTAGTTGTTACGAGTATACTACTATCTCTTTATCAACCAGTGTACAGTGCGGTAGTTCACGGCTGTGGCTACCTCTGTGTCGGCAGTCGGCAGGCAGTCCGTCCATCCATAATTGTATTATTATTATAATATATACCACCTAACCGTGGTTTTTTTATACCACCTAACCGTGGCAGTCCGTCCATAATTGTATACTAGTATCCAATCCATCCATCTCCATTGTTTACCTGAGGTGCCTTTTAGTTCTGCCTATAAAATATGGAGAACAAAAAAGTTGAGGTTCCAAAATTAGGGAAAGATCAAGATCCACTTCCACCTCGTGCTGAAGCTGCTGCCACTAGTCATGGCCGAGACGATGAAATGCCAGCAACGTCGTCTGCCAAGGCCGATGCCCAATGTCATAGTACAGAGCATGTCAAATCCAAAACACCAAATATCAGAAAAAAAAGGACTCCAAAACCTAAAATAAAATTGTCGGAGGAGAAGCGTAAACTTGCCAATATGCCATTTACCACACGGAGTGGCAAGGAACGGCTGAGGCCCTGGCCTATGTTCATGGCTAGTGGTTCAGCTTCACATGAGGATGGAAGCACTCAGCCTCTCGCTAGAAAACTGAAAAGACTCAAGCTGGCAAAAGCACCGCAAAGAACTGTGCGTTCTTTGAAATCCCAAATCCACAAGGAGAGTCCAATTGTGTCGTTTGCGATGCCTGACCTTCCCAACACTGGACGTGAAGAGCATGCGCCTTCCACTATTTGCATGCCCCCTGCAAGTGCTGGAAGGAGCACCCGCAGTCCAGTTCCTGATAGTCAGATTGAAGATGTCAGTGTTGAAGTACACCAGGATGAGGAGGATATGGGTGTTGCTGGCGCTGGGGAGGAAATTGACCAGGAGGATTCTGATGGTGAGGTGGTTTGTTTAAGTCAGGCACCCGGGGAGACACCTGTTGTCCGTGGGAGGAATATGGCCGTTGACATGCCAGGTGAAAATACCAAAAAAATCAGCTCTTCGGTGTGGAGGTATTTCACCAGAAATGCGGACAACAGGTGTCAAGCCGTGTGTTCCCTTTGTCAAGCTGTAATAAGTAGGGGTAAGGACGTTAACCACCTCGGAACATCCTCCCTTATACGTCACCTGCAGCGCATTCATAATAAGTCAGTGACAAGTTCAAAAACTTTGGGTGACAGCGGAAGCAGTCCACTGACCAGTAAATCCCTTCCTCTTGTAACCAAGCTCACGCAAACCACCCCACCAACTCCCTCAGTGTCAATTTCCTCCTTCCCCAGGAATGCCAATAGTCCTGCAGGCCATGTCACTGGCAAGTCTGACGAGTCCTCTCCTGCCTGGGATTCCTCCGATGCATCCTTGCGTGTAACGCCTACTGCTGCTGGCGCTGCTGTTGTTGCCGCTGGGAGTCGATGGTCATCCCAGAGGGGAAGTCGTAAGCCCACTTGTACTACTTCCAGTAAGCAATTGACTGTTCAACAGTCCTTTGCGAGGAAGATGAAATATCACAGCAGTCATCCTACTGCAAAGCGGATAACTGAGTCCTTGACAACTATGTTGGTGTTAGACGTGCGTCCGGTATCCGCCGTTAGTTCACAGGGAACTAGACAATTTATTGAGGCAGTGTGCCCCCGTTACCAAATACCATCTAGGTTCCACTTCTCTAGGCAGGCGATACCGAGAATGTACACGGACGTCAGAAAAAGACTCACCAGTGTCCTAAAAAATGCAGTTGTACCCAATGTCCACTTAACCACGGACATGTGGACAAGTGGAGCAGGGCAGGGTCAGGACTATATGACTGTGACAGCCCACTGGGTAGATGTATGGACTCCCGCCGCAAGAACAGCAGCGGCGGCACCAGTAGCAGCATCTCGCAAACGCCAACTCTTTCCTAGGCAGGCTACGCTTTGTATCACCGCTTTCCAGAATACGCACACAGCTGAAAACCTCTTACGGCAACTGAGGAAGATCATCGCGGAATGGCTTACCCCAATTGGACTCTCCTGTGGATTTGTGGCATCGGACAACGCCAGCAATATTGTGTGTGCATTAAATATGGGCAAATTCCAGCACGTCCCATGTTTTGCACATACCTTGAATTTGGTGGTGCAGAATTTTTTTAAAAACGACAGGGGCGTGCAAGAGATGCTGTCGGTGGCCAGAAAAATTGCGGGACACTTTCGGCGTACAGGCACCACGTACAGAAGACTGGAGCACCACCAAAAACTACTGAACCTGCCCTGCCATCATCTGAAGCAAGAAGTGGTAACGAGGTGGAATTCAACCCTCTATATGCTTCAGAGGTTGGAGGAGCAGCAAAAGGCCATTCAAGCCTATACAATTGAGCACGATATAGGAGATGGAATGCACCTGTCTCAAGTGCAGTGGAGAATGATTTCAACGTTGTGCAAGGTTCTGATGCCCTTTGAACTTGCCACACGTGAAGTCAGTTCAGACACTGCCAGCCTGAGTCAGGTCATTCCCCTCATCAGGCTTTTGCAGAAGAAGCTGGAGGCATTGAAGAAGGAGCTAACACGGAGCGATTCCGCTAGGCATGTGGGACTTGTGGATGCAGCCCTTAATTCGCTTAACAAGGATTCACGGGTGGTCAATCTGTTGAAATCAGAGCACTACATTTTGGCCACCGTGCTCGATCCTAGATTTAAAGCCTACCTTGGATCTCTCTTTCCGGCAGACACAGGTCTGCTGGGGTTGAAAGACCTGCTGGTGACAAAATTGTCAAGTCAAGCGGAACGCGACCTGTCAACATCTCCTCCTTCACATTCTCCCGCAACTGGGGGTGCGAGGAAAAGGCTCAGAATTCCGAGCCCACCCGCTGGCGGTGATGCAGGGCAGTCTGGAGCGACTGCTGATGCTGACATCTGGTCCGGACTGAAGGACCTGACAACGATTACGGACATGTCGTCTACTGTCACTGCATATGATTCTCTCAACATTGATAGAATGGTGGAGGATTATATGAGTGACCGCATCCAAGTAGGCACGTCACACAGTCCGTACTTATACTGGCAGGAAAAAGAGGCAATTTGGAGGCCCTTGCACAAACTGGCTTTATTCTACCTAAGTTGCCCTCCCACAAGTGTGTACTCCGAAAGAGTGTTTAGTGCCGCCGCTCACCTTGTCAGCAATCGGCGTACGAGGTTACATCCAGAAAATGTGGAGAAGATGATGTTCATTAAAATGAATTATAATCAATTCCTCCGCGGAGACATTGACCAGCAGCAATTGCCTCCACAAAGTACACAGGGAGCTGAGATGGTGGATTCCAGTGGGGACGAATTGATAATCTGTGAGGAGGGGGATGTACACGGTGATATATCGGAGGGTGAAGATGAGGTGGACATCTTGCCTCTGTAGAGCCAGTTTGTGCAAGGAGAGATTAATTGCTTCTTTTTTGGGGGGGGTCCAAACCAACCCGTCATATCAGTCACAGTCGTGTGGCAGACCCTGTCACTGAAATGATGGGTTGGTTAAAGTGTGCATGTCCTGTTTTGTTTATACAACATAAGGGTGGGTGGGAGGGCCCAAGGATAATTCCATCTTGCACCTCTTTTTTCTTTTCTTTTTCTTTGCATCATGTGCTGATTGGGGAGGGTTTTTTGGAAGGGACATCCTGCGTGACACTGCAGTGCCACTCCTAGATGGGCCCGGTGTTTGTGTCGGCCACTAGGGTCGCTTATCTTTCTCACACAGTCAGCTACCTCATTGCGCCTCTTTTTTTCTTTGCGTCATGTGCTGTTTGGGGAGGGTTTTTTGGAAGGGACATCCTGCGTGACACTGCAGTGCCACTCCTAGATGTGCCCGGTGTTTGTGTCGGCCACTAGGGTCGCTAATCTTACTCACACAGTCAGCTACCTCATTGCGCCTCTTTTTTTCTTTGCGTCATGTGCTGTTTGGGGAGGGTTTTTTGGAAGGGCCATCCTGCGTGACACTGCAGTGCCACTCCTAGATGGGCCCGGTGTTTGTGTCGGCCACTAGGGTCGCTAATCTTACTCACACAGCTACCTCATTGCGCCTCTTTTTTTCTTTGCGTCATGTGCTGTTTGGGGAGGGTTTTTTGGAAGGGACATCCTGCGTGACACTGCAGTGCCACTCCTAGATGGGCCCGGTGTTTGTGTCGGCCACTAGGGTCGCTTATCTTTCTCACACAGCTACCTCATTGCGCCTCTTTTTTTCTTTGCGTCATGTGCTGTTTGGGGAGGGTTTTTTGGAAGGGACATCCTGCGTGACACTGCAGTGCCACTCCTAGATGGGCCCGGTGTTTGTGTCGGCCACTAGGGTCGCTTATCTTTCTCACACAGTCAGCTACCTCATTGCGCCTCTTTTTTTCTTTGCGTCATGTGCTGTTTGGGGAGGGTTTTTTGGAAGGGACATCCTGCGTGACACTGCAGTGCCACTCCTAGATGGGCCCGGTGTTTGTGTCGGCCACTAGGGTCGCTTATCTTACTCACACAGCGACCTCGGTGCAAATTTTAGGACTAAAAATAATATTGTGAGGTGTGATGTGTTCAGAATAGGCTGAAAATGAGTGTAAATTATGTTTTTTGAGGTTAATAATACTTTGGGATCAAAATTACCCCCAAATTCTATGATTTAAGCTGTTTTTTAGGGTTTTTTGAAAAAAACACCCGAATCCAAAACACACCCGAATCCGACAAAAAAAATTCGGTGAGGTTTTGCCAAAACGCGGTCGAACCCAAAACACGGCCGCGGAACCGAACCCAAAACCAAAACACAAAACCCGAAAAATTTCCGGCGCTCATCTCTAGTGTGTGGGTTTCCAGAGGCTATATTGTGTTCCCCACTGAATGGTACAAAGGGGGGGACAAGATAGATGTATTATATACAGGGGCATAGCCAGAAATTTATGGGCTCCAAAGCAACATTTGGAAGGGACCCCTGTCTCAATGCGTCTAGAGAAACACCTCTCTGCCGCAGTTGTTAATTTTATGCCCCACAATAGTGCCCCAGTTAATTTTCTGAACCATACTGTAGTAGTGCCTTCGCTAATGGTATACCCCATAGTAGTGGCCTAGTTTATTTTATGTACCATAGTAGTGCATAAGTCACATTATGTCACATTGTAGTGCTGCCAGTACACATTATGCAGCACAGTACCCCCAATTCACATTATGACGTACAATGTCCTCAGTTCATATTATGCCACATTACAGTGCTCCCAGTTCATATTATGCCACATTACAGTGCTCCCAGTTCATATTATGCCACATCACAGTGCTCCCAGTTCATATTATGCCACATCACAGTGCTCCTGGTCATATTATGCCACATTACAGTGCTCCCAGTTCATATTATGCCACACTATAGTGCCTCCACTTAATAATATTGTACCACATTACAGTGCCTAAGTTAATATTATGTAACATTAGAATGCCCTCTGGTTCATTTTATACCACATTACAATGAACAGGTCCAGGGGCATAATTAGATATATATTGCAGGCCACAAGGTAAAAGTTTGTAAGGGCCCCTGTGTACCACCCAATGGTGAAATAGATGTAACACATGTAACTGTGACAGGGAAGGTGGGCCTCTCTCAGCTCTGGGCCCCATAGCAGCTGCACTACCTGCACCTATGGTAGCTACACCCTTGATTATATATGTAATAGGAGGAAAGCGCATATTATGTGTGTGCATATATGGCTGTGTGTGCATTTGTGACTGTGGGCCTAATTCAGACCTGATTGCTGCTGTGCGTTTTCGCACAGCAGCCAATCAGGTCTGAACTGCGCATGCCCCGGTGCCGCAGTGCGCCGGCTCATACCAGACAGCCGATGGTCATCTCAGCCCAGCGATCGCCTCTGCCTGATGGAAAGGCAGAAGCGGTCACTGGGCGGGAGGGGGCGGGCCGGCGGCGTTGGGCCGCCGTAATGGGGGCGCGGTCCGGGTAATGCAGGCATGCCCGGACCGTGTGGGGGGCGGGCCACGGCAGCTGCATGATGTCACACGCAGCCGCTGCAACCCGGACAGCGAGGGACAGCTCCCTACCAGCGCGAAGGAGCTGCGCTGGTAGGGAGCTACTTGTCAAATACAAAAGCATCGCTTTTGTACTTGTGCAGGGGGGGTGGGGGCTTACATGCGGGGCGGACTAGCCCTGTGCTGGGCATCCCCCCGCATGTCTGTGTAACTGATCGTAGATGTGCTATATTTAGTACATCTACGATCAGGTCTGAATTAGGCCCAGTGTGTGTTGGTGGTGGAAGTGGGGGCGGGGCAGGCACCGTGAGTCTGTTTCGTCTCCGGGCGTCTGAGATGAACTTACGCCAAGCTGTAGCACACATTCAGTGGTCAGACTGTTTAGTTATGCAATCAATTACAGTGTGATAAAAAAACAAATACATATGTAAAGGTATGAACAGCACAACATATTATTTACATAGATAGTATTTACAGTGAATCTGTGCTGCAGCCCTTCCAGTTTTTTTGCAGGGTAGATTGTTTATCATATCCATTGATATAGACGTTGTGATAAACCTGTTCACTAGAGCCTAGCTTTTAAAGAAATTTCTGGGTAAACGGGTGATTCAGCCATTGACCAATTTTGTGATTAAAACTCACAAAAATGAAGTTTTCCGAGACTTAGCTGCTCACTGCATATGCACCAAGCTCCAGAATGCAAAACATTTACCACCCCCCCCCCCCCCTTCCTCCCTGTGGTGTGTCCACGACATCCATAGAGTGGGAATAGAACCTGTAGCAAGTGAGCACGCAAGGTGCTTGTTGCGCTCCCCCCCCCCTGCCCCGGCATACCGCTGCCAGGATCCCGCCGTCGGTATGGTGACCGACAGTCTCCTTACCGCCGGTCACGCATACCCAACCCCCCAAATGCACCCTTTGGCTCATATATTGTTAGTAATTCTGGCTGTGGTACTAGCCAGTGCCTCCTGAGCCATTTACCTCACCGCACGTCCCTCCCTGATAGGTAGATAGATATAGGTATATATATATATATATATATATATATATATATATATATATATATACTGTGAATATAAAGTCAGTGCGTTAATATTTTTCTCACAAGTCCAATGTGGAATAACAAGTCCCAGCAATCCAAGTTTCAGAGCCTTGGTCTATTGTGAACCTGTATATCGGCTTCTTTGCACCAAGACCTTATCCACTCAGTTCGGTATCGCCCTTAGTATCCTGTATCCAGCACACAGGTGGTATCTATAGCTCAAAAATAAGAAATAGGGTGTGCTCCATAGTGCATGAATCTTTAAAACATTTTTATTCTCACAAATAAAACCAGTTTACAGGTAATGTACCCTTAATGGCGATAATTCACAGTAAGTTTGAACAGCAAGAATTTATTCAACTGGCAATACGGCAAGCACAGCATGTAGCTCCATCAGGCGTGCTGTATTGCCCGTTGGATAAATTCTTGCTGTTCAAACTTACGGTGGTTTACCGCCGTTAAGGGTACAGTACCTGTAAATTGCGCCTAAACCTAACCCTGTGGCTGATGTAATGGTCGGAATGCCGGCTGTCGGGATGCTGGCGTCGGTCTTTTGCCCATTTCGGAGTGGCAGCATTGGGATTCCAACGGTGCTGGGATTCTGGCATCTGTATTTCAGCTGCCAGGATCCCGACAGCCGGCATACTCACTGCATCCCATATATACAGTATGTATATTACAAAAAAATGTTGACAGAGTTAACACCACAAATAGTAATGTAATATATATATATATATATATATATATATATATATTAGGTAGAGATGTGCACCGGAAATTTTGGTTAAGCTAAGCGACACAAGTGGCCGACACAAACACCTGGCCCATCTAGGAGTGGCACTGCAGTGTCAGACAGGATGGCACTTAAAAAAAATAGTCCCCAAACAGCACATGATGCAAAGAAAAAAAGAGACGCACCAAGGTCGCTGTGTGACTAAGCTAAGCGACACAAGTGGCCGACACAAACACCTAGCCCATCTAGGAGTGGCACTGCAGTGTCAGACAGGTTGGCACTTCAAAAAAATTGTCCCCAAACAGCACATGATGCAAAGAAAAAAAGAGGGGCACCAAGGTCGCTGTGTGACTAAGCTAAGCGACACAAGTGGCCGACACAAACACCTGGCCCATCTAGGAGTGGCACTGCTGTGTCAGACAGGATGGCACTTCAAAAAAATTGTCCCCAAACAGCACATGATGCATAGAAAAAAAGAGGCGCACCAAGGTCGCTGTGTGACTAAGCTAAGCGACACAAGTGGCCGACACAAACACCTGGCCCATCTAGGAGTGGCACTGCAGTGTCAGACAGGATGGCAGATTTAAAAAATAGTCTCCAAACAGCACATGATGCAAAGAAAAAAAGAGGTGCAATGAGGTAGCTGTGTGACTAAGCTAAGCGACCCAAGTGGCCGACACAAACACCTGGCACATCTAGGAGTGGCACTGCAGTTTTCTAGCGAGAGGATGAGTGCTTCCATCCTCATGTGAATCTGAACCACTAGCCATGAACATAGGCCAAGGCCTCAGCCGTTCCTTGCCACTCCGTGTCGTAAATGGCATATTGGCAAGTTTACGCTTCTCATCAGACGCTTTTAATTTTGATTTTTGGGTCATTTAACTGAACTTTTGTTTTTTGGATTGTACATGCTCTCTACTATGACATTGGGCATCGGCCTTGGCAGACGACGTTGATGGCATTTCATCGTCTTGGCCATGACTAGTGGCAGCAGCTTCTGCACGAGGTGGAAGTGGATCTTGATCTTTCCCTATTTTAACCTCCACATTTTTGTTCTCCATTTTTCAATGTGTGGAATTATATGCCAGTATCAATAGCAATGGCCTACTACTATATATACTGCGCACAACTGAAATGCACCACAGGTATGGATGGATAGTATACTTGACGACACAGAGGTAGGTAGAGCAGTGGCCTTCCGTACTGTACTGCTATATATACTGGTGGTCACTGTCAGCAAACTGCAAAACTAAAATGCACCACAGGTATAGAATCTAGATGAATAGTATACTTGACGACACAGAGGTAGGTAGAGCAGTGGCCTTCCGTACCGTACTGCTATATATACTGGTGGTCACTGTCAGCAAACTGCAAAACTAAAATGCACCACAGGTATAGAATCTAGATGGATAGTATACTTGACGACACAGAGGTAGGTAGAGCAGTGGCCTTCCGTACCGAACTGCTATATATACTGGTGGTCACTGTCAGCAAACTGCAAAACTAAAATGCACCACAGGTAGAGAATCTAGATGGATAGTATACTTGACGACACAGAGGTAGGTAGAGCAGTGGCCTTCCGTACCGTACTGCTATATATACTGGTGGTCACTGTCAGCAAACTGCAAAACTAAAATGCACCACAGGTATAGAATCTAGATGGATACTATACTTGACGACACAGAGGTAGGTAGAGCAGTGGCCTTCCGTACCGTACTGCTATATATACTGGTGGTCACTGTCAGCAAACTGCAAAACTAAAATGCACCACAGGTATAGAATCTAGATGGATAGTATACTTGACGACACAGAGGTAGGTAGAGCAGTGGCCTTCCGTACCATACTGCTATATATACTGGTGGTCACTGTCAGCAAACTGCAAAACTAAAATGCACCACAGGTATAGAATCTAGATGGATAGTATACTTGATGACACAGAGGTAGGTAGAGCAGTGGCCTTCCGTACCGTACTGCTATATATACTGGTGGTCACTGTCAGCAAACTGCAAAACTAAAATGCACCACAGGTATAGAATCTAGATGGATAGTATACTTGACGACACAGAGGTAGGTAGAGCAGTGGCCTTCCGTACCGTACTGCTATATATACTGGTGGTCACTGTCAGCAAACTGCAAAACTAAAATGCACCACAGGTATAGAATCTAGATGGATACTATACTTGACGACACAGAGGTAGGTAGAGCAGTGGCCTTCCGTACCGTACTGCTATATATACTGGTGGTCACTGTCAGCAAACTGCAAAACTAAAATGCCCCACAGGTATAGAATCTAGATGGATAGTATACTTGACGACACAGAGGTAGGTAGAGCAGTGGCCTTCCGTACCGTACTGCTATATATACTGGTGGTCACTGTCAGCAAACTGCAAAACTAAAATGCACCACAGGTATAGAATCTAGATGGATAGTATACTTGACGACACAGAGGTAGGTAGAGCAGTGGCCTTCCGTACCGTACTGCTATATATACTGGTGGTCACTGTCAGCAAACTGCAAAACTAAAATGCACCACAGGTATAGAATCTAGATGGATAGTATACTTGACGACACAGAGGTAGGTAGAGCAGTGGCCTTCCATACCGTACTGCTATATATACTGGTGGTCACTGTCAGCAAAACTCTGCACTGTACTCCTCCTATATAATACTGCTGGTCCCCAGTCCCCACAATAAAGCAGTGTGAGCACAGATATATGCAGCACACTGAGCACAGATATGGAGCGTTTTTCAGGCAGACAACGTATAATACTGGTGGTCACTGGTCAGCAAAACTCTGCACTGTACTCCTCCTGTATAATACTGCTGGTCCCCAGTCCCCACAATAAAGCAGTGTGAGCACAGATATATGCAGCACACTGAGCACAGATATGGAGCGTTTTTCAGGCAGACAACGTATAATACTTGTGGTCACTGGTCAGCAAAACTCTGCACTGTACTCCTCCTATATAATACTGCTGGTCCCCAGTCCCCACAATAAAGCAGTGTGAGCACAGATATATGCAGCACACTGAGCACAGATATGGAGCGTTTTTCAGGCAGAGAACGGATAAAACTGGTGGTCACTGATCAGCAAAACTCTGCACTGTACTCCTCCTATATAATACAGCTGCTCCCCAGTCCCCACAATTAAGCAATAAGCACAAATATTTGCAGCAACATTAATAAACGGAGAGGACGCCAGCCACGTCCTCTCCCTAACATTTCCAATGCACGATTAAAAATGGCGGCGACGCGCGGCTACTTATATAGATTCCAAATCTCGTGAGAATCCGACAGCGGGATGATGACGTTCGGGCGCGCTCGGGTTAACCGAGCCATACGGGAGAATCCGAGTATGCCTCGGACCCGTGTAAAATGGGTGAAGTTCGGGGGGTTCGGTTTCCGAGGAACCGATCCCGATCATCACTAATATTAGGGTGCATCAAACGCCACGACATTCGGAATGCTTGCTGTCCCTATTCTTAAAATGTACCTTTTTAGCATAGAAACAACTTGTGCAAATTTTTTTTGATGTACGATTTGACTTAGGTGGTCCACCTCCACACCCAAAAATTGTCTGTATCTTGATACTAAAGCACGTGTATTGTATTATACAAAATAACTAACTTTAGCAAAACGAAGCCAACCATTAATCAAATCATTATTTCTTTTTCAGATAAAATAAATAGAAATTTATAGAAATAAATAGAAATAAAAAAAAAATAGTAATTAATAGAAATCTTTAATCTTGTGGGCCACATAAATATCATCTCAGATTCTTTAAAATTGGTATGCAATATATCCTTAACAATTCTAAAAAAATGTAGCATGGGGACAAATCATTTTTCTTACTTTTAAAAATTCATGGGGCGTTTGAATTTAATATATATATACAGTATATATACATATAGTGGTGTGGCTTTTGGAAAAAAAATTCAGGACCTAGGAATATGATCTACCTTTTATTGACCTTCTAGATAAAGATAAAAATATAGATATATTATTAAGATCCCATAGATGTAGGGTACCGGTAATAGGTTTAGTAGATAAGGTAGTTTAGTATTTATGAAGATGTATATTTTATAGGTATATATATACCATTTTATGAATGATTTATGTATATATATTTTAATATTATTCCCATGTAGATATTTGTTTTTTAAATGATTATTCAGAATGTAATGATGAATCATATAATTGTACACAAATGTGTGGTTTAGAGACATCATTCCAGGGAAATAACACACGAGAGTGAAGGGTCCCTTTAAAAATAATGAATGGAAGGGGTCTGTTTAAGCGGAGTACATATAAGTACTGAGCTACAGGGTAGATTAACAAGAGGATACATTGTAACAATATATGAATCTTAGTTAAGATGTCTCTAGATAGCATATGTGTTTTTAACATTGAATAAAGTATGTATTGTAGCACTGTGTATTTTAACATTGTATATTGAGTTGATAAAGGAACATGATTTTAGACATGTAGCAATCCATGTGAACCACGTTATTAATTGATCAGATGATGAGTACAGCTGTGTAGTTTAGTATAAGAACGACCGTGGGAGAGACCAAAGCCACACACCCCTGACGAAGTCCATCGATGAAACGCGTTGGGCGTGGCTAATGGAACGTTGGACGTTGTGACGTCATCTGGTCGGTCATCGCCTAGCAACGAGCGGCACCTGAGGCCAGCCGTTTGAATATGTGCGGGAGAGAGCGGTCAGGACGCTCGAACCATTACACGGATCACGGAGCCTGCTTTTAGAAGCTAAGATGTATGTGAGCATGTATTGTGATTAAATGGAATTGTAATTTTTACTCACACCTGCGCCCTCCATTTTTCTTCTTGTGTATATATATATATATATATAAATATATATATATATATATATATATATATATAAAAAGGCTTATCTTGGTATACTGACTAGATAGATACATAAATAAAATAACTTGGAGCGTCAAAACTACTTTGATGTGCAGCATTTGTACATCTGTGTGAATGAGCTGAATTTGTGTAAATAGGGCTTTTTCTCAAGCCAGGTTCCGCTGTACTTTATCTGAGACTTTGTACATGTTTACAATTAATTACTGTGCAGTTAAAGTTGCAGTACAGCATCTCTAGTACACTTTGGGTGGTATTCAAATGATATATAACGCCCAAACTCCTTTCTAAAGTGATCCCCACTGTCGCGCATATTGCGCCCATAGTAATCAGGTGTAGCTGTGCCAAGGTTGGGCGCCTCGTTACCCCGGCGGTAGTAAGCTGTAATGATGATACCACGCTCGTCAGCAGAAACAGAATGGGTGTGGAAGGGAGCAGAAAGAACTGAATACTGCCCACTGAGTGGTATTTTGCTGCGTCTGTGATGCAGTACGTTACTCCTCTAGAAGTGTGTCAGAAGTGTGTCAGTCATTGCGTGTGGTATGGTGTATAGATGCTAGGTGTATTGTTTAATCAGGAAAGTTGCAGTGCCGTGCTCACTGTAAGAGGTAGTCCATGTGAGTGAGAATAATCTTTCTGTGCTATTAGGGCAGCACAGGAAAGGCTTAGAAACAGGATTCGGTAGTTCTGTAGTAAGATGGGTGGATGGTAGGCATAGGCTCTTGACAGATCAGAGAGTGTAATTGCAAACAGTTACATACTACGTGACCTGACACCTGGAGCCTGAGAACATTACAGATGAGAATCCTTACTTTTACAATATACAGTGGCTATAACAAGTATTCAGTCTTTTCACATTTTTTTTTTCTGACATCATGACATGAAACTGGATCTATTTTGGATTTTTTCTCTGTATTGGGAAGTAGAAGAATAGAACAATACATGGCAGCACAGATAGATCAAGGTATGGAGTAATCTTGGAGGAAATGTGCTTAAGTCTGTAAGATCCCTTGGAGGATTTATATACAAGCATGGCAGTGACCCAAATCATATAACAAAAGCCATAGTGTTCTTATTTAAAGAAAAGAAAATACGTGCCGTCTAATAGCCTGGTAAAGACAATGGGCCTTATTCAAAGTTGCACGCTGCTGAGCCCGCTTTAAGGTGTCATTCCGAGTTGAACGCTCGCTAGCAAGTTTTAGCAGCCATGCAAACGCTATGCCGCCGCCCACTGGGAAGAGTATTTTAGCTTAGCAGAAGTGCGAACGCATGTGCAGCCGAGCTCTGCAAAACCAGTTTGTGCAGTTTCAGAGTAGCTCTGAACCTACTCAGCGCTTGCGATCACTTCAGCCTATTTGTGTCCGGATTTGACGTCATACACCCGCCCAGCAAATGCCCAGCCACGCCTGCATTTTTTCAGACACGCCTGCGTTTTTGCAAACACTCCCTGAAAACAGTCAGTTGACACCCAGAAACGCCCCCTTCCTGTCAATCTTCTTGCGGCCGTCAGTGCGAAGGAAAACTTCGCTAGAACCTGTGCACAATCACAAAGAGCTTTGTACCTGTACATCGCACGTGCGCATTGCAGGGCATACACATGCGCATAAATGCCATTTTTTCACCTGATTGCTGCGCTGTGAAAATCGTCAGCGAGCGATCAACTCGGAATGACCCCCTTTGCCGCAGTGGTGTCTGCGACTATATGCTAATGGTAGTATCAACCCTTCCCCTGGTGTGCAAGTGTGCGTCTGACTCTGCAAGGACTGAGCATCTTTAGATGCTGTAATATGACTGTAATACCATGTTTCGCACCATCAAACCTTCCACCAGTTCTATGGTAGGTGCAGATTTTTCATCTGAGAAATTAAGCAACTGTATAAGCAACCACTTCAGCAACACGCCTGCGACACTTCCCTGTCACCAACCAGCCTTCATCCAGGAATGCCAAATACATTTTCAAGACATTTCTGATACTGCGTGTCTCAATCACAACTACAACTGTGTTCACATGGACTCTGGACGCATGCTCGGCAGTGTGACTTATTTAAGGTGCATACACACGGAGAGATTTTGACTATGAGAGATTTTGACTAACTTTTCCCTTGAACTGGCAGTAGGAGATTTTGACTAACTTTACCAGAGATTTTGTCTAACTATGCAAGAGATTTTGGCTATGGGAGATTTTGACTATCTCATTTAAATAAGGGGATGACTGTCATATATAGGACGATTTTACAGGGTGGCTGGTATTTAAATAGCTAAAAGTAAAAAAAAAAATTTTGTGTGGGGTCCCCCCTCCTATGTAAAACCAGCCTCGGGCTCTTTGAGCCAGTCCTGGTTGTTAAAATACAGAGGAAAAAATGAGTAGGGTTCCCCTATATTTAGACAACCAGCACCGGGCTCTGCGTCCGGTCCTGGTTTAAAAAATACGGGGGACAAAAGACATAGGGGTCCCCCGTATTTTTCAAACCAGCACCGGGCTCCACTAGCCAGGGAGATAATGCCACAGCCGGGGGACACTTTTATATTGGTCCCTGCGGCCGTGCCACACTGGAGGAGTGAGGACCCCTTAAATCAAGGGGTCCCCCCCTCCAGCCACCCAAGGGCCAGGGGTGAAGCCCGAGGCTGTCCCCCCCATCCGTGGGCGGTGGATGGGAGGCTGATAGCCTTTCAATAGTAATATTGTTCATTACAGGTGGCCTACAGGTCCCAGCAAGCCTGCCCCAGCATGCTGGCACTTGGAGAACCACAAGTGCCAGCATGCCCGGACATAAAGGGCCCGCTGGCACCTGTAGTCCACCTGTAAAGAAAATATTGGAAAAAAAACACGACACATTCTTTAAAAAATCCTTTATTAAACTGGGTCTTCACCTGGGGGCGGCGGCCTTTAAGCTCTTTTGCATGGCCGCCGCCTTCCCAGGGCTTCCGGCGTCTTCACCTGGGGGGGCGCCACCTCCCCAGGGCTTCTGGGGTCTTGCTCCGGCGTCTTCACCTGGTGGGCGGCAGCTGCTAAGCTCTTTTGCATAGCCGCCGCCCATCCAGGACTTCCACGGCGTCTTCAGTCTTCAGGAGCTCTTCTCCGCTCCTCCTCCGCCGTCGGACTGAAAGCCGCTGCCTCGCGCTGACTTATATAAGTCAGCGGGAGGGGGCGGGGCGATGACGCGGCGAGCCGTGATTGGCTCGCGGCGGCCATCTTGAATTTCAAAAATGACGCTGAGGCGCCATTTTTGAAACTGGTACCGCTCCGCTGCCAAACTCTGCAAGATAAAGGTAAATTTCTGCCGCCCGCACCGCCGCCGCCCGCACCACCGCCTCAACCCACCGCCGCCGCCGCCCACACCGCCACCGCAACCCGCCGCCGCCCGCACCGCAGCCACAACCCGTCGCCGCCCACACCGCCACCGCAACCCGCCGCCGCCCGCACCGCCGCCACTACCCGCCGCCGCCCGCACCACCGGCGCCGGCAACATCGCTATCGCTGGGAAAAATTGCTGGCCTCTAGCGATTTTAACTAACTTTCCCAGCGACATAGCCAAAATTGACTTGCCTGCACTGACTATTTTTCCCAGCGATAGCGACCTGGCGGGGACGCGCATCGCTATCGCTGCCTGTGTACACACGGAGCGATCTGCACTAACTTTCTGAGCGATTTTGACTATATAGTCAAAATCGCTCAGTTATATCGCTCCGTGTGTATGCACCTTACTGTAGATGCATGCGTTGTTCAAAAAATTGCTGAACTTCGTCCAGCAGCTCAACCTCACTGATAATATGTGGAGTGATTTGAAGATTGATGTAAACCAATGGTCCTCCTCTAACCTAGTAGCAATATTGCAGACTTGCAGTGCCCAGCTGTGCAAAGCTCAGTGACTGCTAGTGTCTTACCCAAATAGATTTGCAGCTGGAACCACAGCTAGTGATGAAACACTGGGTGAAGACTTCCTATTGGCACAATGTATTTGACAGACAAGAGGCTCTGTTATGTACATTATAGTTTTTCTTTAAAATAGTGACCATCTAGCGTCAATAAGAGAGAAAAAACACTTTATTGGACAGATTTAAGAGTGGGTATAACTACCAGTCTAGTGGCTGATTGCACAGCTGGGTTGACAGTGATCGCCAGAAAATGGGCTCTACAGTATGTACTAAGCCAAGGAGAGAGATAAAGTAGATGGAGATACAGTACCAGCCAATCAGCTCTTAAATGCCATGTTGCAGGCTGAGTTTGAAAAATGACAGGTGACTTTTAACGGGATTCGGTCAGGATCTCAGCTGTCGGGATCCCGGCAGTCGAAATGCTGACCCTGGAATCCCTACACTCATCTGAATGCTGGCTCCGGTATCCACACCAGGAGCGGGGGGGGGGGGGGGGGGGGGCGGTTATGTTTAGGCTGCAGGGAGAGGGGGGGGTAAGGGTTAGGTGCCCCCGGGGAAGATTTGGATTTGGCTGAAGCATTAGGGATTCCCACCATCGGGATGCCGCGATCGATCTTTTGACCAAAGACATCCCAAAACACAGGCATTTCATACCCAACGCCTTTTAACTGTAATCCAGACACAAGTACGACCATTACTTTTGCCACAGTCGTGTCTTTATGCTAATATTGCTACAAAGCCTTTTATCTGAAAGTGCAAGGACTGAGACACCCACTGTCATTGTCCAGCAGGTGCAGTTTCTCTGTCTGACTATGGCCTGCTATGTGAGCGCTTCAGCGTCTATCTATGCAACCACTTATGACACTCCCATAGGATGCAACCTCTTTTTAGTCACCTCCAAGTTGAAGTCACTGTCCAGAAACGTCCCTTATAGTTCTGCTACTGTGCATTTACATTTCATCTGCAAATCTGTACAAACAAAATCAATACACATGTGGTGTGACTTCTTGCGCAGAAGAAAAAACAATGGGTGTTTTGTGTGTGTCAATATCGGCACAGCATGCCACTCTGAATCAGGCCCAGAATGTCTTTCTTCAGGTAGCTACGTCATATAAAGTCAGGATGGTACAAACTGCACTGGAGGGACGCTCTCTTCTGCATGCTTTGAGCAATTAGGGTTTCACGTGCACATGCGCAAATGATCAATATGAACTAAAGATTGATTTGCTGCACCATATTGATACACAAGTAGCAATAGTGATGGCCATTGATCTCTTTACCATCGATGGTGAACTAGCAGGTGACCATCAATGGCCATGAACTATTCAATGGATGACCATAAATACTTATGTAGCACACGGGTCGGGGGTATTCTCTAATTACCTTGGTGCAGGGTGCACTGTAGTCGTAGTTGCTCAGGTTCTTTGTTCTCGGTGGTTGGAATAAACCTTTTTGGCCAAGGAAGATGGACAACCGGATTCAGCTGCTTCAGTTTTATTTGTTTCAAAAGGAAAGAGGTATCACTATGATACTTTGGTATCAAACTCAGTGCAATGATATTAACGTATAGTGCAAATTTCTCGCTTGCCTGAACAATACAGCAGGCATATAAGGCACCCCTATTTAATGCGTGTCAATAGGCTTTCACAATATATTAAACATCACATAACCTAGACATCACTCAATATTAAACATCAACTAACATAACTTTCCGGGTACTCGAGTACTATTATTGTCCCACTTAAACAGGTCCTGTAATCTGACCTGTGCACAGGATTTGAATATGAGGGTATCAGATGATCCAGGCCCTCCACTATCACGTGGCTTTTCAACACAGTAGTCCCTTTTTTCCTACTGGGGACATCCGCTGCTGTCAGGGGTTAGGCTGGAAAGGTGGGAAGCCTATGGCTGTGGCAGGTGTTTAAGTAGGCCAAGTGGATACTAAACAAGTCTCCGTTACTATAAGGCACTGGGTCCCTTTAAGCCTTTTAAAGTACACTTGTGGCTTTTCACTATTTCCGGTTTAATAAACGTCATTCCATCAGTAGCCTTTACAAGTTCTCTGTTAAGGGTGATCCTGTCCTTAATGGATCTCTGACTTTTGTAGCATGACAGGGGATATATGGCCCTCTGCACAGGCACCAAGCCTAATGGGGATGGGGGAGGTTGCAGTGCTAGGTCTGTTTTATAGGTCAGTGAGGCTAAGTGCGGTGATGCTTCGTCTGTCTGAGGCTGATGGCGGGAACTATCTCTATAATCCTGGTGCAGTTTCTAGGCACCAGATTGGCTATGGGAGCCAGACTCATGGTTCTCGATATGTTGCACTACGGTAGACGCACCGCGCGCCATGCACTCTGTCTCTCCCTCTCTTCTGGCAGCCTGCTGGAGCCCGGGATCTGTAGTCTTTGCTGTATAGCAGTCCTCTCCCATCCGCCTCCTCTTTCCACACTCACGGCACGCCGGACACCCGCTGAGTCCACGGGTGTGCGTCTCCGCCATCAGTCGCACTCTGCCGCTGCATGCCTCCCAACTGCTACCCGCCGATCGCAGGGCAGGTGACCAGTCAGTGTAGACACTGGTGCACACACTGGGACCTCCCATGCAGTCTCTTTCCCCTCACTCTCTCTGGCATCTGACGTTGTTTCCTCCCGCTCATCGCCCTTCCTCTCAGCTGTCAATCAACCTGCTGGATAAGGCCCCCCTCCAGTGTATTCCTTAAAGAGTCCGCGTCACCTTGGGGGGTATTACATTTACACAAACCAATGATTGTGGCGGCAATAAGAACCTGGTGGTTGGGCTTCGCTGGTGTCAGAGGGTGGAACCATCTGGTTCTCCTCATTGATAGTAAAAGTATTCACCATCGGCCATAAACCATCAATGATCTGAACCATGAAACCATCAATGATCTGAAATCTGGATCCTTTGATTATTTATTCTTAACATGGACTCTTTACTCCTACTGTGGGGAGAATAGAAGTGTGTTGATATCTATCAATGGTCCAGGAGGAGTGCCACACACTCTATGACACAGAGAAACGGGCATGCCACACAATCTATGATGTCAATGCAGATGCACATGGTGACAACTCTGCACAAGTTCCGTAAACTGATGGAGTTTTATGGAAAGTTCAGATAATAGAGCTGAACTTTCCATAAAATTGTATTGATTTGTAGTGCAGTGGGGAAGCACTATTAGATATAGACTACAGCTGCACCATTGATTGTCTTTGCGCAGATTATCTCTGAATACTTTTCTTACACTTGCAAACTGATGGAGGAAAGAAATACAAATTTTGTGCTCTGTCATTTTCCATTCTCCCCACAGTCCTGTGCACTACCAATGACAAGCCCTTGGCAGTCATCTGGTGTATCTGCAGGGATAGTCCCACTTACCTCTGGGTGTACACTAAGTGCTGTATCTGTACACTAGGTGAAAGTACTGTACCTATTCTTAGTATCTCTTTCCTTTATATAAATATACACAAAAGTGTCTCATTATTGGTCATAGCACTACAGTAGGCTGTTGTAGTAGGTTTAATTTATAATCCTATCAAATGATCTTTGTTGCAAAAAAATCAGAGCATGCTGTTTTATAACTGTATTTACTTTCCACATTGTGTACATATTGCAGTCCCTGTTCTTATCACATATCTTATTACAAGAGTGATGCTTTCTCTTACATTTTTGTTTCATGCCAGGTCCGTCTTGCTTTTCCAGAAACACCTGGAGAGATCTGACATAGCAGATAATAAGAATTTACTTACCGATAATTCTATTTCTCGTAGTCCGTAGTGGATGCTGGGAACTCCATAAGGACCATGGGGAATAGCGGCTCCGCAGGAGACTGGGCACAAAAGTAAAGCTTTAGGACTACCTGGTGTGCACTGGCTCCTCCCCCTATGACCCTCCTCCAAGCCTCAGTTAGGATACTGTGCCCGGACGAGCGTACACAATAAGGAAGGATTTTGAATCCCGGGTAAGACTCATACCAGCCACACCAATCACACCGTACAACCTGTGATCTGAACCCAGTTAACAGCATGATAACAGAGGAGCCTCTGAAAAGATGGCTCACAACAATAATAACCCGATTTTTGTAACAATAACTATGTACAAGTATTGCAGACAATCCGCACTTGGGATGGGCGCCCAGCATCCACTACGGACTACGAGAAATAGAATTATCGGTAAGTAAATTCTTATTTTCTCTGACGTCCTAGTGGATGCTGGGAACTTCGTAAGGACCATGGGGATTATACCAAAGCTCCCAAACGGGCGGGAGAGTGCGGATGACTCTGCAGCACCGAATGAGAGAACTCCAGGTCCTCCTCAGCCAGGGTATCAAATTTGTAGAATTTAGCAAACGTGTTTGCCCCTGACCAAGTAGCTGCTCGGCAAAGTTGTAAAGCCAAGACCCCTCGGGCAGCCGCCCAAGATGAGCCCACCTTCCTTGTGGAATGGGCTTTTACAGATTTTGGCTGTGGCAGGCCTGCCACAGAATGTGCAAGCTGAATTGTACTTCAAATCCAACGAGCAATAGTCTGCTTAGAAGCAGGAACACCCAGCTTGTTGGGTGCATACAGGATAAACAGCGAGTCAGATTTTCTGACTCCAGCCGTCCTGGAAACATATATTTTCAGGGCCCTGACTACGTCCAGCAACTTGGAGTCCTCCAAGTCCCTAGTAGCCGCAGGTACCACAATAGGCTGGTTCAAGTGAAACGCTGAAACCACCTTAGGGAGAAATTGAGGACGAGTCCTCAATTCTGCCCTGTCCGTATGAAAAATTAGGTAAGGGCTTTTATAGGATAAAGCCGCCAATTCTGAGACACGCCTGGCTGAAGCCAGGGCCAACAGCATTACCACTTTCCATGTGAGATATTTTAAGTCCACAGTGGTGAGTGGTTCAAACCAATGTGATTTTAGGAACCCCAAAACTACATTGAGATCCCAAGGTGCCACTGGAGGCACAAAAGGAGGCTGTATATGCAGTACCCCCTTGACAAACGTCTGAACTTCAGGAACTGAAGCCAGTTCTTTCTGGAAGAAAATCGACAGGGCCGAAATTTGAACCTTAATGGACCCTAATTTTAGGCCCATAGACAGTCCTGTTTGCAGGAAATGCAGGAAACGACCCAGTTGAAATTCCTCTGTAGGGGCCTTCCTGGCCTCGCACCACGCAACATATTTACGCCAAATACGGTGATAATGCTGTACGGTTACATCCTTCCTGGCTTTGATCAGGGTAGGGATGACTTCATCCGGAATGCCTTTTTCCTTCAGGATCCGGCGTTCAACCGCCATGCCGTCAAACGCAGCCGCGGTAAGTCTTGGAACAGACAGGGTCCCTGCTGGAGCAGGTCCCTTCTTAGAGGTAGAGGCCACGGGTCCTCTGTGAGCATCTCTTGAAGTTCCGGGTACCAAGTCCTTCTTGGCCAATCCGGAGCCACGAGTATAGTCCTTACTCCTCTCCTTCTTATGATTCTCAGTACCTTGGGTATGAGAGGCAGAGGAGGGAACACATACACTGACTGGTACACCCACGGTGTTACCAGAGCGTCCACAGCTATTGCCTGAGGGTCCCTTGACCTGGCGCAATACCTGTCTAGTTTTTTGTTGAGGCGGGACGCCATCATGTCCACCTTTGGTTTTTCCCAACGGTTCACAATCATGTGGAAGACTTCTGGGTGAAGTCCCCACTCTCCCGGGTGGAGGTCGTGTCTGCTGAGGAAGTCTGCTTCCCAGTTGTCCACTCCCGGAATGAACACTGCTGACAGTGCTATCACATGATTTTCCGCCCAGCGAAGAATCCTTGCAACTTCTGCCATTGCCCTCCTGCTTCTTGTGCCGCCCTGTCTGTTTACGTGGGCGACTGCCGTGATGTTGTCTGACTGGATCAGCACCGGCTGACCTTGAAGCAGAGGTCTTGCTAGGCTTAGAGCATTGTAGATGGCCCTTAGCTCCAGGATATTTATGTGAAGTGATGTCTCCAGGCTTGACCACAAGCCCTGGAAATTTCTTCCCTGTGTTACTGCTCCCCAGCCTCTCAGGCTGGCATCCGTGGTCACCAGGACTCTAGCAGATCCCACTGGAAGGTTCTTGCGTGGAATCTGCCGAATGGGATTGCTTCGTAAGAAGCCACCATCTTTCCCAGGACCCTTGTGCATTGATGCACTGAGACTTGGCCTGGTTTTAGGAGATTTCTGACTAGTTCGGATAACTCCCTGGCTTTCTCCTCCGGGAGAAACACCTTTTTCTGGACTGTGTCCAGGATCATCCCTAGGAATAGAAGTCGTGTCGTCGGGATCAGCTGCGATTTTGGAATATTGAGAATCCAACCGTGCTGGCGCAGCACTATCTGAGATAGTGCTACTCCGACTTCCAACTGTTCCCTGGATCTTGCCCTTATCAGGAGATCGTCCAAGTAAGGGATAACTAAAACTCCCTTCCTTCGAAGGAGTATCATCATTTCGGCCATTACCTTGGTAAAGACCCGGGGTGCCGTGGACAATCCAAACGGCAGCATCTGAAACTGATAGTGACAGTTCTGTACCACAAACCTGAGGTACCCTTGGTGAGAAGGGTAAATTGGGACATGTAGGTAAGCATCTTTGATGTCCAGAGACACCATATAATCCCCTTCTTCCAGGTTTGCAATCACTGCTCTGAGTGACTCCATCTTGAATTTGAACCTTTGTATGTAAGTGTTCAAGGATTTTAGGTTTAAAATTGGTCTCACCGAGCCGTCCGGCTTCGGTACCACAAATAGTGTGGAATAGTACCCCTTTCCCTGTTGTAGGAGGGGTACCTTGATTATCACCTGCTGGGAATATAGCTTGTGAATGGCTTCCAATACTGCCTCCCTGTCTGAGGGAGACGTCGGTAAAGCAGACTTTAGAAAACGGCGGTCTTTTCTCCCGCTTTTTGGTGAGTTCTGGCAGGGGTTAAAATACATCCATATAGCCCTGGGGGTTATATGTGATGTATTTATGTCAGCCAAGGTGTTTACATTGCTGCTCAGGGCGCCCCCCCCTAGCGCCCTGCACCCTCAGTGACCGAAGTGTGAAGTGTGCCTGAGTAACAATGGCGCACAGCTGCAGTGCTGTGCGCTACCTTGTTGAAGACTGATGTCTTCTGCCGCCGATTTTTCCGGACCTCTTCTTGCTTCTGGCTCTGTAAGGGGGCCGGCGGCGCGGCTCTGGGACCGAGCTCCGAGGCTGGGCCTGTGTTCGATCCCTCTGGAGCTAATGGTGTCCAGTAGCCTAAGAAGCCCAATCCACTCTGCACGCAGGTGAGTTCGCTTCTTCTCCCCTTAGTCCCTCGATGCAGTGAGCCTGTTGCCAGCAGGTCTCACTGAAAATAAAAAACCTAAAACTAAACTTTTCACTAAGAAGCTCAGGAGAGCCCCTAGTGTGCACCCTTCTCGGCCGGGCACAAAAATCTAACTGAGGCTTGGAGGAGGGTCATAGGGGGAGGAGCCAGTGCACACCAGGTAGTCCTAAAGCTTTACTTTTGTGCCCAGTCTCCTGCGGAGCCGCTATTCCCCATGGTCCTTACGGAGTTCCCAGCATCCACTAGGACGTCAGAGAAATGAGGAATAACATGCTGTGCAAGCCATACAAATATTTACAGACTGGTTTTGTGTTTACATTAGCCTACAGTATATAATAGTTCTTTACCCTTTACACTGTCATTTAATGCAACTTTTCTTGCTGAATAATGCAGGAAGCAATTAGGAAACTATGGCCCTCATTCCGAGTTGATCGCTCGCAAGGCGAATTTAGCAGAGTTGCTCACGCTAAGCCTACGCCTACTGGGAGTGTATCTTAGCTTCTTAAAATTGCGACCGATGTATTCGCAATATTGCGATTACAAACTACTTAGCAGTTTCAGAGTAGCTTCAGACTTACTCGGCATCTGCGTTCAGTTCAGTGCTTGTCGTTCCTGGTTTGACGTCATAAACACACCCAGCGTTCGCCCAGACACTCCCCCGTTTCTCCGGCCACTCCTGCGTTTTTTCCGGAAACGGTAGCGTTTTTATCCACACGCCCCGAAAACGCTGTGTTTCCGCCCAGTAACACCCATTTCCTGTCAATCACACTACGTTCGCCAGAGCGAAGAAAAAGCCGTGAGTAAAAATACTATCTTCATTGTAAAATTACTTGGCGCAGTCGCAGTGCGAATATTGCGCATGCGTACTAAGCGGAATTTCACTGCGATGCGAAGAAAATTACCGAGCGATCAACTCGGAATGAGGGCCTATATTTTAGCAAAATGAGGGATTAGATGAGGCATCGCCAAGTGTGCTCCTGTCTACTTTATTCTGATGCCTTAGGCAGCAACAGTAATAGCACCCTTTCCATCCTTTATAAAGAGTTCCACGTTCATTTGATCTTGTGTTTTAAAAAACAAGTACTGTCATTTTTAAGAGTTATTTAATTGAAGCAAATATCATTTGTTTAGATTTTTGCATAAAAATTAGTCTTTTTCTTTTTTTGCTGTAACCTGAAAACTTTGTGCCTTATAGTGGGGGTGATTCTAAATTTAGCACAGCTACGATCAGACACACTGACATGTGGGGGGACACCCAGCACAGTGCTAGCCCGCCTCGCATGTCAGTCCCTTCCCCATCGCAGAAGTACAAAACCATTGCACAGCGGCGATGCTTTTGTACTTCAGAAGTAGCTCCCGGCCAGTGCAGCTCCTGACGTCACGCAGCCGCAGTGGCCCGCCCCCCGGCACTGCGGCACCGGCGCATGCGCAGTTCAGGCCTGATCGCTGCTGTGCGAACACACACAGCACCGATCAGGTCTGAATTAGCCCCATTGTCTCATTGTATGCATAGCTGAAGCCTAGCTCGGTGCTTTGGAGATGGCAGACTGAGCAGAGAGAGGCAGATGTAGATGTGGTAAAGACAATGAAGAATGGGTAAATGTGGAGCTGTCACAGAGAACCCGCGGGAGAACCCGGGGATGAGGTGTTGATAAATTTATATTGCCATACGTCTTTCTAAACCAACATTTAAGATCGTGTCATTTGTCACATAACAGTTTGTGAGCCTTGGCTATAGCTATCCAGAAAGGATGTATAGAGAATTGTAAATATGCTCAGATTCTAATTGTGCTGTCAAAATGTGGTGTAAGGAAGGTAAAAATGTAAATGTTAATAAAACAGTAGATTAAAAAATATTATGTACTAATTACTCAACAAGATTATAAAGCAATAAAAGAATGGAGAGTGTCACAAAATATTTGTGAATATTAAAATTTAGATGGCCATTTTTATGAGTTTTAGTGCTAAACGATATCTTTAGTCATACTTTTGCAATTGAGCAAATTCTAAGACAGGTTTACAATGCGCACATAACAGTTCTTCCGATTGTTCAGAAATGCCAAACGATTTAATAATCTGCTTTACTGCACATATTTATAAATATTTCTACACTCCCTAGAAGGTATAATTTTATTTTGACACTTTCATTTGCACTCTAATGTACTGTAATGAAACTATAGTGACAAAAGTAAAAGTGTGTGTGTGTGTGTGTGTGTGTGTGTGTGTGTGTGTGTGTGTGTGTGTGTGTGTGTGTGTGTGTGTGTGTGTGTGTGTGTGTGTGTGTATAAAGCCTGTATCAAAAATAAATGTATTTGGTTAAACATCAAATTCTGCTCTTCATAGTGTGTGACAGATGAGACAGTTGTCCTGTTCCTAGCTGATCACACTCACAGCACTCCACCTTTTTTTCTCTGCAGAAGAAACCACTTTTGAGGCCGGAGTAAAGGTTCAAATACACAGCCAGTCTGAGCCTCCTTTTATCCAGGAGTTGGGGTTTGGTGTGGCCCCCGGATTCCAGACCTTTGTGGCAACACAAGAGCAGAGGGTAGGTGGATTTTAGTTCTTTATTTTATGTGTATTTGATATCAATTTGGTGTAGGTACATCACGGGTAACAACAAGAGGAGAAAAGGAATCACTAGGATTTGTTGTGAGCAGCAGGGAGAAATATCTTGAGCCACAGACTCTTCAATCCATGCTGAGCACTGACAACAAGAGATCAGAAAATGACACTTGACTTTTCTTATCAAGTGTATTAGCTCTTGGAAGTTATACAGGAGGATCATGGCTCTTTTTATGGTTGGCTAGACCTTGTGCTATTGAGAAATTATACAACAGAGCTTAATGAGCACCCAGTATAGAAAGCAGAGAAGCTCCATCATGTCTACATTAGGATGTCATCACTCCTCTCAGTGTGTAAATGACTCACAAATGAACACTGTCTATCACTGATTGATGCACTTGTGGTGACAGAGAGGTGCAGGTCTGCGAGAGATTTCCAGGGGAATGTTCCTGTATCCGCCTCGATAATGAGGCTGCAAAATTAATCTTTGATTGATATACTTCGCCCACGCTGTACACTCCGATGGGGATAAAGCTGAAATGCTAGTTTCACCTTGGGTTATACTTGTCATCATATATACTGCAAGTGGCAGTAAACAGTAAGCTGCACTCAAATAATAGTACAAGTCTAACTACCCTTAAAGGAAAGCATTTGACGTGATATTTTAGTGTTGGGGAGAAACATATTAAATGCTTTAATATCTTTTATGATACAGTACCAATTCAGTGTTGCCAGTGGATGTACAGTATGTACAGTACTTTTATTTCATATAGCTATACACTGTTCCTGTGTCAGAGTGACAGTAGCTCCCATCACTATTCTGTGCTGTTGAGGGACCCTGCTCCTTCCACTACGAAAGATACAGTAGTCCCTGGTGTTCTGCGTTCACCTTCTCATACTATGATATACTGCTGTCACATGCAGCCGTCACTAGCATAATCACATAAATGGTAATCCCACAAGATCATATTCCTCACTGTAATGAGCTGCTGTAAACATTACCGTAATCTGATTAATTAACAGACGGCTCATAATTGACAAATAGGCGGTAACAAATACAATTGTTCTCAAGTCCTAGTCAAATATGCTATAATACACAATGTGCCTCACTAAAGTCACTGGTATCCAGCTATTGTATATTCTCAAGAATTTTCGATCAGCCCCCAAAATTACTTCTTGCATTGTCTGAAGATTATAGATACATTTAATGAAAATATTGTTACTGTATTTTTAAAATACTAGGTTATGGTGATATATGTGTACACCCCTGTAAATAATATACTGTATGTTCACATTGCATTCTGATGCTATTGCTTATAATCAGCACAGTTGCTGCAAGCTTACCAAAAGCTGTGCCTGGCCACCTCTCCCAAGCGGACACATACCTAATATGTTTCTTCACTGTTCTCATGTTTTCTTTTTAGTAGTATTTAGCTTGGAGAGACTCTGGTTTATTTTATAGTCTCCATTCTATCAATTAACCTATCCCAAATCATGCTGCATCTAATAGGTATGGTTTATTTAACTCTTGTAGTGATAGCAGTCAGTGGAGACCTGATACAGGATCTCTTGCACGGCTGGAAAGGCTGACTGCTAGGAAAAGCCCTTGTGATTTCTTCTAAACAAAGAAGCATTACAGCATTTTAATTAAATGCCATTTACTGCAATTTTGGTAACGAGAATCAAATAAGGTAGCCTATTTGAATTCCCTTGCTCTTATTATGTCTCAGTAATGACACTGCCCACAGAAAGATGCTGAACCTATTTTTCCCCCCACGAAGAACCATAAATTCAGCATTGCAATCCTTCTATCAGATACCGGATTCATACTTGCTTGCTCAAGCCTATGGACCGCCCACTTCTCTTGGAATTTGGATACGGCCGGTAATCTAGTTTCCTGGGAGTATAGGATGACCCCTCAAATTTTGGGTATCTAGAAAATTGCAGGAGAGCATACAAGTATGACCTGATCCAAGCATGCAGTGGTGTAAACAACAACTTTCTTCCTGGCAGTGCTCAAGGCCAGGTTAAGGTTTGTGGAGGCCCAGGGCAACTAACTTGTGGGGTCCACTGCCAATAAAACGACCAGTATGAGATTCTGGTGATGTTATTAAAAAGTATAAGGTGTAAATACTCCCAGTACCACTAATGAATTAAACACACTGTAGTATGTACCTTCAGCCATGCCATGCCAGGGCCGTAACTAGGTGTGTGCGGAAGGGGCACCGCACATAGTGCTGCAGGGTAGGGGGCGCTGTTGGTGGCACTTGTCAATTATCTGTTTTAATTACTTTCACTTGCAGATTACCCCCTTTTTGAAGCCCAGCATCTCCTGACCACTGCTGTCTCCTACCCTGACCCTTCTGTCACTTATACCTATATAACATTCATGAACACAACTTGAGTTTTCTTTGTTATTCAGTCACACTGTCCTTTTATTACATTTCAAGATGCTGAAATACACGGGATTCGAACCTATTACTTGTTGCATTGCAGGCAGCCATCTATTCATTGAGCTATCTGCTCTTGCGTAGAAAGCTAGAGAATCCTAAGCTACAGAATTCTAACTATTTGAAGCTTACCTTGTATTTTGTGAAAAAATGATCAGCATTGGGGCTGAGCAGATCTATGTAGGGTGTGGCTGCAAGTGAAATGATGTGTGGCTGCACACTGCATAGACCTGCTCAGTTGCAATATTGATTATTTTTTTTACAAAGTACCAACAACTTCATATAGTGTTTATAGTTTTTATGCAAACTCAAATAGCTCAATGAGTGGGGTGTTCGATTGGAATTCAACAGGTTATAGGTTTGAATCCTGGGGATATGTGTTATTTAATAAAGGGTATTGTAATTGAATAACAACGAGCTCTTAAGTTAAGTTCATGAATGTGGTACAAAGAAGATTTGTGTCCAAATCCATTTTCTTGCAGTGGTCTATAAATGTGTGTGTATTATTTATATATAATATAATATAATATAATATGTTATCATACATTATATATTATAAGATATATAAAATGTGGGAAGGGGCATCATAGCATGGTTTTTCTCTGGGATCAATCTTGGCATGCACCTTATGTCCCTATTGGAAAAATGGGGGGCGCCAATTCTCTCTCTGGCACTGGGCACCAAAAAGTCTAGTTACGGCTCTGTGCCATGCAGAAACCCCAGGTCACATGTGCCAGAGTGGTCCCCATATTGGTAGTCCTCCATAAGGACTGGCAGTCCTCCATAAGTTTGTAGTTAAGGAAAGACTCACTTGTTTGTAACATTACTCCTACTAAGATTGTTCAATTAAACACCGTAAAGGCAGAACACACCAATATAGGAAGATCAACCCATACTGTACATGCAACTTGTTTAATCATATCAGCAGAAGACTGGGGCCTGATATTAGATAAGTTAGAGAAGTATTTGTTGCTGTTTTGTCTGTTTTAAAGTATAATGCGCATAAAAATAATTTATTTGAGACCCAGAGATAAGCTAAATTGCATTGGAACTTTCATTTTCTTAACAGCAAGATGTTCTTTTGTAGGTCAATTGAAGAACGCTGCATGAACCCACTTGGGTTCTATTACAGAGGATTTATAAAGGCAATTGCTTGTACTTTGCTCGCTATCAAAACAATCATTACATTCTACAGGAAACGGCATTGATATATTTTTTGAATATAGCAAGTTGTATGTAGACCTGATTGTGACTTCACGGTAATAACAATTGACATTAAAGCTTGTGCATTCCTCTAACGTGTCTTTCTCAGCTTCTCTCAGTGGAGAACCACTTATGTATTTATCTGTCATATTGTCAACAAATAGAACCAGCGAAGAAGAGTTGGAGTAGAAATTGTATAGGACAAAAAATAATCCGACTTTGGTTGTGCGTAGGTACCAGTGCAGCAAAAAAAAAAAAATGACAGTATGGCTTTTAACTGGTCTAATTAACATCTTCATAACAGAAGGCAGATTTGTGTTGGAAAAAAATGTATTTCTAAATTTAACGATGCAAATTTTGCTATGGATTGCTGTCTCTTTATTTTATGGGCACAGGAATAATTCCAAAGTACCATGCTTATGCATTTCCTGAAATCCTACTGCACAGTAATTGTGTTCACAGATTGGGACTGGTATGAAATACCGGTGATAGGATGCTGGCGGTCACATGACCAACAGCAGCATCCCGATACTGAAGAACTCGACATCCTAGGGGGTAAGTATTTTTGCCCTCTCTTCTCCCCTTCCCTAAACCTTACCCTCTGGGGGTGGCGAATGGGGCTAACCCTTGGGGTGTCAGCTAGGGCTAACCACCACTGTAGTGCCTAACCCTAACCCTCTCCCCCCTACCCCGGGCCCTAACCCTTAACCCTTACCTGAATACCAATACTTACCTTTGAGATGTCGGCTATCAGTGTTCCAGCGACAGTCTCCTGCATAGTGTCAATATTCTGTTGTCGATCACATGCCCACCGGGATACTGAATGCATCCCTACGTATTAGCGCAGCTATAGATAATTGCCCCACAATTGTGTTTTTTCATTCTGAGTATGGAAATACCAGATAACTATACATTTTGCAAGGTGCTATAGGAAGGGACGCCAAAAGTAACCCCAGGCCCTTAAAGTGGATGCTTCTTGTGAGGTCCTCTTAGGCTGAACATTAAACCTATGGGTTTTGGATGCATAGCCCCTCCCTTACCAGGCAGCACCTCCAGCATCTTTAGGCTTGTACACATTATTCGATAAAATAAACAACGTCGCTCATTTTGACCCTTCCTGTGTGACGTTGCTTACTATATCGATCAGTGTGTACGCTGTAAACGACGAGCGATGCGCGGCCCCGTGGGTCGTTAATGACCCTAGGTCTCGGCTATACATGCAGCTCAATTTAGACTCATTGCCCAAAGCTGCATGCTCCGGCCGGCAGCGGCAATATGTCACTGTGCGATATCATTAGCGATATCACACAGTGTGTATGCCCGCCGTCAGGCAGCCTTGATCAGTAGGGACACACTAGGCGAGGTCACTCATCGAGCACATTGCCTAGTGTGTACCCACCTTTATCTAGTGTGTACCCACCTTTATAGCTACACAGCATTTAATGTTTCTGATCAAATCCATCAGTTGTTTCAAATATTTCAGCTCTAAACTATTAGGCCAGGTATTTCTTAGCTCATTTTTGCAGTGTGGCTGGAGCAATATACAGTCTGTTACAGTAAGCCTCATATGTCAAACTAGGATTTTCCTGTACATTTGAAGCTTGCCAGCAGGGCCCTCTGATCTCTTTGTCTGTCTGTTAATATTCAGACCTATATGTAATAGCCAGCAAGATGCTGGCAGTAGGGAGAGTTTGGCTGTGTAGCCACTACTGTAGACTCAATGCAGCCATTTTGCCTAAAAACAAATTGCTGCTTTAAATTTAGTGGCTGCATCTTGAAAAGTCTCGCTGCTGTGTTTGACCCAAATTGTAAACTGGAGCAGAGTATTCTGGTACTGTATAAATAAATAATCATCCAGCTGCTGTGTGTTTGGATGTATTGTATTCTTCCTAAGTAGGTATGTGATGGATATGCTGTTCTGTGTTGCTATATTGTGGCATATTAGCTAAATAACAATACTTTGGATACTATATGAAATACAAAACACTGTTTATGGTACAGTTTGGTTGTAGTCTTAGGATACATTTCTCTCTTGGGTTTCAACTACTTCAGCAATATGAGTTAACTTCTTCAGACCTGTGAATGTGTTTTGGGTTTTATTCTGATCCTAAAATGTGTCAAATTTGTCCTGAAAAGAGGTAAGTACTAGTCACAAAGAAGCAACTCCAAAGCTACAGTATGTAAAAACATAATTTTTTTTGTCTTCCAATATCCTCAGTTATATGTATATGCAAGATCGGCAAAGAGAGGGTTCTGTATATGTCTGTCTATTTATTTTTTATCTATTTCTCAAACTTAAGGTGCATACACACTAGACGACGTACATGCTGAGCGATATGACCGTTCATATCGCTCAGTGACGTCACGCAACGGCCGGGCCATGCAGGCAGCTCCTGGACGACAGTCCAGATTGAGCATGAATGCACCACCAACACCGAGGGTCGTTAACGACCAACAGTGATGCGCATCGGTCATCGTCGACGGAATACACACTTGCCAAGAAAGTGAACAATGTCGCTCAGGAAGGGTGAAAATGAGCGATGCCGTTCATTTTATCGGCAAGTGTGTATGCACCTTTACTTTCAGAAATTTCAGGCAAAGGATTTGAACACAAAACATACTATACCTTTTTCCTAGACTTACAATACACAGTCATACTGTGATTTGTGTGTATATTGTCAATAATTTCTTTAATTAAAATCCTCCTATATTTAAAAAACACGTTGTTCAGCATGCCATGCAGGTACTGTACTTACATCCTTAATCATTTTACCTATTTATAGCCAATCATAATTATTAAAGTTTAAACCATTGCAGCTAAGCAGATCTATGTAGTGCATAGTCACACAACATAGCCACACAGTACAAGCAGCCACAGATTTGCTGTGGTGCCACACACTACATAGAACTGCTTAGCTGCAATGATTTAAACTGACAATTACAATTAGTTTCATATAGTTAGAATTACAAGGCTTCCTATTGAGGAGCTATCACAGTAGCTCCATGTGTTAGGTGCCTGACCGTAGTAAGTGAGGTTGATAGTTCAAGTCCTATATTTGGAATACAGATCATTGACTGTTTTAAATGCAGGGGAATTTAACGAAAGTTGCACATGTCTCCTGTACATATGGCAACCTATCAGATACCTTCCTGTCCCCCGCCCCCAAAACAACTATGGAACATGAGGGGAAAAATAGTGATGGTGATAAAACATTTGCTGCTTACCAGTAAAGGGTTTGCCATCATAAAAATGTATATACTAATGACACTGCCTTTTCAGAAATATGAATTATTACATGGAAAGCTGTATTACACTAAAGTGTGTGATGTAATACTTTCTTGCTGTCTGTGATTTCAGCTTCTCATTGGTCCCTTATATAGCCCCCATTTGTTGTCAGGGGCTATGAAAAAACATTATGAGCACTGCCAAACATGTCTGCATTAAGCAGTCCCTGGAATGGGAACAAGTTAGTGTATATGGGTGGTCATTCTGAGTTGTTCGCTCGCTAGCAGTTTTTAGCAGCCGTGCAAACGCTATGCTGCCGCCCACTGGGAGTGTATATTAGCTTAGCAGAAGTGCGAACGAAAGGATCGCAGAGCGGCGGCAAACTTTTTTGTGCAGTTTTAGAGTAGCTCAAAACCTACTCAGCGCTTGCGATCATTCAGACTATTCAGTTCAGTTTAGACGTCACGAACACGCCTTGCGTTCACCCAGCCACGCCTGCGTTTTTCCTGGCATGCCTGCGTTTTTCCGAACACTCCCTGAAAACGGTCAGTTGACACCCAGAAACGCCCACTTCATGTCAATCACTCTGCGGTCAGCAGTGCGACTGAAAAACTTCGCTAGACCCTGTGTGAAACTACATCGGCGCGTGCGCATTGCGACGCATACGCATGTGCAGAAGTGCCTTTTTTTTGCCTCATTGCTGCACAGCGAACGAATGCAGCTAGCGGTCAACTCGCAATGATCCCCATGGTCATGCCATATACCATTTTTTCAATGTTTATGTGTGTTTTAATTTTTTTTCTTTGTTCAAAATGTGCTAAAAGTTGATGTCAAATTATGTAAATTATTTGTATTTGTATTTGCTAGGACATGTCCTAGATGGCCACATTACTACAGGGATGTTGCTTTTACTACAGACAGAGTTTACTTTTTAAACAGCATGTGTTGAACAGAAAGCCAGCAATCAAAATAAAATTATTTGTGACATTCTCTTGATACCTTGCCTGGCAGCTGGAACTATCAATATCAGTGCCATCTGAAGAGTGATGATTATTATGTTGTTCTATAACACAGTTTATATAAAGCAGCGCAGCCTTTTCAGAGTTCTCAGACAAGATAGTCTGCCCAGTTGTATGTACTTAAACAATTTAGGTTTCCTTAACACTCAAGAACCACTATATATATATATATATATATATATATCGAGAGATAGATAGATAGATAGATAGATAGATAGATAGATAGATAGATAGATAGATAGATAGATAGATAGATAGATAGATAGATAGATAGATATAGGAAAAAATGGGTTATAGACAAAACTTATTTGTCCACTATTCGGCATTTATTGATTAAAAAACAACGGCATTCCAAGTGCAACAATCCATAGTTTGTTAATGCAACCACAGTTCAGTTTCAGGCCTATTAGGGCAAATATCAATCTAGAAAAAGTGTCTCCATAAGGCTGGACAACATGATGGGAACTATAATTCATTGCACGTTTGTTAATTTGCGGCATATATATATATATATATATATATATATATATATATAGTGATTTCCTGAAGGTTGCAGAATTCTCCTAGCCTTCTGTTTATGCTCACAATTGTTCTTTCCACGTAGACATGCCCTGGGATTTTATGGCTTCCCAAATGAATGTTATGCTACCAGTGTTTCTTTTCCCTTGAAATTAGATAAAATATTCTTTCTTTCTTTCTTTTTCTTTCTTTCTTTCTTTCTTTCTTTCTTTCTTTCTTTCTTTCTTTCTTTCTTTCTTTCTTTCTTTCTTTTCTGTACTTAGAGGCTTTTAGAGGTTTCTGTAGTTAGGTAGAGGCTTTTAGATCTGGAAATTTGAAAGTAGAAACACTGGGGTCAATTTACTAAGGTGTGAGTTTTTTAGAACTGGTGATGTTGCTCATAGCAACCAATCAGATTCTACTTAACATTTATCTAGCTGCTTCTACCTCACCAGTTCTAAAAACTCACGTCTTAGTAAATTTACCCTACAGTATGCAATGTTTTCTAGTCTGGAGACATGGCAGCTCCTATTTTCTTTAAAGGCTTCTTTATACAGCCTGAGAGATCCCCAAATCTTTTGGCAAAGCTTCAGCTGTCAGTGAGTAGGCAGGGTAGATCAAGCAAGTAAGGAACATCCAAAGTAGAAGATAAATATATTCAGACCCATCTACAGGTATTTTTGAGATGCTGTGCTTCTCCCAGCAATCCACCTGTTATCCCCATACTAAATGTGCAAAATAAGCTATTCTGCCACCTTGTTTTATATAATCTAATATCCCCAAAATACTTAAATTCCATTGCAATATAAATACAAAACAATGACATTAACAAAAAAAGGAGCTGAGCAATCAGAAGAATCATTAAAAATTACTGCTTTACCCTCCTACAGTATATATACTTAAGGGTATATTCAATAAGAGTCGGATCCATTCCGACACGCATTTGTCCGAATGGATCCGACAACCTATATTTAAAGAGTGGCCAAATCCGACTGTCGTATTTGGCTGCTGCTGCTTCTCTCTCACCCCGGCCTTGCTGCTCCCCGGCGATGCTTCTCCTCTGGCGCTGCTTCTCCCCCGGTGCTGCTGCTCTCCCCAGCGCTGCTCCTCTCTCACCCGGGTGCTGCTGCTCTCCCCGGTACTGCTCCTCTCTCACTCGGGCGCTGCTGCTCTCCCCGGTACTACTCCTCTCTCACCCGGGCGCTGCTGCTCTCCCCGGTACTGCTCCTCTCTCACCTGGGCACTGCTGCTCTCCCTGGCGCTGCTCCTCTCTCATTCTGGTGCTGCTGCTCACCCTGGAGAGAGAGATCATCAGCTGGGCAGGGTGGATGGAGGAGGCGGCGGCAATGTCAATCCGACTTTTTACAAAGTCGGACTGACATTGTCAGAAACGGGACCAAAACCTGTCAGATTTGGTCCCCTTTCCGACAGAAGCACGCGGATCGGCGGCTATTCCGCCGATCCACGTGCATTTCCCGACTTGTCAGAAAAAACGGGGCCGCACTGAATAGGTCGGAACCCATTCCAACCTAAACCTGGCGGAAACTGACATCTTTACAACAAGACGGCCGTTTCCACCAGGTATTGAATACACAACTATGTACACTATAGACATGCCAGTCCTATGTATGCAACTTAACAGTGGCCCAAAAACAGTGTACCACTGGGCATACCCACAATAAGTACTAAAATGTGCCTTTCGCTCCCCCTATCCATGTGACAATTTGGTCCAGTCTGTCTACAAAACTTTACTAGTCTAACTGGGGTGAAGTAATCCATTGTAATATATAAAGTTGTGTCTATTGGAATTTGGCATACAATGTGGTCTGACATGCACACCCTTGAATATAAGACTCCTCTCCATCCCAAAAAAGTTACCCAGATCAGCTTCACATTTCAGTCTGACTAATGACAAATCTCTTTCTCTTGTCAAGAAACACACAAATCACAGAAATAGATTTACTGGGCCCTAGGAGAGTTTTTATTTTTATAGGCAATTTTTATAGGCATTTCATTTAAAACTGACTGTGTCCCCAAACTGGGTCCTTTAGTCAAGATGTAGTTGCAAAGGCCTAAAATAAGCTAATATGGGTATTTCAAGCTCTGTTAGAATTTGAGCAAAGGACTTTAATTGATCCTGCATTTACAACTGTCACACCATATAAATCCCAAATGTAGTCTTGAGTTTGTTTCCTGCCATTCTTGATAAATCTGTAAATTATATAAATTGAGAGCATTGATGTGTGAATTGATGTCTGAGTACCCACCATGCCCTTTTTCAGGTAAATCCACAAAAACACAAAGGCATGCATTGATTGCTTTTCAGTGCACAGTGGTGCGGACCGGGGAGTGGGCGTGCACCTTGAACTGAAATATTATAAGTATTCAGTAAATTCTCACTAGCCTGGCTATTTCTCCCGAATCAAAGATACAGTATCTTCTATTCTCTGATTTCCAGTTTTCACCTTTTTTAATTTTTTTATAAAAAATTTAAGAAAAACAAACAAATATGTTCACTGTGCATAAAAATCCTTCCCCTGATAGGCCTGTTGAATAAATGAATATACATGAAAGCCTCAGCACCCCGTCTCTCAGCCAGACATTTTACAGTCTTGTGGTTTTCCTATATTCACAGCACACAGTGCATAGATCCAATGTCAGGCTTGCTGGGAAAACACAACAGAAAACATTACATCAATTACTATGCACAACCCATCAGCTCAGCAGCTTGCTTCAAGCACTCTAATTGCTGTGTTAACCAATTGATTTATCGTAAGGTTGGTACTTTCTGATCTATGTTTAATAAAACAGAAGTTGCACCTAGAGAAGGATTACAAAGAGGAAGATAAGAGGGCCCCCAACATGGCGGATCACATCAGGGAAAACAGATCGCTCAGGGCATCCAGTATACCCTTTTCAATATAGTGTAGAAAAAATCCTCAGTCCCCATATGCATTTGCTATATTTTATGTATATTTGCATTATTCCCACTGCTGTATTATGTATATGTACTACCGGTAACACAGAATTTATGTATGTATTTTCACTGGTTTGCTTTTTGTGTGTGTGTGTGTAAAATGGAGTTTTTGCACATCTGTGCTGTGGAATGAAAGTTTCAGCAGCAAAATGTAATTAAAGTATCACATTTAATTAATGTGTCATAATAATACCATAATATTGAAGCCTGTGCTATCGTAGAAATGCTTTCCCACTCTCAGGTGCTGAAAAACATAAACACCTCAGCCAAATAATTTTGAATGTGGAAAGACAAGTGGTATAAGTTCGGCGACGTGGGACGTGGTCATGCGTGTAGATGGTGACATTAAAACTATTGGATGATCATTGTGAATGTCTGCGGTATTGATACAATGTGAATTTGTTGAGATATTGTTTCTTTTTCAGGTTCCGCCACTAATATTCTTAGTGTCCATGCTTCTTTGACTTTAGAGGGATACTACGCACTGTCTTTGATGGCACACCAACAAATGACGCCACCTACTCCAGGCTATGGCCATGCTCTCGGCCAAAAACAATGGCTCCCCTTTGCCACGCAGTCACGCGTACGAAACATGATTCCACCTGAAAAATAACAATATCTCAACAAATTTGCATTGTATCAATACCTCAGACATTCACAATGATCATCTAATAGCTTTAGGGTCACCATCTACATGTATGTTCATGTCCCGCATCATTGAACTCATATCACTTGCCTTTCCACATTCCATATTATTTTGTCCAGTGTTCTTACCTGTTATAAATGGCAAAGGGGTCTATTTATGAAGCAGTGAAAAGAGTGGAGCAGTGAGTCTATGGAGAAGTTGCCCATGGCAACCAATCAGCTGCTCCGTACAATTGGTATAGTATGCAAATTAGAAATGTTACTTCAATGCTGATTGGTTGCCATGGGCAACTTCTCCACTGGCTCACTTCTCCACACTTTACACTGCTTCATGAATAGACCCCAAAACCTAGCACTTTGTTCTTGCATTTAACAGAGAATTCTAAGGGGGGTATCCAATTACCTGCGGTCAATGACAAGAGGTAATTTCTTCACCGGAGGCTATCCAATTAGCCCAGATAAACCAGCACGATTATTGGCTTATCAGGGATATTATTTCAACTGCCTCAGGCATGTGAAACCAAATCCCTGAAAGCAGCTCTGTTTTCATGTGAAAACAGAGCTGCGGCCAGTGAAAACACACAGGTTTCACTGAAACTATGTATTTTCATGAGAAAATGTACATGGATAATTGGATAACCTGTAAAAAAATATCACAAAAGCATCTGCAAAAATCATGAAAAACTGACGTTTTCGCACCCGATGTTTTATCTTGAATAATTGGATACCCCCGTAAGTGTGCTCTTAAAGCTTTCCTTGCATAATGAGTATAAAGATCTCCATACTAGTGTATGGTGACTGTGGCCAGAATGGGAGCTGAAGGGTAAGCAGGAGCTCTTAGTGATATCTCCTGCATTACAACAGTACTAAATAGTTCCAATACCTGGATGAAAAGGCCTATTTTTATTACGTTTAGTTATGATGAATAGGCCTATATATTAGTACAGTGTCAGCCCTTCTGAACGCTGTAAGTGCACACTGCATACTTGTGTGTACAGGTCCAATCACAGACATTAGCGTAAAAATGTATATATCAGGCTTTGATAAAATGTGTTAAAATAAATTCTCCTGTGTGCAAGCATTGGCTTTTGAGCTTCAATACCATGAATAGCATTGAATCTTGTTTTATATTATATTATGCCGCAGAAAGCAGAAAGAGAGCATGCCTCTACACTTCATTATCCTTTTCTGAATCTTATTTCCAGGTGTTACAGAAATGTAACAAAGTCTGTTTTGAGCTGATGAATGTAAAGTGGTTGTATGCCTGCCTGTCTGGAAGCCGCAGCCCTTTTTTGACAGAGATTTGCTTCAGAACACTGAAAAAGAGGAGTGTTCATTGTTGCAGGTGGCGACATACAATACTTTACAGTGGCTCCGGTACAGAGGGAGGATGTGAACCCCTTTAATCAGTACAACAGACGATACTGCCGGAGGAATTCACTTTTTAATTAAATGCATGCATGTAGATGAATAATCCTGCTGGTCTGGTGCCTCAGGCAAGGTTCCCTCTCTAGTTTTATCAATATTCTGCAGGTTTCAGTGATCTGTGAGATGAAAAAAACAACATTAAGGCAGCGCTGTATATGTAAAGTATTCCCTTTATCAATAGCAGCATAAACACTGTAAACACTGTAAGATGACAGAATAACAAACCATGAAGCTAGTTACATAAATTACCACATTTACACTACAGTATGTCATATCTGCTACAAAACATTCATAAAAGCGTTATTCAGAAACTGCTAATATCATGGGCAACATGTGGCACAGTGGTTAGCATTACCGTCTCACAGCGGTGGGTTTATGAGATCAATTCCCAGGGCCCTGCCATAAAATTGATTGTAAATTAGCCCCAAAGCAGTAGAAATATAGCACTTATGTAGCCATCAGTATGCTGGAGAGCAGTGGCCATTTTCTTATAGCACACATCCTTCATATTGGGGGAAGAGTGATGGCATCATTATTGTGTTGTGATCACCCAGCCTTGCCTCATAAAGGTTGGTAGACTTTTCAGGGAGTTATAGGGGGTACACACAGAGAGATCTGTGCTTAATTTCTAAGCAATCTGACTTGCTTAGAAATTAAGCACGGATCTCTCCGTGTGTATGCCCCATAGCAATAGCGATAGCGATGTGCGGCCCCGCGCGTCACTATTGCCGGTTCTGAATGCAGGCACAATCTAGTCAGGTCTCTCACTTCACCGCTGTGTGAAGTGAGCGGCCCCCTGCCAGCTTCGCTCAGCACACATCGCGCTGAGTGCTGAGCGGGGGGGGGGGGGAGATATATGTGTTCTGCGGTCTGTGATAGATCGCTCAGCACACAACATCTCCATGTATGTACCCCCTTTAGGGAGATTACCAATATTTTCAGGGAGTCTCCCTGACATTCACGTAAAGTTGGCATGTACTATGTTTGTGTTTTAGTGAGTTTAGGGGTCTACAGCATGTTCTAAGCCTTGGAGAAAGATAAAGTGGAGAGAGATAAAGTACCAGCCAACCAGATCCTAGCTGTCATTTTTCAAACAAGGCCTGTAACATGACAGTTAGGAGCTGATTGGCTGGTACTTTCTCTCTGTCTACTTTATCTCTCTCAAAGGCTTAGTCCGTAGACCCCTTAGACTGTAAGCTACAAATAGGCAGGGACTGAATAACAAATTTTGGGGCAGATGTATTAACCTGCAGAAGGCATAAGGAAGTGATAAACCAGTGATAAGTGCGAAGTGATAAACATACTACCCAATCAGCTAACTGTTAATTTACATATTGGATCGGATTGGCTGGTGCGTTTATCACCTTGCACTTATCACTGGTTTATCACTTCCTTATGCCTTCTCCTTGTCAATACTTCTGCCCCACTCTCTGTACAGCACTGCATAATATGGTGGCACTATATAAGTCATAGTCTAAATCCAGATCCATTTAAATCAGATCAAACTGATGTATTTTCCAATTAGTTGCAAAAGGCAGCACAATCTAACTAGTACCCCTTTCACATCGCACAAATAACCCGGTATCGACACGGCATATTGCCGTGTCGACACGGGTCAGTGTGCGATGTGAAAGCACTTTCCGAGAATTAGCAGGTCGTCTGACCCGGTAATTCAACCCGGTATAAAAGAAGGATTATACCCGGGTTGAATACCGGGTCAGGTGCAGTGTGAATGGGAGCTGCGTCAATGCGACACGGTTCCCATTCACAGCATAGGGAGAGGCGGCGCAGGAGATGAGCTCATCTCCCAGCGCCTCCTCCAACCCCGCCCTGCTGCTGCTGCGCCCCACCGCTGCTATGGCAACCGACCCGGTATATTGCTGGGTCGGAAAGCCAGCAAAGGAGCGCAAATGCCGGATCCCACCCGGTAAGGACACGTTTCTTTTACCGGGTGGGATCCGGCATTTGCGATCTGAATGCGGTATAGGCCTCATCCAGCTTGTGGTATTATAAAAAGCAGAGTTCATTTGTTAGTTCAACTCACTGCGATAAATGAGAAATGATTCAGAAAGCAGTAGATTTGGTTGCCAGCAATTTCAAGTTCTTCAATCCAGTCCTGCAATCAAATAATTGTCCCAGCTTCCTTATTCAGTTTTTTCACCTTGCAATCATTGGTTGGTCAAACCCCTAGAAAATACGCAATTTGTCTCCTGCGCAATACTTTTTTCAAAAAGGCATGTGATAAAATGCATCAGGACTAGATATATAGGAATGTGGTAAACTTCCTATCTATTTTTTACAGCTGCTTCTTTACAATCTTTACAATTGGTGCAGCAGTATCCTATATAATATAACAGGCCAATGCAGCTGAGTTCAAGTGTTCTGCACGCTGGTGGCCACTAGATGGCGCCCAATGGAGCAACTTAAGGGCTAACATTACTGTCATGTTCTGCCATCGTTTTGATGGGCCGGTAACTAGTTTGCAGATAAATTACAATTGATCATATTTTGGGTTAGGTTTTTTCTGTTTCAGTAAAACCTGAATATTGCAAATGGAGAAATTAGTAATAAATCAAGGATGGTTACAAGATAAAAGGATGGATGAGACAAAGTCATAGAATAAGAGGCATGATAGGGCTGCTGTTTACACTTTCATTGGATTTGCACTCATTGGTGTTATCTGTCCATGTGTCCCTGCTGCAGACGATGCTTACATTGCTGCAGAAAAGCAAAGAATGTCACTGTCACTTTCCTGTAAGTGCTTTGTATTATTAACTTGATTCAATAGCTGCGCCTGCCGCTTTCCTGTAAGTCATAACATAGGGGTGTGTTTATCAAAAATTAAAAATCCCTATCGGTTTACCCTATATATCACATGGGTATTGTCAGTGGTAACACCTGCCTACCTGATAATATTTGGCAGGTTCAAGGGCGTTTTAACAGATGAGGGGGGTCCGTGCGCAGACTCCAAGTGGGCCCCCTCCTCTTTACAATGCACTAGACTCTGACATTTCACAGGTCTCTAGAAACATGGTGCCCGCGATGTTCCGGAGACTTAAACCCTACTGCAATGTGCAGCGGCCATTTTGCTGGTGAGTCTTTTTTTTTTAACCGTTACTGGTGCTCCGATGCGGGACTCCGGAAAGGTAAGTAAAAAACATGGGCGCAGTGTGTGCGGTGTTGGCCCCCCTTGATCGACGGGCCCGTGTGCACAGCACACATTGCACCCATTATAGAAATGACCAATTGTGGTTTCACAATACATGTTCTCAGATTCGTGATAGCATAAGAAAATGAATGAAAAATGCTAGCCACATCATGCATGCAGATATCCTGAGTCCTGCCTGAATAAAAACCTCCAGCTAACTCTTACCCTCCAGTCCAGTACCACTGAGGCCAGAAATATTTTCTAGACAAATTATGGTTATAGGGGTTTTATTTATTTATTTAAGATTTCTGCAGCAATAAGTAACAATAAAAAACCTGGGTGGCCAAAGTCACTGCACTACAGTAAATGCATTCTTTTTATCCATGTATTTCATTTATCATTTTACAATTTACTATACACCTTTGTAAGCAGAGAACCTGCCACCGGCTTCTTCCTTGGCCCTTTATTTCTTATTACAGTTTTATAGTACATTTTGCTGAACCTGGTGACATGCTCATTTTCAGCTAGCAGCATACTACATAACTACATCCCCATACTATACAGCATCCTTCTCTAACCCCTCTACAGAGCACACTCATTTAATGTACAGTAAGTGTGACAACTACTGTATATTCAAGATGACAGGTGTGACCCATGTGTTCAAGATGACAGATGCAGCTCTGTCCATTGGCTTTATGTCATATGAGAACTCAGTGGTCTTTTTTTTTTTCTGTGTATGTACAAGAGCTAAAGCAAATCCGGTATTTACTAAGATGAAGCAGACAATGTATTATAATGTATTATAATGTATTACAATGTAATACAATGTATTATAATTTTGCCTTGACTATGCTACTCTTTATTTTTATCGGTGTAAAATATTGTGTTTTCCTTTTGTACCATCTCTGTACTTTGAACGCATAATACTTTAAATCATCTATTATACACATTTACATTCAGCACTTCATACCAGATGTGTGAATGGTTTCATATAAATGTGAAGGTTAGTGTTTGCATATGAACAGAAGAGGCAGTAGTTGGATTCACATCATTTTTACAATAGCAGCAAACCTTGTATGGAGTATATGGCGTTTAACAAGTCTCTGTTAGATATTTTATTTGTTAGAATTAATAGGATTGGATTTTAAGCATCATAATGATGGACACTCTTGGTATTTGAGTGTACCAGGGAAAATTCAGTCTTTTATTAAGACTTGCTAGACAGGGGTGTATCTAGGCGTCTGAGCGCCCCTGGCAAAGTAAGTAACTGGCGCCCCCCACCTCCCCCACCCAGAGGGGGGGGTTACAGATAGGCTGAGGTCAGGAGCACTAAGGGAGAATAATAGGGAGGGTGTAGGTAGTAACAATGAGGTGGAGGGCTTACAGGGTGGCTGAGGTCAGGGACTCTGAGGGGCAATAACAGGGAGGGTGTGGGCAGAGACGCTGAGGGGGAATTACAGGAGTGTACGGCAGGGACACTGAGGTAGAATTACGGGGAGGGTGCGGCCAAGGACACTGAGGTTGAATTACAGAAGGGTGTGGGCAGGGACACTGAGGGGGCAGTCACAGGGAGGCTGAGGTCAGGGATACTAAGGGGGATTTACAGGAAGGGTTTGGGTAGGGAAAATGAGAGGAAGGGGCTACGGGGAGGCTGAGGTCAAGAACACTGAGGGGCAATTACAGGGAGGGTGCAGGCAGGGACACTGAGAAGGAATTACAGGAGTGTGCGGGCAGGGACACTGAGATGGAATTATGGGGAGGGTGCAGGCAGGGAGACTGAGTCGGGAATTATGAGGAGTGTGCAGGCAGGGACACAGATGGAATTACGGGGAGGGCACAGGCAGCGAGACAGAGGGGGAATTACTGGGAGGGTGCAGGCAGAGACACTGAGAAGGAATTACGAGGAGGGTGCGGGCAGGGACACTGAGATGGAATTATGGGGAGGGTGCAGGCAGGGAGACTGAGTCAGGAATTATGAGGAGTGTGCAGGCAGGGACACTGAGGTGAAAATAAGAATTTACTTACCGATAATTCTATTTCTCATAGTCCGTAGTGGATGCTGGGGACTCCGAAAGGACCATGGGGAATAGCGGCTCCGCAGGAGACTGGGCACAAAGTAAAAGCTTTAGGACTAGCTGGTGTGCACTGGCTCCTCCCCCTATGACCCTCCTCCAAGCCTCAGTTAGGATACTGTGCCCGGACGAGCGTACACAATAAGGAAGGATTTTGAATCCCGGGTAAGACTCATTACCAGCCACACCAATCACACCGTACAACTTGTGATCTGAACCCAGTTAACAGCATGATAACAGAAGGAGCCTCTGAAAAGATGGCTCACAACAACAATAACCCGATTTTTGTAACAATAACTATGTATAAGTAATGCAGACAATCCGCACTTGGGATGGGCGCCCAGCATCCACTACGGACTATGAGAAATAGAATTATCGGTAAGTAAATTCTTATTTTCTCTAACGTCCTAGTGGATGCTGGGGACTCCGAAAGGACCATGGGGATTATACCAAAGCTCCCAAACGGGCGGGAGAGTGCGGATGACTCTGCAGCACCGAATGAGAGAACTCCAGGTCCTCCTCAGCCAGGGTATCAAATTTGTAGAATTTAGCAAACGTGTTTGCCCCTGACCAAGTAGCTGCTCGGCAAAGTTGTAAAGCCGAGACCCCTCGGGCAGCCGCCCAAGATGAGCCCACTTTCCGTGTGGAATGGGCTTTTATAGATTTTGGCTGTGGCAGGCCTGCCACAGAATGTGCAAGCTGAATTGTACTACAAATCCAACGAGCAATCGTCTGCTTAGAAGCAGGAGCACCCAGCTTGTTGGGTGCATACAGGATAAACAGCGAGTCAGATTTTCTGACTCCAGCCGTCCTGGAAACATATATTTTCAGGGCCCTGACTACGTCCAGCAACTTGGAATCCTCCAAGTCCCTAGTAGCCGCAGGCACCACGATAGGTTGGTTTAAGTGAAATGCTGAAACCACCTTAGGGAGAAATTGAGGACGAGTCCTCAATTCTGCCCTGTCCGTATGAAAAATTAGGTAAGGGCTTTTATAGGATAAAGCCGCCAATTCTGATACACGCCTGGCTGAAGCCAGGGCTAACAGCATTACCACTTTCCAAGTGAGATACTTCAAGTCCACAGTGGTGAGTGGTTCAAACCAATGTGACTTTAGGAATCCCAACACTACATTGAGATCCCAAGGTGCCACTGGAGGCACAAAAGGAGGCTGTATATGCAGTACTCCCTTGACAAACGTCTGAACTTCAGGTACAGAAGCTAGTTCTTTTTGGAAGAATATTGACAGGGCCGAAATTTGAACCTTAATGGACCCTAATTTGAGGCCCATAGACAGTCCTGTTTGCAGGAAATGCAGGAATCGACCCAGTTGAAATTCCTCCGTAGGGGCCTTCCTGGCCTCGCACCACGCAACATATTTACGCCAAATACGGTGATAATGTTGTACGGTTACATCCTTCCTGGCTTTGATCAGGGTAGGGATGACTTCATCCGGAATGCCTTTTTCCTTCAGGATCCGGCGTTCAACCGCCATGCCGTCAAACGCAGCCACGGTAAGTCTTGGAACAGACATGGTCCCTGCTGGAGCAGGTCCTGTCTTAGAGGTAGAGGCCACGGGTCTTCCGTGAGCATCTCTTGAATTTCCGGGTACCAAGTCCTTCTTGGCCAATCCGGAGCCACGAGTATAGTCTTTACTCCTCTCCTTCTTATGATTCTCAGTACTTTTGGTATGAGAGGAAGAGGAGGGAACACATACACTGACCGGTACACCCACGGTGTTACCAGAGCGTCCACAGCTATTGCCTGAGGGTCCCTTGACCTGGAACAATATCTGTCCAGTTTTTTGTTGAGGCGAGACGCCATCATGTCCACCTTTGGTTTTTCCCAACGGTTTACAATCATGTGGAAGACTTCCGGGTGAAGTCCCCACTCCCCCGGGTGAAGATCGTGTCTGCTGAGGAAGTCTGCTTCCCAGTTGTCCACTCCCGGAATGAACACTGCTGACAGTGCTATCACATGATTTTCCGCCCAGCGAAGAATCCTTGCCACTTCCGTCATTGCCCTCCTGCTTCTTGTGCCGCCCTGTCTGTTTACGTGGGCGACTGCCGTGATGTTGTCCGACTGGATCAATACTGGCTGACCCTGAAGCAGAGGCCTTGCCTGACTTAGGGCATTGTAAATGGCCCTTAGTTCCAGGATATTTATGTGAAGTGACGTTTCCATGCTTGACCACAAGCCCTGGAAATTTTTTCCCTGTGTGACTGCTCCCCAGCCTCTCAGGCTGGCATCCGTGGTCACCAGGACCCAATCCTGAATGCCGAATCTGCGGCCCTCTAGGAGATGAGCACTCTGTAACCACCACAGGAGAGACACCCTTGTCCTTGGAGACAGGGTTATCCGCTGATGCATTTGAAGATGCGATCCGGACCATTTGTCTAGCAGATCCAACTGAAAAGTTCTTGCGTGGAATCTGCCGAATGGAATCGCTTCGTAAGAAGCCACCATCTTTCCCAGGACCCTTGTGCACTGATGCACTGACACCTGGCCTGGTCTTAGGAGTTTCCTGACTAGGTCGGATAACTCCCTGGCTTTCTCTTCCGGGAGAAACACCTTTTTCTGTACTGTGTCCAGAATCATCCCAAGGAACAGCAGACGTGTCGTCGGAATCAGCTGCGATTTTGGAATATTTAGAATCCATCCGTGCTGTCGTAGCACTATTTGCGATAGTGCTACTCCGACCTCTAACTGTTCTCTGGACCGTGCCCTTATCAGGAGATCGTCCAAGTAAGGGATAACTAAGACGCCTTTTCTTCGAAGAAGAATCATCATTTCGGCCATTACCTTGGTAAAGACCCGGGGTGCCGTGGACAATCCAAACGGCAGCGTCTGAAACTGATAGTGACAGTTCTGTACCACAAACCTGAGGTACCCTTGGTGAGAAGGGCAAATTGGGACATGGAGGTAAGCATCCTTGATGTCCAGAGACACCATGTAGTCCCCTTCTTCCAGGTTCGCTATCACTGCTCTGAGTGACTCCATCTTGAACTTGAACCTTTTTATGTAAGTGTTCAAGGTTTTCAGATTTAAAATGGGTCTCACCGAGCCGTCCGGCTTCGGTACCACAAACAGCGTGGAGTAATACCCCTTTCCCTGTTGTAGGAGGGGTACCTTGATTATCACTTGCTGGGAATACAGCTTGTGAATGGCTTCCAATACCGCCTCCCTGTCGGGGGTAGACGTTGGTAAAGCAGACTTCAAGAACCGGCGAGGGGGAGACGTCTCAAATTCCAATTTGTACCCCTGAGATACTACCTGCAGGATCCAGGGGTCCACTTGCGAGTGAGCCCACTGCGCGCTGAAATTCTTGAGACGGGCCCCCACCGTGCCTGAGTCCGCTTGTAAGGCCCCAGCGTCATGCTGAGGACTTGGCAGAAGCGGGGGAGGGCTTCTGGTCGTGGGAAGAAGCTGTCTGTTGTAGTCTTTTTCCCCTTCCTCTGCCCCGGGGCAGATATGAGTGGCCTTTTGCCCGCTTGCCCTTATGGGGACGAAAGGACTGAGCCTGAAAAGGCGGTATCTTTTTCTGCTGCGAGGTGACTTGGGGTAAAAAGGTGGATTTCCCAGCCGTTGCCGTGGCCACTAGGTCCGATAGACCGCCCCCAAATAACTCCTCCCCTTTATACGGCAATACTTCCATATGCCGTTTGGAATCCGCATCCCCTGACCACTGTCGCGTCCATAATCCTCTTCTGGCAGAAATGGACATCGCACTTACTCTTGATGCCAGAGTGCAAATGTCTCTCTGTGCATCTCGCATATATAGGAACGCATCCTTTAAATGCTCTATAGTCAATAATATATTGTCCCTGTCCAGGGTATCAATATTTTCAGTCAGGGAATCCGACCAAGCCACCCCAGCACTGCACATCCAGGCTGAGGCGATTGCTGGTCGCAGTATAACACCCGTATGTGTGTATATACTTTTAAGGATATTTTCCAGCCTCCTATCTGCTGGCTCCTTAAGGGCGGCCGTTTCTGGAGACGGTAACGCCACTTGTTTTGATAAGCGTGTGAGCGCCTTATCCACCCTAGGGGGTGTTTCCCAACGAGCCCTAACCTCTGGTGGGAAGGGATATAGTGCCAATAATTTTTTAGAAATTAGCAGTTTTCTGTCGGGGGTAACCCACGCTTCATCACACACTTCATTCAATTCATCTGATTCAGGAAAAACTACGGGTAGTTTTTTCACACCCCACATAATACCCCTTTTTGTGGTACTTGCAGTATTAGAGATATGCAAAACCTCCTTCATTGCCGTGATCATGTAACGTGTGGCCCTACTGGAAAATACGTTTGTTTCTTCACCGTCGACACTGGAGTCAGTGTCTGTGTCTGGGTCCGTCACTGAGGTAACGGGCGTTTAATAGCCCCTGACGGTGTTTGAGACGCCTGGACAGGCACTAACTGAGCTGCCGGCTGTCTCATGTCGTCAACAGTTTTCTGTAACGTGCCGACACTGTCACGTAATTCCTTAATTACGGCCATCCATTCAGGTGTCGACTCCCTAGGGGGTGACATCACCATTATAGGCAATTGCTCCGCCTCCACATCATTTTCCTCCTCATACATGTCGACACACACGTACCGACACCCAGCACACACACAGGGAATGCTCTGATAGAGGACAGGACCCACTTAGCCCTTTGGGGAGACAGAGGGAGAGTTTGCCAGCACACACCAGAGCGCTATATATGTATAGGGACAACCTTACAATAAGTGTCTATCCCTTATAGCTGCTTATATCTGTTATTTTGCCAAATAAGTGCCCCCCTCTCTTTTTTACCCTGTTTCTGTAGTTGCAGGATGCAGGGGAGATTCTGGGAGCCTTCCTACCAGCGGAGCTGTGTGGGAAAAATGGCGCTGTGTGCTGAGGAGATAGGCCCCGCCCCCTTCACGGCGGGCTCTTCTCCCGCTTTTTTCTGGAAAACTGGCAGGGGTTAAATACATCCATATAGCCCAGGAGCTATATGTGATGTATTTTTCGCCAACTAAGGTAAATTCATTGCTTCCCAGGACGCCCCCCCCCCAGCGTCCTGCACCCTCAGTGACCGGAGTGTGAAGTGTGCTGAGAGCAATGGCGCACAGCTGCAGTGCTGTGCGCTACCTTATGAAGACAGGAAAGTCTTCTGCCGCCGATTTATGGACCTCTTCTTGCTTCAGCATCTGTAAGGGGGCCGGCGGCGCGGCTCCGGGACCCATCCATGGCTGGGCCTGTGATCGTCCCTCTGGAGCTAATGTCCAGTAGCCTAAGAAACCCAATCCACTCTGCACGCAGGTGAGTTCGTTTCTCCACCCTAAGTCCCTCGATGCAGTGAGCCTGTTGCCAGCAGGTCTCACTGAAAATAAAAAACCTATTTAAACTTTTACTCTAAGCAGCTCAGGAGAGCCACCTAGATTGCACCCTTCTCGTTCGGGCACAAAATCTAACTGAGGCTTGGAGGAGGGTCATAGGGGGAGGAGCCAGTGCACACCAGCTAGTCCTAAAGCTTTTACTTTGTGCCCAGTCTCCTGCGGAGCCGCTATTCCCCATGGTC